>NC_081264.1:11867561-12167561 GCF_030490865.1 Poecile atricapillus | reverse complement strand
TACATGTGATTTGTCTGCCATGAAGGTGCCTTTGGAGCACCAGTAGGATTTTTTTTTGGGAATTTTCACCTGGTCAGCACAGGGAACACTTTGGGAGGACAAAAAGGAGACACAGGGCGCTGCTGAATTCCTTAATTTACAGCCCTGTCATGGACATGATGACAAAGCCATGTGGGAGGCTGGAAGAGGTATGGTCCATGCAAAATCCTTGTAGGTATTTTATTTTAAAGATACTTTTGTGATTCCAAAGATTGAACAAGAGGAGGCTTTGGAAAGAGCAGTGGTGCCAAGGAGAAGGTTCTGTGAGAAGGAAGTGTTTTCCTGCAAGGGCTTGGGCAGGAAGAACATGAAAGTTTGTTCTGTTCTGGGTTGTGTTAGGAAGATGGAGAACAGGCATGGAAGAGAAAGATGAATGTAGCAGACAAGGAAATGATGAACAAGGATGATATGGAGGATGTGACAGGGAGAAGGCAGAACTGAGACAGTTTGAGTGAAGCTGTTTCAGGCTCTGAATAAAAACCTCTGTACGCTGGGGAGGTGCCAGGAGCTGCGGTGTGAGCGCAGAGCTGCTCAAGCCTGATCCAGCAGCATTCCTGCTCAAGGTACAGATAACTTCCAGCATGGTGGAGAGGGGAATACTGAGTTCAGCTGGTCATTTCTCATGTCAGCTCCTTCTCTGTATTTCGTGTGACAAATCCAGTAGATGACTGCAGGTTTCAAACACAGAGCTCTGCTGTTCTGCTGCAACCGCTCGCTGCATGCCTGGAATGTAGAGCAGGCAAAACCAAGCAAAGAAAAAACTGAAGTCCTGTTTCTTATGTAGTTTGTTTTTTCCAGGTGCTGTTTTGATTGATCAATACTGTAACCCCCTGTCAGACATCTGCCTGAAGAGTGTCCAGGCTCAGGTGGACGATATCACAGACAAAGTGCGCAAAGTGCTGCGGACCAAGAACCCCAGGCACCCCAGCTTGGCTTCCAAGGCAGGTACTGTACAGAAATTGCTTTCCTGCAGAGCCTTCCTGCACCTCTGCACAGCTGAAACAGCTGTGGAGTTGTGGCAGCTTAAAGAGCTGTTGTTTCTATCCCCTGGCAAACAAAATTCTGACATTTACTTAAGCCATCATTCAAGAAACAGCTGTTCAATAGCCCAGGGTTCAGTCCATCTGATGCATAAAAGAATTGGGAAGAGAATTCTATTTTTTCCCATTTGTCCCTGAAATCTCACCAGTCCTGTTATCTATAGCTGAGCTGTGGCACTGGGAAGCAACCTCTTTCCTGCCAATCTCAGAAAATCATCAGTGGAAAGGTGCATGTTTATCATCTCCAAAGGTCAGGCAGCATCTTGCTCCTTAGTTTGATAAACACTGGGTAATTTCTGCCTTTCAAGGAGAGACTGAGCCTGCCCATGTGAAGATTTCATTGCATTAAGGTTGAATGCTCTTGTTTTCTCAGTCTTTATTTCACTGCATGTGTTTTCCAGGAGAGGTTCTCATTCCAGAAGTGGAACTTCAGAGGCAGGTGCTTGATGCCATGAACTGTGTCTTGTATGAGCAGCTGAAATACAAAGGAAATGAACTGGATTACTACAATTCCCTGAATTCCTACATTCACCAGGTATGTGTGTGTTGCAAGGCTTGAGACACTTTGTCTGAATGTAGCCAGACAAATAATTCTCTGTGAAGAGCAACTCTTAAATAAATATGTCATTCTTCAGTGCATATTCTGTCAAGTTGTATTTTCAGATGTGAAATCAACCCTTGAAATTTGTGTTTCTCTTGAATCCTGCCCGTGTTTTTGTCACATTTTTCTCCCCCAGGTTTTGATCCGCAGGACAGGAATTCCCATCAGTTTGTCTGTGCTTTATTTAACAATTGCCAGGCAGCTGGGAGTCAAACTGGAGCCTGTCAACTTTCCCAGCCATTTCCTACTGCGGTGGTGTCAAGGGAAAGAAGGGTGAGTGACCTGCTGAACTCTGAAATTGTGCCCAGAGTGACAAAAACCAGAAAACATTTACAGCTCCACACCTATGTGAGAGTGTTTCATTATGTTCCATCTGCCTGTACAGAGGGAAAGATCAGATCTTTAGGAAAGTTTTCCTAGAGCTCTGTTCTGCTGCTGAACAACAGATTTCCTGAAATAATTATACCCATGAGGTGAGGTGAGAATTACAGACAAGAGGGAAGATACCAGGTAGTCTCTGTTTAGGAGGGAGCTGAGGAATGAAGGACACGGCTTGGGAGTGCTGAGGGAGGAACAGAAACAGCAAATCCTGCTTTACCACGAGACTCTGATCACAGTTTGGTCTCTTTGGTGCCTCTTCAGAAGCACAGATATTTTTGACTACACCTACATCGACGCCTTTGGGAAGGGGAAGCAGCTGACAGTGAAGGAGTGTGAGTACCTGATCGGGCACCACGTGACAGAGGAGTTCTATGGAGTGGTGACTTCCAAGGAGGTCCTGCAGCGCATGGTGGGGAATCTCCTGAACCTTGGCAAGAGGTGAGCTGAGGATCAACCTGAAATACCCTGAAAAAAAAACCCCAGGGTACATTGTCCAATATTGCTGCTTCCACTCAGCTCATGAGAGCCTGAAAGTTCTGTGTGCCACAAAGCATTGGGTGGGTGCTTTCAATCACCTGCATCTGAGTGGAAATAAAAATATTTAGTGAAACTAGTTTCTCTCAAGAAAATAGACAAGATATTTTATTTTCTCTGTGCAAAGCTGATGGGGACTGTCCACCTTAAGAGCAGAGCCTTTTTCTGTTATGTGGTAGGCACAGCCCCCATGTTCAGATGAGCATTTTCAGAGCTACTGAAAAGTTGGTGTGTAGAACATTAAGTTTTGTTTTCAGATCCTCCTGATAATCCCTTTCCTGAGCAGCCATAGACAGACTGACAGGAGTGGAAGGATTGTTTTAGGTGTCAGGGGAGCAGAAGGAAATGGCTTGGAGAGCAAGTTCTCTGTGTGGCACTGTCTGACCGAGGAGAAGAGCAGGGGTGGGAGGGCAGAGTTCAGTGATCAGCTGTGCTTCTCCTTGGGGCAGGATGATGTGGTGGGTGACAGACAATCCATGCTGGAGTCCCCATGTGAGCTGTAACACACAGGTGCTGTACCTGCAGCATCACTCTGGGGACTGCCCTGTCCCTGGCAGCTCTGGGGACAGGCTTGCAGAGCCTCACAGCTGAGTTTCCTTTCTGCTGGCAGAGAGAGCACTGACCAGTCCTACCAGCTCCTGAGAGACTCCCTGGACCTGTACCTGGCCATGTATCCAGACAATGTGCAGCACCTCATGCTCCAGGCCAGGTTGTACTTCCACCTGGGAATCTGGCCAGAAAAGGTACCTGGGCACTCAGGGAATGTTTTGGGAAAGGCTGAGCTCTATTAACACTGGGTTATTGATTTTTGGGCCATGTCAGCCTGCATTACAGTCTGCCACAAGTTGTTTCTGTAATAAATGCAGTTGGAGGAGTTCTCACATTGCAGGGAATCAATTTGAAGCAGGGAGAGTGGATGATTCTTGCCTGCTTGTCCTGGGGGTGACTTGGGAGCAGCCTTGAGTCATAATTTATTATTTACAGCTTGTCTTGCAACCAAGACCATGCACTGTGAGTTGTAAGAGCATCCTGTTTGCTCTGTGCCTAAATTGTGGTAAAACTCCTGCTGGGCTCTTGGAAAAGGAGCAATTACCTTATCAGAAAACTTCAGGAAGTTATCTTTTATAAATAAAACCAAAGCTGTGCTCCCAACCTTGGCCACACAATCTGTGGTTCTTGTGAAAAAGCAGTTTGATATTCCTGTCCTTGGAATTCCTTTTCTTTCAGGGTAACAACTCCAGTCCTGTTATGTTGGGAGTGTGGGAAAGAAGGTGCTGAGATTTACAGGTTGAACATCCAAGGCTTTCACTTTCAGGAGAAGGCACAGGGAAGAGCCTGTAACTCAGAAAAATTGGGGGTTTTTTAGTGTGTCACTGCAGCACAGAGGTTTTTCCTATTTAAAATTCCATGTGCTGGTTTAGTGGAGCCTTGTGCCAGTTCCACCTGTGAGGTTTGGGAAGAGGACAGGAATATTGGCTGGACAGCTGAGCAGAAAGCAAAGCTCTTCCCACCAAATCAACTGGAACAGGACTGCTGGAGAAGCTGCCTCCTTCCCTTTGAAGAACAAACTGTGCTGAGCTTGGCCTTCCTTTCTTACAGCAGCAAATCTTAGGGTCAGCACAGAAAAACCAGCACCAAAAAATTGTGTAAGGGAGGGACTCACTGAGCTGAAATGGCAACTGGACATAAATAGGGAATGCTGAAAGATCTTCCTGCCCCACCTGGCACTCAGGGATGTGTTTGGAGAGCACCAGACTTGGATTTGCAGCCCCTCAGAACACATAACCCAACCCTGGGGCTGAGTGTTACTGAGTTCTCTGCACCAGATGCAATGGAAATGAGCAAATTTGGATTTTTCAGGATTGCATCCAGCCGTTCCAGGCTGTCAGGCAGGGTTGCAGCTAACCAGAGAGAATGCTGTGCCTGACAGGACACAATGTACCAGCTCTGACAGGGGCTGCCAGATTTGTGGACGGGTAGGAAATCTAAAAAGTCCTGCAGAGCTACACATAATGTTGCCCTAAGTATTTGTAAATAACAGTAAATAAAATTCCCAATAATCTCTGGCAGCTGTGGTTACTTCATTCCTTTAGGATTTTTCAGGATTTTCACATCCTTCTTAATAGCATTAAAGTGGCCAAGAAGCCTGAGCTGTGTTTCTTCTCATGAATTACTCACCTGTCCTTTATTGAAATTGATTTTCCTTGGGTTTTGGCTGCTGTTCATGCTGAACAGCCTGAGCTTTCCATTCCTCTTCTGCTGCTGCTCTGAGCTTAATGAACAAACCTATGGTCAAGGAGACAATCCTTTTTCCAGGTGCCAAAAGTGTGGCAGATTTTGGGACTTGACATTTTTGATGTTGAGACAGATACATGTATTTTCCCAATATGTTTACACAACAGGTTGGGGTTTTTTTCCTTGTTTTTACCAAAAAAATAAAATTTGCTTTTCCTGCCTCTCACAAACTCGACAGCAGATGCTCTGATGTTGTGCCAGAGGGTTTTGGGAAGCTGGAATTCTGGATCTGCAGACCTTGCTGCTTTGTGCTCGTTAGTCATCCTGAGACAAGCAGCTTTTCTGTCTTGTTCCCTGTTCCATGGGAAAGCATCATGGAGGTTATTTCCATTTCCTCCTGTGCTGCCCTATTTTTGCTCCTCACAGACATGCTGAGAAGCTCTTTTAAGTTAAAATGTTAGTTCTCAAGAGCAGCAGAAGTCACCTGGAATCACTTCCCAGCAGCATTTTGGGACACTGGGAACTTCATTCTCATCCCCAGAAACCTTGAGAGATGGTCTGTGGGCACTAAACAGGACATGATGAACTCGTGGGGCTGTTTTAAGGTGCTGCTGTGCTCTCCAGTGCCTTTCCTTGGAAGCTGGGGGCTTTACAAAGAGAAAAGGAATAAGAATAGGCTGCACATGAAGCTGTAGCAGAGAGCAGTGTGGAAGATGTGGCAGATCTCAGGGCAGATCTCAGATCTCTGTATGTGTTTAGAAGTTGTGCTGCTGCAGGGAGAACCTGAACCTGTTTTTGCTGTGGTTTGGAAGGTCCTGGACATCCTGCAGCACATCCAGGCCCTGGACCCGTCCCAGCACGGGGCTGTGGGGTACCTGGTGCAGCACACCCTGGAGCACATCGAGCGGCGCAAGGAGGAGCTGGGCCCCGAGGTCAAGCACCGCTCGGATGAGAAGCACAAGGAGGTTTGCTTCTCCATTGGGCTCATCATGAAACACAAGAGGTGAGCTTGGAGCCTTCCCCACAGTCAGGGTTTGAGCTGACAGCAGTGAGACGTGGTTGTAGTTCCAAGGAGGGGTGGGAAATGCCAGGCACGTGTGTCTGTCCTGTGCAGGAAAATGGGGGTGGCTCTGGGAGTGCCTGGAGAGAGCAAATGTTTGCACTGTAGAGAGGCTGACTTGTCTGAGTCATCCTGTCACACAGGTAACATCCCCACAGCACAGAGCTCTCCAAGAAACAGCAGCAATCACTTCACCAGGGACTGTGCAACAGAGGCAACTTCAAAATCGATTCTGATATTCCCAGGGCAGTTAATGGAGTTTTATTCCCTGTTCCCTCATTCCCTGTTCCTGCCTGCACTGCTCTGCCAGAGAGCCAGGCCAGCACTGTGTTGCTTTGGCCACTCCTCTGACTCACCAAGACATCTCGAGCACATCTGAGGGGCATCAGCAGTGACAGCTCCAACACCTCACAGTTAATCCCATAAATATTCTGTAAATAGTGATGCCTTTGTTTCAGTGTTGGGGTTGCCACATTTGTGGGATGAGCACAGGAGTAGTTGCACAACCCAGCAGGGTGGTTGGTCCCTCCTTATTTCTTCCTTCCTTCCTTCCTCTTCTGGCTGCTGACTTCCAAGCTCTTCCCCATTCTCTTTTCTTGCTCACATTTGGTTTTCCTTTGTCTTCAGCTGTTTATTCCAGTCTGTTTATCCAGTTATTCATAGTCGTTTCCCTCCACCTCAAAATACAAACACAAAGTCCTTCTGATTTTTTTTTTTCCTCTTGCTCCTCTCCTTGTGCCAGCTCTCATGAGGTTCCTATCCTGTTTGTGCTCTATTAATCCTGAGGAAAAAGAGCTGGCTCTGGAGTTTCCACATCCTCTGTGTGCAATTTCTTTAATCAGGTATGGCTACAACTGTGTGATTTATGGCTGGGATCCTGCCTGCATGATGGGCCACGAGTGGATCCGCAATATGAACGTGCACAGCCTCCCCCACGGCCCCCACCAGCCCTTCTACAACGTCCTGGTGGAGGATGGCTCCTGCAGATACGCTGCCCAAGGTGAGCAGGAGCTCCTGGCTGCACTCTCTGCCCACATCAGGACAGGGGGATGCTCAGCTGATCCACTGAGGGTGCTTAGCAAGGGTTATAAAGGTGGAGGAAGGAAATGATCCTGGATCAGGGCCTGCTCTGTTTGCTCTCCATGAAACCAGCACTGCTGGGATGGGCAGGAAGGCCCACCCTGGTGGGATCTCCTCTTGCCCCAGAAGTGTTTTGGACACTCTCATGGTGTGAACCTTGGTTGCTGCTTTGAAAGAAATAATTCATCTTCTGCTGAGGGCTGAAGGTCTGTCAGCAGCTCCTGACAGCTTGGACAGGGTGGGAGTTAGTGAGGGGTCAGGACACGGTTCTGGCCACTGCCACATGCCAGGATCCCAGGGAACACAGCTAACCTGGCTGTTAGTGCCACCTTTAACCAGAACAAAAATTAATGGTTCTTCACAAGTGCAGGGAGGTGTAGAAATCCATCACGTGTCCTTTATGCAACAAACCATGAGAGGAAACTCTTCTCTGATGCTCAGAGTGTGTGGTTGGCATACATAAAGAACTGTTAAACTGAGGTTCTGAAGAAAATTACAAAAGAAAAGCACAACTGTGACTCTGTACATTGTAAAAATGTTAATTTCCTTCATGTTTGTGTTCCCCCTGTGACAGAGAGGTCCCATCCGGGCAGGGCAGCTGCACAGCCACAGTGTGTTTGGCTAAGGGAAGATGTGGAAGCTGCTGGAGGGAAAATGCTGACCAAAATTCCCTTTCCCTGGGTGCTCCCTCATGTTCTGAGTGTGACAAGAGGTGATTTTACAGGCAGGGACACTCCTCCCTCTGTAGATTTAAAGTGCAAGTGTTTCACACTGTCCTGAGAGTGGCTTTTTTATATTCAGAAACTTTAAAAAGATGAAGTGGCAAAGCCTGATAGCTCAGATCAATCAGGACTTGGCCTCAGAAAGTCTTAAAACCAGAAATTCTCATGTGCCATGGGTTGATATTAAAATATGCATCTTGGTAATTACCTAATCAGGTAATTGTCCCAGTGCTGCTGGGGCTGAGTCATCACTTATCTTGTGTCTAATGATGTTTAAACAAACAGAACCCTGTCTGGTCCCACAGCTCTTGAGGGTAGGCTGACACTGTTAGCTCTGTGTAGGAGACACTGTTATCACTGCATCTCTGTGGCCTCCAAGAGCTCTGATATTGCTGGGGAAAAGTGAAGGGTTTGTTCTTGCTGCTATTGATATCCCCTCTAAAACATCCTCAGATCATTTGGGAAGGATTATTTCATATCCTCCTGACCTGACTCTGGGGAGGCAGAGAGGCAGAGTTTTCTACTGAAAGAATCCTAAACAAATCCTCATGTGGAGTTTAATTTAACCAGCTCAGAAATAACCCCAAGCTTATTATAGATAAATGTACCTCAGTTTGAGGCCTTCCTGGAAATCTGTGGGTTGAGTGCAGCTAATTCCAGAACTCCTGTGTCATGCAGGGAGTTTGGTACCTGTCCACTCTTACCTGTGTTTTGTTTGCTTTGTGACAGCACAGGAGAGAGATCCATGGCTCAAAACTGCTCGTCAGCACCTTTGAGAGGCTCCCACCTTGTGCTGAGCTTGCATGTGTCAGCCTGTTCCCCCTGCCAGCTGCAGCTCCATCCCTGCAGCTCTCCCTCCATCCCTGCAGCTCTCCCTCCATCCCTGCAGCTCTCCCTCCATCCCTGCAGCTCTCCCTCCATCCCTGCAGCCCCATCCCTGCAGCTCTCCCTCCATCCCTGCAGCTCTCCCTCCATCCCTGCAGCCCCATCCCTGCAGCCCCATCCCTGCAGCCCCATCCCTGCAGCTCCATCCCTGCAGCTCCATCCCTGCAGCCCCATCCCTGCAGCTCCCTGAGCTCCCAGCTCAGCCATGCTGCTGCAGAGCACTCAGCAGTGCAGACTGTTTTCCGCAGTGGTGCAGTATCTGAAGAGGTCCTTTGCAAGCCTCTAGGACTGCACCAGGCTGCTGAGGCATGGAAAGCTCTGGTGCTGCTGGCTGCACACCCTGACATGCAGCAGCTTCAAAGAGCCTGCATGGATTAATAGGAATTCTCTGCTCCCAGTAATGAACTGGATTTCAGAGACAGATTATTCCTGAATGACATTGTCTGCACTCCAGCTTGTTCCTGCCCTGCCCAAAGTCAGCCTTTGATCCTGATGCAGCTTTTTTTTTTTCCTAGCTAATACTACCTGTTTTATCTGGCACTGTGCTGGAAAAAAAAAATGACATCATTTGGGGAGTGCTGCAGGGCTCCAGCCTGTGGGATTTACTCCCAGTCCCTGCTCTGCACTGACACTGCAGAGCAGAGCAGCCCTGAGCTGGGGTCACCTCTGGGGTTCAGTGTTCAGGGGTCTCCTTTGGGGTTCAGTGTTCAGGGGTCTCCTTTGGGTTTCAGTGTTCAGGGGTCTGCTTTGGGGTTCAGTGTTCAGGGGTCACCTCTGGGGTTCAGTGTTCAGGGGTCTCCTTTGGGGTTCAGTGTTCAGGGGTCTCCTTTGGGGTTCAGCGTTCAGGGGTCACCTCTGGGGTTCAGTGTTCAGGGGTCTCCTTTGGGTTTCAGTGTTCAGGGGTCTCCTTTGGGGTTCAGTGTTCAGGGGTCACCTCTGGGGTTCAGTGTTCAGGGGTCTCCTTTGGGGTTCAGTGTTGTTAACTCTTGTGCCTGGTCAGTTTATCTGGAGGAAAGGAGCTGCTGTGAGAAGGAATCAACGTGTCCTTCCTTCTTAGGGACTTTCACTTGACTTGGGGAAGTTTGGATTCAGGGAAGTTTATTTTGCATGCTGGAAACACAGGCTGAGGGAGGAAGCTTTTGGCTCCTCTGCCAGGACAGCTTTGTGCAGGTGGGCTCACCTTGGAGCATTTGAGGAGGATCTCTCCTAAAGCAGGGCTGTGAGGGATTAGAGGAGCAGAGCTGGGTGCAGCAGCTTCTCCCTGCACTTCCAGCTGAGTCCTGTGACCAGCAGAGTGGGATCAGCATCCTGCTCCTCCAGCCTAATGCCAGGCAATCCCATAGAACAGGTCCCATGTCCCTGGTCAGTGGGGTTGTCAGGAGGGGAGGCTCTGTGAGCGATCACACCGACTTGCCCTGCACATTTTCATGGACTGGGGTATATTTTTCCTTTCAAGCACCAGATTTGGTGTTTCTAGAAACACAAACAAGGCCTGGGAGAGGTGCAGGGTTCAGTGCCTTGCAGCAGGCTGTTCCTGGGGTGGTAACTGCTGCTTCCCTTCCCTCCCAGAGAACCTGGAGTACAACTCTGAGCCTCGGGAGATCCCTCACCCCGACATCGGCCGCTATTTCTCCGAGTTCACCGGCCTTCACTACCTGGCAAATACCGAGCTGGAAATTCGGTACCCGGAGGATTTGGAGCTCACCCGAGCCACAGTGCAGAAGATTTACAGCTCAGGCAAGGAGTGAGTGCCAAAGGCAGCCTGGGGACAGAAGCAGCTGGAGTGTAGCTTTACCCTCTTTACAGAACTTGCGTGGGAAGCAAGTTTGGTGACAATCCTTTGGCTTAATGCATTGAAAACTGCATTGAACTTGGAAACTGGTGCTACAGCATCTTCCCGTTGTCTGCCTGCCCGTCCTGGCCCAAAGGCACAGGGACACTTTGGTACTTGAGGCCCAGCAGGAGGAGCTTGCAGGGACAGCTGTGCCAGGAGCATTGTCCTTGGGAAGGATCTGCACATTCTGCTCCTTCTGTGGTGGCCTTAGAAGGTCAACACAGCGAGATCCTGGTGTGGAATATGGAGGAACCCCCTCTTCCAGGGAAGGAAGTTGCTTGTCCTGGCAGTATTTTTGTTTGGCTGTGTCTGTCTGGTTTGGTTTGACTGTCTGTCCCATGCAGGCAATAGTTTTTAAAATCTCTCACGTTTCACTGTTGTCTTCTCCAGTCTGAATTCTTGGGTCAGGTATTGCTTCACCTCTGTAGTCTGATTGTTCCTAGAGCTACTGTTCCAATCCTGAATATCCTTCTGGGCCTGGCAACGTCCTTCTGGGCCTGGGAAAGAGCTCCAGCCACAAAACCAGCAGCAGTGAGGCTCGTGGGGTGGCGAGCAGTGCTGAGCCGGGGCCAGGTGGCCACCTCGCCCATGGCAGAGACTCCAAAAGCAGAGGAGGAGCTCCTGGCCCTGTTCCATGCCTGCTGAGCACACCCAGCCCACCTCCTGACCTCGTTTCTCGGTCTGTCCGTCGTGTGCGTCCAAGGTGGGATCCGTGGCACAGCCATGAGTGTTCCCAGGAGGATTTGGAAGCTCGTGGGGATGTCTGGGGGATCTTGAGGGCAGCACCAGAGTGACTTGGATGGACGCGGAGCTGCCGCTCGCTGCCATCTCCCATTTTTTTTCCAATAGGTATTTATGCAATACAGTGGAGTGATGACTGGAACCCGGCCATCTCTGGAGTCAGCCAAACCATTATGGAAGCAAGATGTTAATTCCTTCAGCTTGAGGCCTTCTTCCTTCTTGCCAAAAGAAAGCGGATTCTAGGGGAGCGCAGACTTGGCTGCCTACAAGGGGAAGAGCTTTAGCAGCTCGAGGCACGTGACTTTTAACCTTGACTTAAAGGCCCAGACAGAACCACTGCAGAAGAGGTTTTTCCTCTGGGCTCAGGGGCTGTGGGGTGCAGAGTGACACAGTGTTTGTGCATTTCTTTGTGGTTTCTGAAGCAATGTGTGTAGAGTAGCTGCAGCTCGTGTCTCCTGTCACTGTCCACTTGCAACACAATAATTCTCCTCTCCGAGCTGACACTTAGGGCCCTGTAGAGGTAGGTGGATGCTCTTTAGTCTCTTATGCACTACAGGTATCTCCACGTGGAATCACAGCCCTCCTCTCCAGCAATGCCTGCCCTGCATGTCACCTCCTGCAACCCTGAGCACTGGTTTGCTGTGGAAATAAATGCTGAGAGCCCAGCTCTTTGGTGGTGGTGGTCTGCAGGGATCTGGGGCCCCAGGAAGAGCAGCCTGTGGGGAGAGAGTGAGGAATGCTGAGGGGGCTCTGCTCCAAGCAGAACGCTGTCTTTGAAGAGTCAGAATCCCAGTTTGGGATTTTTGGGCTGGAAAGGACCTTAAAGCTGCTCTTGTTCCATGAGCTGGGACACCTTCACTATCCCAGGTCTGTGCTGACATGGAGGGAGGGAGGGAGGAGTTTCCATTGTGGAGCAGGGTAGGGAATCCTCAGGCAAAAATCCAAAAGTCAGTCTCTTGTTCTTGAGGGTTGGAGTAGACCCCAGCCCTCCAACCCATTTTGAAAGCAGATCCCAAAAGATTCCTGGCAGGGATGCAAGTTTGGGAATGGGGGTGCTGAGTCCCAAAGTAGCTGGGAATGGGCAGAGCAGGGCTTGGGCTCCCCATTCCCATTCCCAGCTGTCAGCAAGATTCCTGGGATTTTGTGCTGCCTTCTCTTGACACCTGGGCCTCTCTCCAGTGCATCCAGGGAATTACAGAGCTCATGAGGAGCTGCCTGAGGTACAGCTGTGCCAAAAGAGAGCCACAGGAGCCAAGAGAAAGCAGGCAGAGTTTCCCTGAGAGCTGGCCAGTGCTGACCAACCCACCCAGAGAGCTGCTGGGTGCTTCAGGAGCCCCAGGGCAGCCAGCAGGGCCCTTCTGTCCCTCTGCTGAGGCCACTCTCTGCTCATACCCTGAGAGCCTGGCCAGGAGGAGGTGTGGGAGCTGCTGCTCACCACAGAACTAAATCCTCATCCCTCTGGAGTTTCTGACCTCAGCTCTGCCTGCTCTGGCTGCTGCCCACAGCCATAGCCAGGCTGTGGGTGTTGGGGTCACCCAGAGCACCAACACAGCCTTGCAGGTGCCAAATTTGGAAAAGATTGGGCTGTTTCAAGGTGTTTGCTACACAACCTCAGCCCAGGGGCCAAGATTTTGGGATTTGAGAGAAACCCAAAGGGAATGGTGAGTTGTTTCCCATATGGGAAGGGTGTCCCCACTGCCTCCAGTGCTGCTTTGCCTGCGTGGAATCTTTGGTCTTGGTGAGGAGAAACTCCCCTGTGAGCACCTGCTGCTGTGGGTGGCCTCAGCCCAGCATCCAGGGTGTCCAGGGAAAGCTGGAACCTCCAGGATACATCCAGGGAGGCCAGGGAAAGCTGGAACCTCCAGGATACATCCAGGGTGCCCAGGGAAAGCTGGAACCCCCAGGACACATCCAGGGTGTCCAGGGAAAGCTGGAACCCCCCCCAGGACACATCCAGGGAGGCCAGGGAAAGCTGGAACCTCCAGGATACATCCAGGGAGGCCAGGGAAAGATGGAACCCCCCAGGATACATCCAGGGAGGCCAGGGAAAGATGGATATCCCCAGGATACATCCAGGGAGGCCAGGGAAAGCTGGAATCTCCAGGATACATCCAGGGAAGCCAGGGAAAGCTGGAACCCCCAGGATACATCCAGGGTGTCCAGGGAAAGCTGGAACCCCCAGGATCTCTCTGTATCTGTGCTGGAGCAGCCTCTTGGGATGCACCTGGGTTCCCCCAGGTTGCACATCCGCGGTTCAGCACTGTGGGAACAGCTCTGTGGGGTGACATTTGGGGTTTGCCTGTGCCCCCTCCCCTCCTGGCAGCACAGTCACATTTCCAGGAAGGCAGGGGTGGATCCCAGAAGCTCCCTGGCCGGATCCGGGTGTCCGTGTTCAGGGTGGTGCCGGTGCCGTCCCTGGGATCCGTGGAGCTCTCCCAGGAGGGGTTGTGTGGATTTCTGGAGAGGGTGGAATTGCCTCCCTTGTCTCCCACCAGGTGCAAAGTGTGGCCAGGTCGCTCCTGTGCCGTGCCAAAGTCGTTGGAGCAGGGGCTGAATTCCCTGCAGTTAATGCCCTGTTCTCCCTTCCCTTTCCGTGTCACCTGTCCTGGGGACAGAACAGCCCCGGGGCTGCCATGCTGAAATCCAGAGGGTGAGGGGAAAATCCAGAATGGGGGAAGAGGAGGCTGGGAAGGGGCAGGAAGCGAGTACTCACTGTCTGGATCATGAGGAAAAGCCAGGGCTGGTTCTGAGCTTTGCCACTGGATGTTGGCACTCAGGGATGTTCCAGGCAGAGCCATTCCCAGGCTGCCTCTGGCAGGGAGCGAGTCCTGAGGGCAGCAGCATCCCTTGAGGTTTGTCCATCCCTTGAGGTTTGTCCACCCCTTGAGGTTTGTCCATCCCTTGAGGTTTATCCACCCCTGGAGGCCGAGGTCTCCATGTGCTGCTGCTCCAGGCCAGGCTGAGGAGCTGCTGGTGCCCTCCAGCAGCAAAGGGGCAGCGAGGGACAGCTCCTGGATCCTCTTGGGAAGCACTTCCAGCCCCTTTGGACCCATCCTGCCACGCAGGGACACACTGAGAGCACCCTGGCCCAGCCGAGGGCAGGGAGTGACAGAGCATGGGAGTTTGTCTCCAGTCTTTGCAGGAGAACCAAGCCCCAGGAGCCTCCGGAGGAGCCAGCCCTGCCTGGGGCCAGGGAGAGCTGTGTCCTCTGGGGCAGGAGGATGAGAGGAGGGAAGGGCTGCTCCGGGCTGGAGAGGGTCTCTGGGATCTCCTGGTCCCTTCCAGCTCCACCTGCACACGAGCTGGCTCCAGGTACCGTCCTGACCCATCTCCAGGGCAATCCCAGCTCTGTGGGCCCTGCCTCCCTCCCTGCTGGCTCTTCCCCCTCGGGGGACGCGGGGACTGGCGGCAGGGACAGGGCGCTGCTCCTGTTTCCCCCCTCCTGCTCCTGCCTGGAAGTGCCTGGGCTGGGCAAAATTCCACATTGGATGGCAAAGTGCCGGCCCAGGAATGGAGGGTGAGGAGCCTCGAGCCCCAGATCCCCTGACACTGAGCGGTGAGGTTGCAAGATGGGGACATCTCTCCTTCCTCTGTTTTTATTTATAAACAGGTATTTTCCTGGAGGCTGGAAATGATTTCATTCCTTTCCTGTTTACATTTGGCTTTAAACAAATAAACAACACTGACTTGCTACCTACTGCCACGGTGTGCTGTGCTCTTTGAGCTGCTCCCAAACCTCCCTTCCCTCCTGCAAGGGCTTTGCTCTTCCCTGTGCCCGCGGGAGGGTGGCGTGTCCCTGCCAGAGCCGCTGTGGCAGCGACAGATGGTGACAGCATCTCCGGGCTCTGCCAAATCCGCCTCCCGTGGAAGCCCCCCCTGAAGGGGGTCTCGGGTCACCTCTCCGAGTCCCCCTTTGTGTCTCCCCACAGCCGGGGCAGCGCCAGGGCTGGGGCAGCCGAGGGGTTCAGGTGGGAGCTGCTGCAGGGAATCCATGGGGAGACCCCGGCCCACATTCCCACACCGGCATCCACGGGGGCAGCTCCGGAACCGGGGGCAGCTCCGGAACCGGGGGCAGCTCCAGAGCCGGGGGCAGCTCCGGAACCAGGGGCAGCTCCAGAGCCGGGGCTCCCGGTGCCCGCAGCCGCTGCCGGGGCTGTCCCCGCTGCCGGAGGGTGCCACCCCCGCGGTCCCTGCGCTGGCTCTGGGCGGGGGCTCGCAGGGACCCGGGGCCGCCGCGCCGCCGCCGCCTCCCCGCCGCGCCCGCCCTTAAAAGCGGCGGCGGCTCCGGTGCAGCGCCCGCGGCGCCGCTCCCGGCACGGCCCGGGATGGGCTCCGCGCACTCCGTGCCCGCCGAGATGCGGGAGCTGGCGGACAGGACGGGCTGTGAGTACCGGGGACCCGCGGGCACCTCGGCCGGGCGCTGCCATCCCCACCGCACCCCACCCAGCCCGGAGGGGACACGGGGACCGGCCCGGAGGTGACACCGCACCCGCGGGGCTGCGGGAGGTGTCACCCGGGGCCGCGGTTGGCGCACGGGAAATGTCACCTGCGTGGCCGGGGGGCTGCAGGAGGCGACGCTGGAGCACGGGAGGGGGATGCAGGACGTGTCGTGCCACCCGCGGGGAGGATGCAGGAAATGTCACTCGGGAAGGGTGCAGAGGTGTCAGCTGGGGTGGCGGGGAGCAGGCTGTGACACGCGGGGCGTGGAGCGGGGGCAGGGGATAAGAGGGGAGGGTGTAGGGCTGTCACCAGAGGTGCCAGCATGTCACCCCGGGCCAGCAGCCGCGTCCCCGGTGCCACAAAGCCGGGAGTGGAGCGGTCACACGTGCGAGCCCCGGCCGGGCTCTGCCCACCCGCGCCACCGAGCAGGAATTGTCCCCGCACCCTGCCCCGGAGCCAGGCGGTGCTTCGGGATGGAGGGAGCAGCAGGGAAGGGAGCAGGGACACGGCCCAGGGCTCCCCGAGGGGCCGGGCTGTGGGACGGGGCTGGGAAGTGTCACCGCTCCGGGCACGGGGTCCGGGGTGATCCCCCCTGGATCCCCCAGCCCCGGCCGTGCTGAGCCGCTGCCATGCAGGGAGGGCTGAGGGGCAGCTCTGCCACGGCCAAAGGGGCTGTGGGGGCCCAGAAGCTCCGGGAATGTCCCCAGGGCCGCTGCTGCTCCTGGGATCGCGCCTGTCTCCCTTCATCCCTGCTCCCCAGGGAGGGCTGAGCCCCCCGCACCCCTCCGAGCACCCCGGGGCACAGCCGGGAGCTTGGGGAGCCCGCGGGGTGCCAGCCCAGGGCAGGAGGAGGATCCTGGGGAATCTCCTGGCCCGGTGACCCTGCAGCACAGGCGGCACCTGTGGTTACCGACACCTGCCCCGGTGCCCCGGGAATCACCCCCAGGGAAAGGTTTGCGAGGGCAGCACCCAAAAATCTCATTGAAACCAGAGGAGGGAGGGCAGGGGGAGCCCAGAACTCCAAGCCACGACTGGGGAGCTCTCCGTGGTATTCACGGGGCTCCCACTGTGCTGTGGCTGCTGCCAAAATCCCTGGGGATTCAGGGGATTTACAGCCCTGCTGCTGCGGTCCCACCTCTGCAGCCGCCCTGGGTGCCGTGGGAGGAGCAGGGACAGGGCAGAGACACCCGGAGGTGCCCGGGGCTGTTCCTTTGCCTTTCCCCCGTGGAAGGGCGCCCTGAGGGGCTGCTCGGGGCCGTTCCCCTCCCTCCCTCGCTCCGTGTGCTCCATCCCAAAGCTGCAGCAGCCTCTGTCCGGGGTGAAGTGATGGTTCCCTGCAGCCAGGCTGGTCCCACAGCGTGGGCTGAGCCCCGCAGAGCCCCTTCCCTTTGCTCAGGCAGCACAAACCACGCAGGGATGGGAACAGCAAGCCCAGCTCCCTTTGGTTTAAATCCCATTTTTCCCCCATTAGTGGAGGCTGCCGTGCTTGGACACGGGCCTGCAGCATCAGGATGCTTCTCAGGGATACGAGCAGCCTCTACTGCCCTTGAGCCAGCCCTTCTTCCAGCAAAGCTTTTGCCTTTTCTGCAGATTCTCCCTTTTTTTTCCCGGAAAGCAGCCAAGAGCTGCCACCTTTACAGGACAGAGAGATGCTGGGAGACCCGGCCTGAGAGACCTGGGAATGGGGAAAGAGGGAGGAGAAGCCTCATCCAGCCCTTCAGGGCTGGCCCAGCCATGAGCATCCAGCCACTGAGCCCAGCTCTTTCTCCTCTTGGTGCCTGGGACATTTTTCTGAGAGATCAAAGCTTTTTGCTGTGCACCCAAGTCCCAGATGCTGAAGGCTTGGTGGCCCAGCTGCTCCCATGGTGACAGTGATGTCGTCAAGGCAGAGAGTCAAAGGTCACTTCTCCATGGCCAAAATTGGAAAGCAAAGTCCGGGAAAGTTTCCGTGGGTGGGTGTGGACAGCAGCAGAGCAGCGGCCAGGCGGGACTGGGGGAGAAAACATCGATGGATGGATCTGTGGGGACAGGATCCTCCTCACCTGGGAGCCACTGGGGTCAGGGGGATAAAGGGGGATTGAAGGCCATCCTGGGAAGGTGCTGGTGAGATCCAGGCAGGCCCAGGGCCCCAGGCCCCAGCCCAGCTGGGATTTCCAGGCTGTTACCAGAGGGCTGTGAAGGCTCAGCCCCGCTGATCAATAGGGTTGCTATTTCCAGGCTGTGAAGCAGCAGTAGGGAAAGAAAAGGACATTATTTAAACATCATAAAAGGCAGCGAGGGAGGCAGCTCAGCTCAGCTCTGACCCTGCTGTCTCGCTGCAATTAACCCTTTGCAACCCCCCAGCGATATTTTAATGTGGTTTTGTGTCTCCCCACAATGCCAGCAGTGGCTGAATTGCAGCTGCTGGTGCAGCCGGGGCTGCAGGAGCCCCTGGGTGCAGCTGGTGCCCAGCCAGACTCCCCCAGCTCACACAGCTCCAGAGCACTTCCCTGGCTCCTGCCTGTATTTGCACAAGAGTCAGGCTCTGGGGGTTAAAGCTTGGTTACAGCCCCTGGAGAGCAGCCAGGGAAGATAAACTCACCTTTGCCAGGGGACCAGGGCAGTGGGGAGGTGCTGCTGAGCCCCAGCGCCCGAGGGGCTCAAAGGGAGCTGCTGGTCCCCCCTTGCAGCCCTGCCCCAGGATGAGCTTGGTGCATCCCCGGGGCAGAGCCCACCCTAAAGGTTTGTGGTTCCCCCTGAGCAGCAGTTTCAAAGCCAGGCGTTGATTTTGGGGTGCTGCTGTGCCCCCTCTGTGTCCTGTCCTCCTCCCTGGCAAAGGGAAGGTCGCTGCTGTCAGGATTTCTGACCCCAGAGTTATTTCCTGCAGCAGCCGTGGCAGCGATGTCCTGGGGCAGGGGGAGAGGAACTCCCTGGGCACAACAACCCCAAAAGAAATGTCACCCTGTTCCGAGGGCACTGAGGATCCTGAGCTGCACCCACTGTGCCATTCCCTGCCACGCTGGGATCTCCTGCAGGGGCTGCACCGGCCTTGGCACCGTCCCTGCAGCCAGCCCGGGGCACCGGGACCCGGACAGGGCTGGCACAAGGGACGTGGGGTGGCACAGCCGTGCCCAGGAGTGCCCAGGAGTGCCCAGGACCCGGCCCCACCGCTGGGGCTGTGGGGCGGGCACAGGGGGTGTCCCCAGGGCTCAACCCCGGCACCTCTGTCCTTTCCCCGCAGTCACCTCGGAGCAGATCGAGCACCTGCACCGGCGCTTCAAACAGCTCAGCCAGGACCAGCTCACCATCCGGTACGGAACACCCTGCCCCACGGAAAATCCTGCCCCATGGCACATCCTGACCCACTGCAAATCCTGACCCATGGCAAACCCTGCCCCATAGCAAACCCTGCCCCATGGAAAATCCTGCCCCACGGCAAACCCTGCCCCATGGCAAACCCTGCCCCATGGCAAACCCTGCCCCACTGCAAACCCTGCCCCATGGCAAACCCTGCCCCACTGCAAACCCTGCCCCACGGCAAATCCTGACCCATGGCAAACCCTGCCCCATGGCAAACCCTGCCCCACTGCAAATCCTGCCCCACTGCAAATCCTGCCCCATGGCAAATCCTGCCCCACAGCAAATCCTGCCCCACTGCAAATCCTGCCCCACTGCAAATCCTGCCCCATGGCAAATCCTGCCCCACAGCAAATCCTGCCCCACTGCAACTCCTGCCCCACTGCAGCTCCAGCCCCACTGCAGCTCCTGCCCCACTGCAGCTCCAGCCCCACCCATTGCATCTCCCCTCCCCTCCCCGGCTCCCCGGTGCCAGCCCAGGGCTGGGAGCCGAGTCCATCCCAGCCATCCCCAGCCCCGCTGGGCCGGCCTGGCCTCGCAGACATCCCAAGGGAAAACACGGCCGGGGCACTCCTGACGAACATCGCATCACCCCCAGCTTTAAATTCACTTTTGGGGAGGGAAGGGAGGGTGGAAGTGGCTCCTGTCCCTCTCCGCGGTGGCTGCGCAGGGAATTGACAGCCCCGAGCTGCTCCCTCCTCCCGGGTCATTTCTCGGCTCCTTTGCTTTATAAATCGTGGAGGGCAAATGCCCGAAGCTGAGGGGAGGCTGGACAGCAGGATTTCCTTCCTGTGCCTTGTTGAGCCCTGTTTGAGGCCTTTTTCCTGGGAAAACAGAAATCCAGGGCAGGTGGAGCCGTGCAAAGGGCCCCGGTGACATCCCAAGAGCTTCCCAAAGACCCATTTTAGTGGGAAAAAATCCCTGAGCACAGACTTGCTCCCAGTCTGAAGGGAGGCAAAAAGGGGTTTTTACCCAAAACCTCGTTATTTTTCCGTGGTTGCTTTGGAAGGAAGGGTCTGGCAGTGGCTGCCAGAGCCTCTCCCTCCTCCCTGTCCCCCTCACGCTCTCGCTGTCCCTTTGCAGCAAGGAGAACTTTGACAGCATTCCCGACCTGGAGTTCAACCCCATCAGGGGGAAAATCGTCCACGCCTTTTTTGACAAGCGGTGAGAACCCCCCAGCAGGCAGGGAGGGATGAATTCTCCTCTGGAAAACGGGATGGGGCCGCGCAAGGATCTTCTCCCTAAAGGCGGGGGTGGAACCAGGAGGAAAATGAGATATTGAAGCTGAATCTTAGGGACCAAGCAGTCCCAAAGCTTTGCTGGGGGGTGTGAGGGGCTCTGGCTGGGGGCTCCCCATCACCGAGGGCTCCGGTTTCCCCAGGAACCTGCGGCAGGAGTCGGACGGGCTGGCGGATGAGATAAACTTCGAGGATTTCCTGACCATCATGTCCTACTTCAGACCCATCGAGATGAACATGGACGAGGAGCAGCTCGACCGCTTCCGGAAGGAGAAGCTGAAATGTGAGCCCTTCCCAGAGCCCGGGGTTTGGGGTGGTGGGAAGGGGCTGCCCTGACCCCGCCGTCTCCTCCCAGTCCTGTTCCACATGTACGACTCGGACCACGACGGGAAGATCACGCTGCAGGAATACAGAAATGTAACGTGGGCTCCCTCCTGCCCCCAGCCCCCCAAATCCCCGGGCCTGGAGCTGACCCCTGTGCCTTGCAGGTGGTGGAGGAGCTGCTGTCAGGGAACCCCCACCTGGAGAAGGAATCAGCTCGCTCCATCGCCGACGGGGCCATGATGGAGGCTGCCAGCATCTGTGTGGGACAAATGGTGGGAGCCCGCGCTGGGAGCCGCGTCCCTGCCCTGCTGTGCCACCACAAACCGGGCTGGAAGGTGGCCCTGATCCCCAGGGCACCTCCCTGCCCCACGGCTGCTTTGGCTGGAGATGTTTTTGCAGGCAGCAGCTTCCAGGGTTGGTGGTAGCTGGTGAGGAGGGGGATCCCGTGAGGCCCCATCCTTCCTGCTCATGGAAAAGGCCGTGGGGGTTTGGAACCCAGTTTTGGGCTGGCCACGGGGTCCAGGGCAGGGCCAGCACTGGGAAGCCATGGGACACGTGTCCCTCAGCCCCAGGGGACATCCCTGGGCCACCCCTTCCCCATCACCCCGGGACAGCTGCGATCTTTCCTCTCTCACCGCGACAGGGCCCGGACCAGGTGTACGAGGGCATCACCTTCGAGGATTTCCTTAAGGTCAGGGACATCTCTGCTCGTGTCCCCAGGAGGAGGGACCGGGGGGGACACAGGGACGGGGAGACACAGGGGCAGGGGAGGGACACAGGGACAGGGGGACACAGGGACAGGGAGGGGACACAGGGACGGGGGAGGGACACAGGGACAGGGGGACACAGGGACAGGGAGGGGACACAGGGACGGGGGAGGGACACAGGGACAGGGGGACACAGGGACAGGGAGGGGACACAGGGACGGGGGAGGGACACAGGGACAGGGGGACACAGGGACAGGGGGACACAGGGACAGGGGGACACAGGGACAGGGGAGGGACACAGGGACAGGGGGACACAGGGACAGGGGGACACAGGGACAGGGGAGGGACACAGGGACAGGGGAGGGACACAGGGACAGGGAGGGGACACAGAGACAGGGAGGGGACACAGGGACAGGGGAGGGACACAGGGACCAGGGGAAGGCTCCTGGCCCCGCTCAGCCCCATCCCCTGGCAGATGTGGCAGGGCATCGACATCGAGACCAAGATGCACGTCCGCTTCCTCAACGTGGACACCATCGCTCACTGCTACTGAGGAGGGGCAGCAGCAGGACGAGGAGCAAGAGGAGCACAAGGAGGATGAAGAGGAGGATGAAGAAGAGGAAGAGGAGCCAGCAGCAGCTCCATGTCCTGGCACCTGGCTCCCAGCCCCACGGCTCTGCCCCGCTGTTCCACGCCGGGGCTGCCCTCTGCAATCTAGAAACATCAGAGGCTTTTATCTGTAATAAAAGATATTTCTCTTTTTAGTCCTCGCTGAGAAACGCTCTGTCCATCCATCCCTCCATGGTGGAGCGTCTCCCTGAGCAGAAATCCTCCACAAATCCCGGTTGCCCATAAATCTGGATTTATGGGGGGAAGGAGCTGCCCGGCTTGGGCCGATCCCGGGCGGTGGGGAGAGGCAGAGATGGGGATGCTGAAGGGCAGGAGGTGACGGCAGCACCCTCAGCACCTGCCAGAACAACCACATCCCGCTCTGCATCCCACAGGGAAGGTGGTGCCAGCGGCACAGGGAATGTTCCCGGTTTAACCCCGCAGCGGCTCCCCCGGCTGTGGCTGCCGGGAGGGACCGGGGCAGGAGGGAGCGGGGCCGTGGGGTCCTGGCAGCCACAGGGAGCGGGGCCGTGGCTCCTGTAGCCAGGAGGGAGCGGGGCCGTGGGGTCCTGGCAGCCACAGGGAGCGGGGCCGTGGGGTCCTGGCAGCCGGGAGGGAGCGGGGCCGTGGGGTCCTGGCAGCCACAGGGAGCGGGGCCGTGGGGTCCTGGCAGCCACAGGGAGCGGGGCCGTGGGGTCCTGGCAGCCACAGGGAGCGGGGCCGTGGGGTCCTGGCAGCCACAGGGAGCGGGGCCGTGGCTCCTGTAGCCAGGAGAGAGCGGGGCCGTGGGGTCCTGTAGCCAGGAGGGACCGGGGCCGTGGCTCCTGTAGCCAGGTGGCTCCTGCCCCCACATGTTCCCGACACTGGGGTTGTTTACTGGTGTTAATAACGGGATGGCTCCAGGCGGGTTTCTGTCTCTAAGGCAGCCTGAGCTGGGGAGGGAGGGAGGGAGAGGAAAAAGGGCAATGGCTATTTTTAGAAAAGCAGGGAAGATTTATTTATCAAAAAATGGCTTTCCCCGGTGTCAGGAGCAGGCGATGGGAGGCAGAGCAGGCAGGTGAGGGGCTGGGGGGGTGCGGAGCCCCCGCCCTGCTGTGCCCCCTCCTTCCCAGAGCATCCCTGGCTCGGGAACTCTTTCTCCTTCTTTTCCACGTTATTGGGGGGCTCTGCTCAGGGTCCCCACAGAAGGGCTCGTTCAGGGCTCCAAACCCTCCGAAGTCCCCGGGTCCTTTCAGAGCCACTGGAGCTCAGCCTGGAGCGGCTCCCGGAGCCGGGGAAGGAGGGGAGGAGAGCCCTGCCCTGCAATCCCAGCCCCAGGGACCCGCGGGATGGAACCATCCCATCTCTGAGCTGGGAATGGACCAGAGCTGTGGGACAGAGCTGGGAATGGTTTGGAGCTGTGGGGACAGAGCTGGGAATGGTTTGGAGCTGTGGGGACAGAGCTGGGAATGGCCTGGAGCTGTGGGGACAGAGCTGGGAATGGTCTGGAGCTGTGGGGACAGAGCTGGGAATGGCCTGGAGCTGTGGGACAGAGCTGGGAATGGTCTGGAGCTGTGGGGACAGAGCTGGGAATGATCTGGAGCTGTGGGGACAGAGCTGGGAATGATCTGGAGCTGTGGGGACAGAGCTGGGAATGATCTGGAGCTGTGGGGACAGAGCTGGGAATGATCTGGAGCTGTGGGGACAGAGCTGCCCGTGCCTCTGGGGCTGGTTTGGGGTTTGGGAGCTGGGGCTGGGCCAGGTGGGGACAGTGCTGGGTTTGGGAGGGGAGCTGGGGATGGAGATCCCAGCTCTGCTTCCTTACAGAGGCTGCAGGACCATCCCACTCCCCAGTCCGTGCTCCAGTCACAGCCCTGGGTGCCTGCAGGGTCCTTTTCTGCCCCCAAAGCCCCAGCTGGAGCTGCAGGGGTTAACACCAGATCAGGGTCCCCCTCCACACCCCAAGCTCCTGGAGGAATCATCCCGGAGGATCCACACCAGCACGGGCTGGGGCAGGGAAGTGGAGGCCAGGAGGAGTGGAGAGGATGATGAGAGCTCAGTTATTATCCCCTGAGTTAATTAGCTGCCCCCTAAGTGGCAATCAAAGTGTGGGAGGTCGGGAAACTGAGGCAGGACCCAACACAAACCGGCTGCAGCGTTTTCCCTTTGCTCCTGCTGGGAATTCTCCGTGGGAAATGGGATGAGTGGAGAGCAGGAGGGAGGGTTTGAGCCTGATCCTCATCCCAGCAAAGGGACGGAGGTGCAGAGCCCCAGGGATGGGCAGGAGCATCACTCCAGCACAACACGGTGCTGATGTTACACACAGCAAACCCCAGCAAGACCAGGATAATAATCCTGAAAATCACAGGAAAATCTGGCAGAGCCCCGGGAAACCTGGCAAGGGCAACACTTCCACCACAGCAAAATCCTGCAAAGCCCAGAGTGTTCCAGCAGGGATAATGGCTCTGGATAATGGCTCTGTTGTGGGGCCAGGACACAGCCCTGGGACAAAGCTCTGTGGCAGATCCCTGCACTGCTCAGCAGAGGGTGGCTGGAAAATGGAACCATTTGGCACATATTGGAAAACTCCAGGGAGGCTGATGAAGGCTGAGCAGCACCAGAGAGAGCTCCTGGGACTGGAGAGGGACTGAGTGACCCCAGGATTGGAGAGAGGCACTGAGTGACCCCAGGATTGGAGAGAGGGACTGAGTGACCCCAGGGCTGGAGAGGCACTGAGTGACCCCAGGATTGGAGAGGCACTGAGTGACCCCAGGGCTGGAGAGGCACTGAGTGACCCCAGGATTGGAGAGGGACTGAGTGACCCCAGGATTGGAGAGGCACTGAGTGACCCCAGGATTGGAGAGGCACTGAGTGACCCCAGGACTGGAGAGAGGCACTGAGTGACCCCAGGATTGGAGAGGGACTGAGTGACCCCAGGACTGGAGAGAGGCACTGAGTGACCCCAGGGCTGGAGAGGCACTGAGTGACCCCAGGATTGGAGAGGGACTGAGTGACCCCAGCACTGCAGGGACCCTGGGCAGGTGGTGTTGGCACAGAGGGGACACTCTTTGATCCCTCTCCCCACCATTCCCCCTCATCCATCAGCCACACTGGAGCTTGGAAATGGCAGGAGAGACCAAACAAGGGACACCTGCCCAGGAAGGGAGGGAAGGGGAGCAGGAGGCAGCACAGACCCCACAGCCAGGGCAGCCACTTGCAGCTGATATTTCTAAGCTAAATTTTGAGGAGTTCCTCATTCCTTTGAGTGGCATTGTCCAAGGCAGAGGAAACTCCCAGCTGCAGCTCTTCCATGAAGAGGAGTTTGGCCCAGAGGCTGGAGATCCACATTTCTGGATAAAAATCTGCCAGTGGCACAAATCCTGACCTGGAGCAGGCCCTTTCCCCCAGGTTTCTACTGCATGATCCAGCAGTACTTCATCTCCTTACAGCCCCTCCACCCCCTGCTGCTCCACCCTCCCCTCCGGCTGCAGGGGCTGGGGAACACCAGCTCCGTGTACCTGGAGTTACAGGACCTTCCACAGAAGGTGGAAATGAGCAGACAAAGGTCACTGGAGGAGGAGAGGGGCCAGAGAGGACATGAACAAGTTCCTGCAGCACTTCAGTGCACCTACGCTCACCCCGCTGAGTGACAGAGTGACAGAGGTGGCAGGGCAGGAGAGCAGAGCTGGGTGGGAAAGGTGGGACAGAAAGGGGGTTCAGAGACCCCCAGAGCACCTCTCTGTACAAAAAGCACCCCCTGCTCCTCCTCCCACCACTCACTCCTCAGATCAGGAGAGGGATGGCAGCTCCTGACACCCTGGAGTGGCTCTTCCCTCACAGAGAAGGTGACTGAGGACACAAACCAGAGGCAAACAGCAATTTCTCCTGGAGGCTTGGCCCTGGAGCAGAGGAGGGCAGTGGGGATTCTCCAGCAGGGCTCTGCAGCCTTGTCCTGCCCTCCAGGATGGCTGTGCCTGGCACCCCAGAGCTGTGACACTCACACAGTCTGTGCTGATCCCAAATTCCCTTTGGAGCAGGGCTCCCACACTCCCTTTGGAGCAGGGATCCCAAATTCCCTTTGGAGCAGGGATCTCACATTCCCTTTGGAGCAGGGATCCCGTGTTTCCTTTGGAGCAGGGATCCCACATTCCCTTTGGAGCAGGGATCTCACACTCCCTTTGGAGCAGGGATCCCACATTCCCTTTGGAGCAGGGATCCCACATTCCCTTTGGATCAGAGATCCCAAATTCCCTTTGGAGCAGGGATCCCACATTCCCTTTGGAGCAGGGATCCTGTGTTTCCTTTGGAGCAGGGATCCCACATTCCCTTTGGAGCAGGAATCCCACATTCCCTTTGGAGCAGGGATCACACACTCCCTTTGGAGCAGGGATCCCACATTCCCTTTGGAGCAGGGATCCCACATTCCCTTTGGAGCAGGGATCCCACATTCCCTTTGGAGCAGGGATCCCACATTCCCTTTGGATCAGAGATCCCACATTCCCTTTGGAGCAGGGATCCCACATTCCCTTTGGAGCAGGAATCCCACATTCCCTTTGGAGCAGGGATCACACACTCCCTTTGGAGCAGGGATCACACACTCCCTTTGGAGCAGGGGTCCCACATTCCCTTTGGAGCAGAGATCCCACATTCCCTTTGGAGCAGGGATCACACATTCCCTTTGGAGCAGGGATCCTGTGTTTCCTTTGGAGCAGGGATCCCACATTCCCTTTGGAGCAGGGGTCCCACATTCCCTTTGGAGCAGAGATCCCACATTCCCTTTGGAGCAGGGATCCCACACTCCCTTTGGAGCAGGGGTCCCTCTCACCAGGACCTGTTTTCAGCTGAGGGTTGCTGCCACCAACACAGGACACCAGAACTCTCCAGGCTTTTTGTGCCAAACCCTTTCCTGCTGTGCTGCCCCTGGGCTCTGCAGCTGGCCCTGAGCCCTGGGCAAGTGGCAGCAGGGTGAGCCTGGCCTCCAGCCTGACCCCAGCAGCTCAGGCCACGCTGCTCCAGCATGTCCTGACTGCAGCTCCTGCATGTCCTGACTGCAGCTCCAGCATGTCCTGACTGCAGCTCCTGCATGTCCTGACTGCAGCTCCAGCATGTCCTGACTGCAGCTCCTGCATGTCCTGACTGCAGCTCCAGCATGTCCCGACTGCAGCTCCTGCATGTCCTGACTGCAGCTCCAGCATGTCCCGACTGCAGCTCCAGCATGTCCCGACTGCAGCTCCTGCATATCCTGACTGCAGCTCCCGCATGTCCTGACTGCAGCTCCTGCATGTCCTGACTGCAGCTCCTGCATGTCCTGACTGCAGCTCCAGCATGTCCTGACTGCAGCTCCTGCATGTCCTGACTGCAGCTCCAGCATGTCCTGACTGCAGCTCCAGCATGTCCTGACTGCAGCTCCTGCATGTCCTGACTGCAGCTCCTGCATGTCCTGACTGCAGCTCCTGCATGTCCTGGCTGCAGCTCCCGCACTCCTGAGCCCAGCCAAGGCAGATCTGCCCCTTCCCAGTGCCCAGCCCTGGGGAGCTCACGGTGCCTCTCCCGGCACAGCTGGGATGGGGACGCTGCTCCTGCTCTCGAAATGAAGGAAGAGGCTCCATTTCATCACCCCCTGAGCCCAAAGCTCGGCAGCCTCGCTGGTGTTTGCTCCACTCCAGCACTGAGGAGCACCCAGGGAAGCAGGAAACATCCCAAAGTCCCGATGTGGACACAGCCCCAGTGCCCTCATCCACATGAGGAGTGCGAGCTCAGCACACACACAACCCTCTGCCCTGCTGCGACCTCGCTCAATTAATCCCATTAATTAGCAGGGAGAAGATCCAGAGGAGCAGGCTGCAGAGGAGCTGTGGCTGTGAGCCAGGTGAGAGCAGAACCCCGGCTCATGCAGGTGCTGCAAACCCTCCCCAGCAGCAGCCTCGGCACAGAGGGAGAAGCAGGAACGTGGGGGAGGACTCGGGAAAAGAACTGGCGTGGGCACCACAAACTCTGCTCCCTGCAGCAGGGAGATGAAGGAGGAACAAAGCTGTTCCCAGATAATGAGGCGAGAGAAGGGAGAACAATGACACGGGAGCGCTCCCTGCTCAGAGCATTGCAGGAGTCACAGGGCTGGAGCAACCCCCCGAAGTCATTCCTGCCACAGAAACCATTATTTATTTGTCAGGTTTCAGCTGAACTCTTGTCCAAACCGTGCATCCATGACACTTCCTGCTCTTCCAGGAATGGAGGGAGGGAGCTGGCTTCCCAGAAGGGCAGAGAAATAGAAGACCAAAGCTTTATGAAAGATCAAATTTATTGGTCAGACAGAATGCCTTTTTGCCCTTTGCACTTTTTGTGTATCCATCACATGGAAAAAAAGGTAATTAAAAACCTAAAATGTGAAATTTTGGTGTATGGGTGATGGGAAACCTCCCCCCCAAGGCAAAGGAGGAAAAGCAGTGAAATGCAGCTCTGGGCAGGGCTCAGTGACCGCACAGGGCTGCAGTGCCAGCCCAGCCCCTCTCCTGCAGGTTTGGGCACATTCCTGCAGCTCTCCCCAGGACTTTACACTGATTCCATTCACCCAGGAAAAAAGATGTAGGTTAAAACTTAACCTCACTTTAAACAGAACTGACACAGCTTTGGTTTGCACCAGTAAGTTTACATGGGCAAATCACAATAAAATCATTTTAAATCAGTAAAAAGATCCATGCAGGACTGGAGCTCTTGCTCCCCAAACTGGTTTTACCTGTCAGAGCTTCAGGTAAAGCCTCACTCCTCCTTCCCACCTGAACAGCACCTCCTGCCCTTCACCTGGTGCTTCCCCACAGCTTTGGGGCTCAATACCCACTGTGGCCACGTCACCCCTTCTGTTCCATCATCAATTCCCAGCCTGGAAGCAAGAGCAGCACTGAAAACCCTGCAGGTGCTGTGGAAGGACATGATCCAGCCAAGAACACACCTGACAACCTGAGCCAGCCCTTTGATCCAGTCAACAGGGGTCAGCTCACCCTAAAAGGCTCAGGAACAGAATTCCACAAACAGATGTACAAGTACAATTAGAAAACATTTAATCCAGGATTTAAAATAATTAAAAAAATAATTTGATCTAAAATAATTGTGATGTGTGTGTGGCCTGCTGAGTTCCCAAGCATCCAGCCTGGCCTAGGGAACCTTCCCCTCCCTCTCTCCATCCCAATCCCTCTCCCAGCCACCATAACCTTTTGTGCATGGTCCTGCTGTCCTGTTCCCAGCCACATTCCAATGCACTCCAAGGAAAACAAGAAGGAGCAGCTCAATAACAGGACAGACATTTCAAACACGTGGCTCAGCACATGATTTTTCCAAGTCCTTGGTGATTTTTTTCCCTCTTGGGGTAGGGAAGAACTCCTCAGAGAGCTCCCAGCCTCCTGCCCCTTCAATCTCCCACTGAAGGGAGACTCCTTCCTGACCAAGATGGGACCTGCAGCATCTTTCCCACAAGCAGCAGGAATATTTTTATTTACCCTGCAGCTGTCCCTGTCCCTCCTCAGCCTCTCCACTCCAGCAGGCTGCACCTCTGGACACATCCAGAGCGCCACACTCCAGCGGGGTGCTCGGGGGGCAGCCCCGCCCTGTTTGGGTTCACATCCCCAGGGCTTTCTGCAGCTTTTGGCTGCTTGTCCCACATGGATTTTCCTTTGCCTGTGGCCCTGGCTGGCCCCAGAAGCCGAGGAGTGCCCTAGATGCTGTCGTAGGGCACTGCCAGGCCGATGTTGTAGTTGTAACCCGTCACCTCGTCGTAGGAGGAGCGGCAGATGGGGAGGACGCTGTCCACAGCCAGCTGGTCCACAGAGAACTCGTAGGAATAAATCACCCCTCGGTACCTGTGTGGAAAACAACCAGGACACACCACTTCACCCCAGTGGGAAAGCAAACAGAGGTAGAAATCACTACAAAAATCATCTGAACTGAAGAAAGCGATGCTGCAGGAGCTGGATAAAAACCCCCATCCCTTCTGCGGGAGGCTGAGCACTTTGAACAGGGAAAGCTCCCTCCTGCCTCCTCCCAGGGACCCAGCAAGCTGGGAAGGGCTGGTGAATCATTCCCTCCAGCCCTGCAGAGACGTGACTGTCATCTGCTGAAACGTCTCCAGGCTCTCCAGCACGGGGGAAGATAAATACATTGGTATTTGATAGTTCAATTAGCACTAACAGCCATTTGAGATGCAAATACCAAAACCTGCAGCTTAAATGCCAGTAGTTTTCCTTTAGGAGGAGACAGCATTACTAATATTTCTAGCATGGAGAGGGTTGCATTCCCTGCCTGGCTTCAGTGGACTTCATGTTCCCCTGCTGAGAAAAAAAAAAAAGCTTTTTTTTTTTGCACTCAAGCCAATTCATTGCTTGTTTTATAAACCTTACCCTTTTTTTTTTTTTTTTTTTTTTTTTTTGCTGCTATACCCTCTCTGTAAGTGCTCTGGGTGATGACTCAGGTGCTCAGGGTGCTATTTAAAAACGAAACAGATTGCTGAGGGCTGGTTTCTCACTTTCGGTGCAAGCTGGGGTCGTCCTCGCTGATGCTGGAGCCTCGGGGGTTCTTCTCCTCGGGGATGTTGGCAGTGATCAGGCTGTGGGAATTGAACCACACGTGGCGGACTGGATGTCTGCAAAACAACCCAGAGCACGGGGTGAGGGCCCACCTGCACTGGGCTCCCCAAAATCCGAAGGAATTTCGGGGAGGAAGGAATGGCTCTGGATCAAACACGGAGCGATGGAAATCAGCGCCCTCCCCGCGGCCAGAGGCTGCGAACCTGCACTTGTGGAGCACATCCCACATCTTCTATCCCCATCTAGCGGGCTCTTCCCAGAACACACGGGGAGCCCAGAAAACACTGCTGGAGAGCCGGGAGAGCTGCGAGGGATGGATGTGGGCTGGGCTGGGCCGGGCCGGGCTGGGCTGGGCTGGGCTGGGCTGACTGCCCTAAGGACTGCAGCACTCCCCTAACGAAGGGAAGGACACCCCACACACCCAGCTGGTTTAGAAATGCACACTAAGCTGAGAACCATGGAATGGGAAGGGACCCTCAGGGATCATTGATCCAGCCCCAGGCCCTGCCCAGACCCCCCAACAACCCCACCCTGGGCATCCCTGGCAGCGCTGTCCAAACGCTCCTGGAGCTCTGGCAGCCTCGGGGCCGTGCCCATTCCCTGGGGAGCCTGGGCAGTGCCAGCACCTCTGGGGGAAGAACCTTTCCCTGCTCTGCAGCCTGAGCCTGCCCTGGCCCAGCTCCAGCCCTTCCCTGGTCCTGTCCCTGTCCCAGAGCTGAGATCGGAGCTGTCCCTGGGGAGGAGCTGCAGCCCCTGAGGAGTCTCCCCTCAGTCCCCTCTGCTCCAGCTGAACATTCCAAGTGTCCTCAGCCCCTCCAGACCCTTCCCCATCCTCCTGCCCCTCCTTTGGATGCTCAAGTCAGGTGTTCATTCCTTTCCCTCTGGTGAACAGCTGATCCCAAACCCCAGGAAAAAGCAGTGTCTGTTCCAGCAGGAGTCACTTCCCTCCTCAGATGAGGATGGCTCATCCCCACAGCCCACACGTGTCTCCTGCCACCTCCCTCAGCTCCTGCTCCTGTTCTCCACAGATGGCACAGGGCCAAAGGCAGGGATAACAGCACACACCGTATCTAGGAAAGCCTTTTGATTGAAGTGATCCCTTCTGATTACTCTATAGATTAAACACTGTTCTCTACATGTTTAATCTAATGGTTTCACTTGGAGTGCATCCCCGAGCTCTGCCCTGCCCTGCCTGCCCTCCTCCTGCAGCAGCACTAATGAGCATGCCAAGGAGACAATCAATGGAATATTGTCCTTAATGCATCAGCCACATCACAACAGGCTTTATCATTCCCAGGGTCAACACAGAAAGTGATACCTGCTATTAATCAATGACAGCTCCAGCTTGAACTTCCCTGGCTGTAAATACCTCATCTAGCTCGTCTTTGGGGAAGATGCATTAAAAACAATAATAATAAAAAAAAAAGAAATCAGGATTTATCTGTTCATTTTATGGGTATCACTCAGACTTACAAGGGGCTAAATTCTCGAGTCTTTATCCAGACAAAGCCTGTGCTTTGATCAGGAAATCTTCATTTAGCTGTACAAAGGGTCAGCTCCAGGATGCCAATCTCTGTTTGTACTTTCAGTACTGTGCTCCTCGTGCTCAGTACAAACTGACATTTCAGTATTTAAATGGGTTTAAATGCTTTGATCCTCACCATGAAGGGAACATGTGGAAACTCAGGGATTGTGATGGATACACTGGATGGAGACAACCAGAACCAGTCACTCTCCACACAGCCAGTCCAGCACTTTGAACCCAAGAATCCACAAATAAAGAGGTTGGGAATGGGGCAGGGAGAAATCACTGAACTTCATGGAAAATCCAGGGGGAACAACTTTCCCTGCTCCCCAACATTGACTGAAACACTCAGCTAAGGAGCAAAAAGGCCATGACAGCTGAAGAAACACATGAGAAACCTGAGAAACACACAGAGCTGCAGCTGGGGAGGCACCCTGTCCCCAAAGCACAGAAACTCCCCAAAAACCCTCTCACTCCCACACCTCCTTGCAGCCCTGCCATCCCCCAGGGCCCAGGCTCCCCCAGGCTGAGTTACCTGGCGTGCATCTCCCAGAGTTTGGTGCCCATTCGCTGGTCCCAGACGCACAGCAGCCCCTCCTCCCCTCCGCTCACCACCTTCCACTCGTCCATCTGCACGGCCGACACTCCCAGCTGGTGCCCGTACACGGAGCACACGGCCTCGCCGCGCCGCAGGTCAAACACCCTCACCCTGGGGGAAAAACAGGGAGAAACAGCTCTGCCTGGGCCTCCTGACAGCCTGACCACTTTGGGGTTATGGAAACACATCTGGGACATGGCTGGAGAATCAGTGAGGCCCACCCGCCTCACCAGTGGATTTTCACTCTGATTTTTGCTAGCAAAGATCTTTTTCAGGCAGATTTCTCCCCCCATACAGCATCTGAGTCTTTACAGGTTCTAGGATCTAAACAGGGCTCTGGAGTCCAGCACAGGAGGGACCTGGAGCTGCTGGAGCCAGTCCAGAGGAGGCCATGGAGCTGCTCCAAGGGCTGGAGCCAGGCTGGGAGAGCTGGGGGTGCTCACCTGGAGAGGAGAAGCTCCAGGGACACCTCAGAGCCCCTTGCAGGGCCTAAAGGGGCTCCAGGAGAGCTGGAGAGGGACTGGGGACAAGGGATGGAGGGACAGGACACAGGGAATGGCTCCCACTGCCAGAGGGCAGGGATGGATGGGATATTGGGCAGGATTTGTTCCCTCGCAGGGTGGGGAGAGGCTGGGATGGAATTCCCAGAGCAGCTGGGGCTGCTCCTGGATCCCTGGAAATGTCCAAAGCCAGGCTGGATGGGGTTTGGAGCAGCCTGGGACAGTGGGAGGTGTCCCTGCCGTGGCAGGGGTGGAATGGGATGGGCTTTAAGGTCCCTCCCAAACCATTCCATGACTCTATGAGTCCATGATATAAAATACAACTGAAATTTGGAGAAACCTCCTCTCCCAAATCATCAGCAATGCCATGAGATATAAAACACCTGTTTTGGGCACGCTGTTAACACATCCCACCCCCTGGTACATGCCCACATCCACATGGACAAGGGGTGATATTACCAGAATCAAGGAAAGGATTATTATTGCAAAGATTTCAGAGGAGATTAAATGTGCAGCAATTCAAAAAGGACAAGGAATTATAGGTTTATACCCTTGACTTAATTACCATTATTCAAAGCAAGCACCCTGCAACCAGGATCTGCTTTGACTTCAAAAATGCAGTTTTTAGGTACATCTGATTCTTGGACATTACTGACCACCCAGACAAAGCATTTTGAAGAGAAATAAATTGAAGACTCAGCCAGAACCACAGAAAAAGACCTTAGGATTCCAAGCACTGCTACAAGGTCACAGTACCAGTTAGAGCTAATGGTGTTAAGTTTTAAACCCAGATCCTGTCACAAAGGAGTGTGGGGTTTGATCCTTATTTATCAAGATTAAGAGATAAAGCAAAGTACACAAATAAATAAAAAATGCAGCAAGTGAAAACAGAAGGAAAAGGGAAACACTGATCTCAGGTTTGAGAAGCCAGAGTTCCTCCCAGCTGATGGCTATCAGGAATGAACCCATCAGGTACACATTAATTCCTGAAAAAGCCAAAACACACTTGTTCCAACACATTAACTGTACTTCATTCCACACCCCTGCTATGATCCTAATGGTGCTGCAAGTCCTTCCCTTCTCCAGCAGAGACTGCATCATATGATTTCACAAATCACACATTTCAGGGACTGGGAGACAAGGCAGCAGGGCAGCCCAGAGCTCCAGCAGAGCAGCTCCCGTGTGACAAGGAGGCAAACACGCAGCCCATCCCACAGGACAAGCATTTCTGCTTCCCCCAGCCCCAGCAGAGGAGCTCTGGCTGCAGCCTGGGGCTGTGCCTGGGGAGAGGATGGGCTGCTTGGAAGGGCTCACTCCTGGAGCTCTCCCCATTGTCCAAGCAAAGCTGCTCCTGTTTGGAAAGCACAGCTGGAAGCTGAGAGTTGTGGTATCATCCCATGGGGAAGCACCCAGCTCTCAGGCAGGGGTCCCTGCTGGAACACCCCTGGCTGCTCAGATGTGCCTTCAGGAAAAAAAGGAGCAGCCTTTTGCCAATCCCCCGTGATGCTGCAACACAGACCTGGCCCAGCACGTCCTGCCTGGACAGCTGGGCTCAGTGGGAGCACTTGGGGCTCATCCCAGCTCCAGGGAGGCTCCAGGCTTGGACCCTCCTGTCAGACTGGGAGTGAGCTGCCTGGCCTTCAGGAGAGCACGGAGCACGTTTGGATCCACACCTTTCTGGGTCTGCCATATGTTTGCTTTCCCAACACTCCTCCCCACCAAGGAAAAGCAGGATCAGCACACGCTCCCTGCTAGGAGGCCTCTTGCCAGAGCAAAGCACAGCTCAGGAATCAAATCAATCAGCAGTGCTTCAGCAGGAATTTCAGATGGGAAGACAGATTTTACAGGTCCTACCAAAAACAATTCACCAGTGTTACTTTTCAAAATCATGGTTTTGAGTAAAAGAAGGGCAGATTCAAGTGGAACTGGGAAATTGATGTATTTAATTCAAGTAGTAACTGGCCAGCAGCAGCCTGAGCTCCCATGGCAAGGTCCCTGTTTAATAAACTCACTCCATAATATGGCCATGGGGATTCCAGTCTCGTTCCACCTGTGGATGCCCAGCACCTTCCTGCAGCATCACAGGAGGATCTGACCTCTGAGATACTCTGCTCCTGCCTCCTGGATGCCAAACTTATCTCCCCAGCTATTAATCCTTAACTCCTTGCTGCTCTGGTGGCATCCAACCCCTTGAACTCAGTCAGTGCTAAAGCTGAAAACCCCGAAAGCTTTCTGGAGGGGAAGGGCACAGACATCTACTCTGCCATAAAAGGGGAGGGAAATCAACTCCAGCTCCTCTCCCGTCATCGTGCAGGAGATCAAAACTGGAGGCAGCTTTACTGGGGTGCTTTGGAAAATCAATTATCTGCTTTCAGAGGAAAAAAACCTCCCAGGGATTCAATTCCACTTGTCAAACTTCAGCTATTTCCTTTATCCTCCTTGCTGAGAAAGTGTGAGGCTTGCTCGCACTCCCTATTTTCCAGGAAGGAAAAAAAAAATAGAAAAAAAAGCTGTTTGACAAAATAATCATTTTTGCAAGCTGCTGCACTGGCGGGACAGAGGTCTGGGATTTGGCAGAGGGAAGTGCCCGCCTTCCAATCTGATCCCAGCACCAGAGCAGAGCACCACCACCTGCAGCCTGGTGCCCAGTGTGGAAAGGAGGAGGGAAGGAAGCAGGAGCCATTAGAGACTGGCTCCTGGCCATCCCACATCTCCTTTGGTGCACTGGATCAGACCCCACAAACGACTCGCCAAATAAAGGAAATCTAAAAATTGGACTCAAAGGGTCTTTTTAAGCATTTTAATCCTTTCGCACTGCCTGTTCCCAGCGCGGCCATTCCTGGCAGCAGACGTTGAGCTGGGAAAATCCTACTCCCCAAGCCAAGGAGTTAAAGAGAAAGCTGCTAATCAGCTAAATAGAAGCTGGAATCTGTTCATATGAAAGTCTCTTTTTTCCTCTGTCACCTGAGGGACATCACAGTGTTCCGAAATACACTCTTGACATCATTTGGCAGCCGGGCCCATCTCATCCTCCATGATTCATCCCTTAGGTTATTTTTTTAATATCAGAAAGTGAGCTTTTAAATGCCAAACTCATTTTGCGGGTGGCGGTGGGGAAGTGGAAGATATTCCAAGTGGTCTCGCTGGGCTGTGCACCAACTGCGTCCACCAAATGGCTCCAAAAGCTCCTCTTCCCATGGAGCCTCCCAGACAAAGCACACTGACAGCCACATCCAACTATTACCTAATAGTTTGTTCCTCAACTTGATGGAAACACGAGAGGAGAAACCAGTTCCAGCAGGGCCAGATGTAGGACAGGAAGGTGGAGAAGGGAGGTTGGAGATGGGCTCTGGGGAGCACCTACCTTCTGTCCCTGTTGCCTGCCACCAGCATGCTGGGGGGGCTGCTGTGGAGGTTGACACATGAGAAGTCACCTATGGAGCTGCCCACCTTGGTCACACACTGGTTTGTTTCCAGGTTGTACAGGAGGATCTGGCAGAGAGAGAATAAAACATCACATCAATTCAGCAGGAGCACCACGACAAGGTTTTGCTGCAGCACGGAGCTGTGACCACCAGAGGTGTTCTGCAGGACTTGTTGCTTGGTGTGTAAAACAGAACCAAGAGACAGATTTACCCCATGAGGAAAGGCAATGACACCCTGAGAAATAAGGAATTCAGGTTTCCCAGTGGGGTCCAGCAAGAAGCAGGGATGCACCACCAGAATGGCTGGGTACAGCTCTCAGGCAAACCACAGGTGAAATCTTTAGGGGTACAGGAAAAGCAAAGAGTTTCCTCATCAATTTTTGACTTTTGAGAGAGCAGTGAAAGCAAACAGCAGCAGCCCTGAGGAGGATGGGACAGATGGCCAGTGAGAGGACGTGCAGCAGGAACTGCAGGGCAGAGCTGACCACAGCCCTGCTGAGAGCCTGGGTGCCCTCACACACACACACACAGAAATGTCACATCTGAAGTGGCAGCTCAGATGGGAAAGGCAGAAAAACAACTCTGATTTTAGGCAGCATCTGAGATGATTCAACCAGAGCCTGGATGAGAAGCACGAGTTGTTCCCCATCCGTTCCCACTCCTCTCCTCCATCAGTTTAATCACGTTTGCTGTCCTTCCTGTGGGGCCAGATCAGATCTGTCTATTTGGGCCTTTCAATTTAGGAGAACAAATATTTTTAGAAACAGAAAAATGCACTGGTCAAAGCCCAGTGGAGCTCAGTGCTGCACCTGGCCTTATATAACTTCATAAACATGATTAAATTTCATGGTGATGCTCGTTTAAATGAAAAGAAACCTTGTGACCATGAAAAGAGCTAATGGTATTTAAAACATCAGAAAAACCCCACAGCTTCCATGGCAACATCAGCACGGCCATGTCAATGTCACATCCATATTCTTTACTTCTAATTTGCTGATTACAGCCACGTGCAGCTCAGTAAATATTGCACTATCTGGATGTATTATTTCAACATTTGCCAGAACACTGATGCTGCCTGGCCTTTTATTTCCTATCTGTGCCATTTCAGAGATCTGAAAGGCGAATTAAGAGAGCAGGAAAAGATCATTTTGTGATGGAGGCCCCTGGGCAACCAAAGTGAAGCTTTAAAGATCTCGAGGAACAGGGCAAAGAGAGGCAGAGAATTTGCAGTTTTCCTCCACCTGCCATTCTCCCAGGTAATGACCAGGCAAATTCAGACATATTTCAGCTTCCTATTGGGATCAACACATCCACATCCAACTTCCTTAGGTGTTCCTAAGATTTATAATCTCCCAGGTAGTTCTTTGTGAAGCTGTCTCAAAAAACATGGCATTTTTCATCCTCAAGACCCAAAAAACCAAAGCAAGGATGACTTTCATTGGAAAACATAGGACATAAAAGTTAAATTTAAATAAAAATGAATTTGAACTTCCACCCCAAGGAAAAAGCTGCTACAAACTGCATGGAAATGTTAGTGTTTGAGGTAAAAACCAGTTTACAGCCTGTTCTCACTTCAGCCCAGTTCCCAACAGCTCAGTAACCAAACCCACAGATAATGATGTTCTGGCAAAGGCACCTCCAAGGGTTTTCAGTGCAAAGGAAATTAATATCTGTGCCTGGCAACCCAAACTTCTCCTTGGAAAGTTTGGAACAAAAGACAAAGTCAATAAACTGCTGAATTCAGCTTAAGAACAAGGACTGACGGGGTCAGGAGCGATGTATTCCAGCTCCCAGTTGAGCCTTTCCCAGCTGGATGTTAAAACTCCAGAGGGGAGAGGGCCAAAAGCTTCTTTCTTAAAAGTCCCCTGGGGCTGTTATTTGCAGTGAACATCCATAAACTATTAATTTATCTAAATGACCAGAGCTCCCATCTCTGCTATAAACATAGGATGCATATTTGAACATCCAGCATGGTCATGAAAGGCTGGAATGAAAAATTACTTCCATGCAGCACCGAAATATTCCCATGTAACATTTTCCATCTTAACATTTTCTCCTGCCTGCAGCCCTGTGGCAAAGCTCACAGGTAACAGCAGCTGGAAAAATGACTTATTTCTTCTCCCATAACTTGTAGGTGGCCACCAATTTAAAGTGTTTGCATCCCAGAATCTGCAAAAAAAGTAAAGGCTCGTACCCACAAAAATGGAAGAAAAGCTTTTTATCATCTTCTACCCCCTTCAAGTCCTCTTCTCCTCATGCCTGTCTCTATTCTTTTAAAGATTGTTTAGTTTAACCATCAATAACAAGACTGGTGGTTAAAATAAAATTTATTTTATCATGCACAAATGTCTTTCTAACCAATTAGCCCCATCACTGGAGTAGTCTCTTTGTGATTTTCAGTATCCAGGTTTTGCCCATCTCGAAATTCAACCCGTCTTGAGCAGTTTTATGACCTGCAAATGAATTTCAAACCCTTATCCTGACCAATTGATAAGTAAAAGAAGCTAAAAGCACTCAGAATACTTAAGTCTGAATAATAATTTCCTGGAGACAGGGATTTAAAAGCACACTGATGACAATTCTGAAGTTGCTGGAACACCTCTGATGAGCTCTGCTGTAATATCCCAAGGCAAGAAGGATTTTCCTTACAAAGGCCAGGGAGAGAGAATGGAAATACCTGGTCAATAGGGACTTGAAATAAGGGCCTGAGTGTTAAAGGGCAGATAAAGCAAAAGATCTCTGGGAGGTTTATAATCCTATAATGCACACTGCAAAGGGATTACCCTTTTAAAGGTATTTATAATCCTATAATGGACACCCAAGCCCAGTGACCTAATAGATACCGAACTGAGGGAAGTGAACCAAGAGCATTTGGGTGTGAAATGAAGAACCCTGGGATAACACTAACGAGCAGCCCTGGCCCCACTGGGACCTCAGGGAGGAAAAGCATTAAAGACCCCGTGCAGCCAGCACCGGGATCCAACGCCCCAAATAAAAAGTGTCACCTATTAACATTGGCCAAATGAAAAGTCCAAGTTGTTGGCCAAGAGCCAGGCAATCTCCCTGAATGCTTAATAATTCAACAAGCCAGGAATAGGCAGAGCACCTCCAGCATTCTGTTTAGTTAAAGACCACAGAGATTAGCAAACACATTATCCATCTCCGAGGCGATCCTTTCCCTGTTACAAGTCCCTTAACGACCTTTACCATCCCTCCCTCTCTCTCTCTCTCTTTTAATAAGGCTGAGCAAATGGGACTTCATTTCAGCCCACTGCCACAGACTGGGGGTATTAATTATTCAAGCTCATAGTCTCCCCTTTGTTAAGGCAGTGCATTAGACTAATTCCCCTCTTTACTGGGTGACTTGGGCACGGCTCAGGCTGTGGCTGCTCCTCCGGGAGGGATGCGCCGCGAACCTGCAAATTCATGAGCGCAGGCACGGGAAAAAAGGCAAAGTTACTGCTCTGCATGGAACTGCAGAGCGGTGGGGACAGGGAACTCTCTTTAAATGCTGTCCAAGAACTCGTGAAAGATGCCTGAAATTAATTCCCAAAGAATTAAAGGCTCTGGAGCCAGAAGAGCTGAGCTGTGAGCTTTGTTACATCTCGCAGCTAAGTGAGGTCAAGCGTGGTCGATGCACTCTGCTTGAGACACTTCCAAGAAAAACCAAGGAACTGAAGGAAATGCTGCTGATGGAACTCTTCCATGCGTGGCCAAAACCCCAGCAGGTGTTTTGGGATGCTGTGTTGTTGGAGATGTCTTTTTTGGACGGAACATTAAAACAACAAATCCCTGAGCACTTGTTATCAAAGAGCCTGTGGTACTTTCAACAAGAGCTGGGGTGTCCATCCCACTGTCCTGGATGGCAGCCAGCACACGCCTGCTCTGGGGAAGAGCTGCTCTCCCTCTTCCCTTCCCAGCCCATTCCTGCCTCCTGTCCCCAGGAGCAGCGTGGGGCACGTGGAGACAGAGCCTCAGAACTGGGTGAAACCCCTCTGTGTGTGGGGTTTGATGCAGATGCAGGAGGGAGGATGATAAATAACAGCAAAAATCACATTGTAAAACCACACTCAAACCCTACATCCTTCTCCTCACTGAACAACACACAGGATCCATTACAGAACTGCTTTTTCAGAAAGAACCGTCCAGGATTGAGGTTTCTGTCGTTTTAAGTAAAATAAAACCACCCTGAATTGCTCAGAGTGCCAAGGATCAAGCAGCAAGCCTGAGAACTGAATTTACATTTATTTTCAGATTATGTTTCTCCCCTTTGCTTCTGTCCAGCTCTCTGCCAATTGGAAAAAAACCTTGCCTGAATACACACAAATATTGCCAACGAAAAAGGGGGTTGTGAAATTCCAAGTCCACCGTAAATAAAAAGGGATCTGGTTTCAGCTCAGGTCAAACCCATCCAATCCAGAGGGTACCTACAAAAACAGGAAAATCCATTTGTAGGGAAACTCATCAAATTAAAGACAACATATGGTACACACTGCCACAAGTTTGGATTTTAGTACTAAAGTGATGTGGCAAACAAGAATATTTTTAAAGTTTACAAGCCCCAGGGGCACAGTTTCCCAGTGCAAATGTATTGGATTGCCTACTGTAAATATGGCACACAACACTGCAACAACAACAAAAACAATTTGACTGTTAACAAATGCAAGGTCAGCACGCTGATACTTATGCACACAGATAAAGTGTTCTGGCTCCATAAATTTCAAGATGAGCTAAGATTTAAAAGGAGCAGCTGAGGGAGACAGACAGACAATCAGAGAGGAAGAAAAAGAGTAAATCAAACACAAAACAGCCAGTTAAAATAAATAAATAAATAAAAAAGCAGTTAATATCCATGAATAATGGATGTTTGATTTAAAAGCAGTTTACTCCAATATGATGTAATTTTTGACAATCAGCCAGAGAGACTATTTTTCAAGTTCTTGCCAGATAGAAGTCATTGTGGGGAGCTGGGAAGACGAGTGCTCCTCTGAGCATGTGGAAAATTGACTTTCATGCCATCCTAAAGGTGACTTTTCCTGGCAGACGCATGCGCCGGGCGACGCCTGAAAACCCGAAACCAGCGGAGCCCGCGGAGCTCCCAGCAAATCCAGCAGGAAAAGCAGCTCCCTGCTCCTCCCCATCCAACACCTGCTGCACACACAGAGCTAAAGACAAGTGGAGTTTGCTTTTCCCTTTGAAGTTTCTCTGTGCCTGGAGTTGCAGAGTGGCTTCAGGCTGGTGGCAAGAAGGGGAGCCAAGCGTTGTGCTGGCGCTGCCAACGCACCTGCAGCCCTGGGCACTGCCAGCCCCCGGGGCTCTGCCAGCCTGGGATGGGCTGGGATGTGGGCAGATGTCTGCTAGGACCTGCAATGGGGTCACCAGGCTCCTTTGACTCGTGGCTGAAGCCTGAGAGCTGCAGGGCCCGTGGGGAGGATGCTGTGTTTACCCACCGAACCACCCACACACTCAACAAACCCCTCCAGCCCAGGTTTTCCCTAAGCTGAGGGAAACCTTCTCCCATTGAAAAGGAGGCAAGGTGAACCTTAAAATCTGAATTAAATCCCTTGGTTTCATCACCTGTAATATTCATGGGGTATTTTCCAAACATGAGGTACCCACATAAGTCACCGTGCCAATTTTGAGGCGCACACACTACAGCAGAAACAGGGGGGAAAAAGCAGAATATCCTTAATGTCAGCCAATAGAAAGGGATTGATTGATTGATTGATTATTTAGTCTTTTATTTATTTCAACTTGCAAAACTATTCCTGGTCATTTAGAGCATTTGAGCAATAAATCATGTAATATTTAGACAAAGGAAAGTTCTGGACTCTCTGCTGGTCTCTTTTTCTTGTAGTGGCCAACACAGTTCAGTTCCTCAGAGAGCTCTGCCTCTCTGATGTGGCACCGAAGAGTTTATAAAGAAAAAGGTACTTAAAACACCTTTCAACACCTCCAGAGATCTGCTAACACCCTGCAGTCCTGCAGCTCCTCAAAGAGAGACATTTGGACAAGTCCCCTCTGCTCTGTCACCAGCAAGCCCTGCCCTTCTACTGCTATGAAAACAAGAGTTCATAAAGATAAATTTGTTGAAAATTGGGCTCTTTACAAGGGCCATAGAGGCCAAGAGAAGTGGAAAACCTCACACCTTTTAAGCAAGAAAAACTAAGATTAAAAAAATGTAAGTCTTTAGAGCTCCGTGAGAACTGGAGACATTTGACCCCAGAAAATACAATGCAGCTTCTCAGTGAGAAGGATTTTAGTTAAAATAAGGTGTAAAAGCTCACATAAAGCACCCAAGACCTAAATATATCTTCCAAAAATGACTGTAAAATATGCAACTCAATTTAAAGGATTATTTACTGTTGTCCAGAGAAGCTGTGGCTGCCCCTGGATCCCTGGAAGTGTCCAAGGCCAGGCTGGATGGGGTTTGGAGCAGCCTGGGATGGTGGAAGGAGCCCCTGCCCATGGCAGGGGTGGCACTGGATGTGTTTTAAGGTCCCTTCCGACACAAACCACTCTGGGATTCTGTGATTTAAAATTTGTTTTCACTCACTATCAGTTCACAACAGCAATTAATTCCACTGGATACACCCACATTTCCAAGTAGCTGAAGAATTCCATGGAAACACGAAATCCAGGAGCAAACCCAGGCAGTGTTTCCATGGCTGCTGAGAGGAGCCAGGTAAGGTTGAACACCTTTTCTCAAGTACAAGCCAATCAGCAGCTCCAAAGAGCTGCAAAAGCAGCAGCATTAACGAGCAGCACCCAAGAGAGCTGATCTCAGCACATCCAGCCTTCTGCCTCTGAGCTGGAAGCTGTAAAATCATCCCTTCCCTCCTCTCTTCCCCATCCACCACTCCTGGAATCGGGTTCACGTTTGTGCACAAAGCAACCAAACCCACAACTGAACTGTGCCTGACAAGATCTGTAATAAAAATTCTCTCATGCATGCTGTATGAAGCTGCTTTGGTAGAAAAACCCCCAAATCCTCCTTTGTTCATTATTTCATATCCCCAAGAACTGCTGAATATGTTAAAAACTTTGAACAGATTTTGAAATACAGGAGAAAGCTGTGTTTTAGGATTTTCCCCCTCATCTCAGGAGAATAAACACTTCTAAATTTCATAGAAATAATCTGCAAAGCTCACCTGAGCTACAGCAGGAGACCAGACTTACCTGACAGCAGATTCAGGGAAGGTTTTAAAGGCACCAGCTACGAGAAAAGCTCCAGCCAGATCCAGATTGCATCAGAAACCAGATGAAGTCAAGCCTAACATTTATCCTGCTGCCTCCCTACGAGTTTTAGATCCTGACATGAAGAGGACCAAAGGCAATCTGTGGATTTTATCTCCCCCATGGTGTTCAAACCCAAAATTCCCACAGGTGAATGCCCAGCCTTGGTGGTGCTGCAGCAGCTCTGTGATCACGGGGCTCCCTGACACGGGGGATGTGTCACTGGCCTGACATCATCCCTCAGGGAATGTCCTCTGCATGCCCTGGGAATGAGGATTTCCCCCCTGGGTCATTATCTGGGCTATTTAATTAGCCCCAGACAAGACTAGATGTGAACACAGATCTCAGAATTTGGACTTTACGGGATTTCACGTTGAGTTAGCAGAGCTGAAACAACAAAATCTTTCCTAGCTTTACTTCAAAAAAAGAGTTCCAGGAGCACTAAAGCAAAAGAACTTTCAAGATACAGCTTCATATTTGGGTTGTCTGGTGCTACTGAAGTACAAGCTGAACTTCTCAGGGATGAACCATTTCTGTTCTCCCCTCCCTCCTGCACGGGTGTCTCTCATCTGACAGGAGCCAAGTCTAGGCCACGGATTTGATGTTTTCTTCCTCTCCAACATAAAAGTTCCCACAAAATTTATGCCTCAGATCTCAGCTCTGCTGTCAAACGTGGCTAAAATTAGAAAATTATTTTAAAAAAAAAGAAAGAGAGAGAGAGGGAGGAAAAAGATGGTTTCCCTAAGTGTTTTCATCAGGAAGCAGGTTACTAGGCAGGGATTGCGAGAAGGAAAATAATAACCCAGAGGAAAACAAAGAAAACCCCAAACTGGGGAGAAACACAGGCAGCAGCCAAGGGGGCTGGAATCCTCCAGGATTCCATTTCCAGGCTGGAGAGCTCTCCCAAAGACAGATTGTCACCGTGTGCCCAGCGTAATCAGCCGCTGCAAAGTCCCTTCACGTCTGCGCGAGGCCGGTAATTATCATAATAGACATTAGTAATTAATTTCCGGCGTGATGTCAGCTGGAGCAGCAGTGCCAAGGCAGTGTCCTTGTCACACCCCCCGGCTGTCTGGGCCCATCTCCCTGATTAGGATGCACCAGGCTTAACACAATCTGCCAGGGAGCTCAGGACTAAATTAGGAAAGATGTCCGGCTTTGCTGAGAGGCATTTGGGGCCTGGGGAGGTTTCTCTGTTCTTCATGAGGCACAAAAGTGATCACTGGGGTACTGCCCCCAAATGAGGCAATTTTACCCCCTGACCTGCCACCTCTGGAGGGAAAGGAGCTGGATTAGGACAGCAAAGGAATTCATAAAGACAGCACAGCTTGCAGCATCTCAGCCCTCGAGGTATTTATGGTGAATGGGGATTTTAAGGGGAATGAGATGCAGCTGGACATGTTTATTCCTTACAAACCAAGTTCCACATAAAGCTTTCCCATACCAGTCACCTGCCAAGGAAAATCCTGCATTTTTACACTACAGACCAAACCTCCTGGGTGCTCCACTCCTGTTCCCTTCTCTGGCTGCCTGAAGCACCCTCCTTCCCTCACTGCTGACAGCCTCAAGTGTAACACAAAAATGGGAGGAAATCAGGGAGTGGAAAAGGGAGGCAAGATACAGGAAAAGGACAGGAATTCTTCCCAAGGCATCTGGAAACACCAGAATCTCTTTACAGTTTGGCCAAATTCTCAAGAGCCCAGCACAAAAAGCCCCCCCTCCTAAGGGTGTTCATTTGCCTGACACTGCTCAGGATGCCTCACCAGAAAGGCTGAGGGATGCTTTGGGATTTGGGGCTGTTTACTGGGGTTTTTAGGTGGGTTTTTTGAGGTGAGTTCTCCCTGATGCCATTGATACAGCATAAACTGAGGAGCAGAGGTTGTAAAGTGAACTCAGCTGGCTGAACAATAATCCCTCCCTTCAGCCCACAGAAGAACACAATGCAGCATCAGATTATTGCATTGAATTGTCTTCTCTCTACTGCCAAAACTGGAGAGCAGGGAAGGAAGTCCTCAGCACAAACTCTTTTTTTTTCCCTTAATTACAAAGGTATGAAAACCTTCTCAGAAAATAATTACAATACCTGGTTGGGCTCATTCAATAACCAGCCAAAGCTTTTGATGCCAAAAGCTGCTTCGTGAGCAGCCACATCGAGGCAGGTGATGGGCTGACCATAGACAGAGTGGAGAATTTTGCCAGGATCTTCTGCTTTCAGGAGATAGACAATGTCCTCTGCAGCTGCCACTGCCACTGGGCTCCCCGTGACATCTGGAACCAGATTAAGGAAGTTGACCTAAAAAGAGCAGACTTTTTATTTTATTTTTTTATTTTAATTTATTCTAATACAGTCAAAAATTCTTTTGCATCACTAGTGCCACGTGCTGAACTGAACAAACTCGTGTGTGTCCTGAATCATCCCAGTTATGGACTAATTCCACACAAAGATGAAGTATCAAGCTTATTTCTGAACTGCAAGACTGATTTAGCTTTGGAGGGGGGATTAATCAGGGGTGGTTTAAATCACTTCACACCCTTTGACTGCACAGCTTCCTCCTACAGGAGAGAGGCTGCAAGACTCAATTATTCCTACACACTTCCTTCCCCTATCAAACAAATGCTGATACTCTGAGACAAAATAAAACTTCAGAGAATGACTTTTAATTACAACTCTCAAAACTTCAGTGACAGAAGGTGCAACCTAAAGAAGCTGCACGAGTAGTTACAGCTTCACAAGTGACACTATTAGGCTGCCTGCAATATCCTGCCTCAGAATTAATCAGATAGTGTGGATCTGGAATGAGACCTGGAGTTTCAGCTCCAATTCTACGCGAGAAAACTGATTTACAAAATGAGCCAACTTAGTTTACTGTTGACAAAAAAAAAAAAAATAAAAATTAAAGCCAGCCAAGCTCCTGCACCATATGGACTTGTGTTCATTTTCACTCCTAGTTTAAGCCAGCAGTTCACCCTTGCTCCTCAGGGATGGAAGACTCATCCCTTAACCAGCTCCAAAGTCAGAGCCTGGAGCTGGTAACGCCCTGATCTAGCTCAGGCTGTAAGACTTTCATAAGAACCATCTTAACCCTACCACAAATAACTAGTGGATCAGGAGCTCCTGGAACGAAGCAGAGCAGCCTGGAGACTCACCAATTTCTGGATTTCAAAGGTTGCTGGGGTTTGCCAGAATCCTTTGTCGTCGGGGCTCTCCACCCTGACCTGGAAGCCGGAGGCGGTGGCCAGCGCGGGGCCGGCCGGGGCCAGCGCCAAGGCCTGGATGCGCTGGTTGTGCTGGAAGTGATGGATGGGCTCCTGCCCCAGCAGCAGGCTCCACACACTCACACTGCCTGCACATGGAAAATGGCACTGGGGGTTAGCTCAGCGTCTACACAGCTTCCAGAGAGCTTCAACAGCTGCAAAGCAATCCTTTGGGACAAAGGAATAAACAGGGAAGAGACGAGGGCAGGACACCTGAACTGCAGGATGGCTCCTCTGACCACAGCACAGGCTCACAGGAAAGTTTATGTGCTCTGGCCTGAAGCTGGAGGAGGGGATGTATAGAGGGATATAGGAAGGGATTCCTCCCTGGGAGGGTGGGCAGGCACAGGGTGCACACAGCAGCTGTGGCTGCCCCTGGATCCCTGGAAGTGTCCAAGGCCAGGCTGGAGCAGCCTGGGACAGTGGAAGGTGTCCCTGCCATGGCACGGGTGGCACTGGATGAGCTTTAAGGTCCCTTCCAACCCAAACCCATCTGTGATTCTGTGATTCCAGCCTCTATTGCTCTCTACCTAATTCCTAATTTCTGACTTTCCAATAGGATTAGCAGCCACCTTCAGGAAGACCCTTTGACTTTTCTCACATTTCCATGTTTGGAGATCAGATATAAACAGACACCTGAAATTTTGTTCTGTTATAGAGAGGCTCTCAATTACCACAAAACCAGTGAGGAAAAAGCCACATTCCAATTTTAAGTCACTTTGCTGCATGATTCACAGAATCACAGAATATCCTGAGCTGGAAGGGACCCACAGGATCATCCAGTCCCACTCCTGCCCTACCCAGACCCCCAACAACCCCACCCTGTCCATCCCTGGCAGCGCTGTCCAAACGCTCCTGAAGCTCTGGCAGCCTCGGGGCCATGCCCATTCCCTGGGGAGCCTGGGCAGTGCCAGCACCTCTGGGGAGGAACCTTGCCCTGATCTGCACCTAAACCTCCCAAAACATCTCCATTCCCTGGGTCCTGTCCCTGGTCACCACAGAGAAAAGCTAAAGAATACAAATCCTAAGGAATAAAGGAGTGTAAGTCAAAAGAAAACATATTTGTAATTGCATTTTTGCCAGCCTGGCTCCCCAGTTCTCTATTTAAAAGCATCATAATCTGAGTAAGAGCAACCTGAGGCAATCAGGAGGGAACAGAAGGGAATTGGAGCCTTCTGGGCCACCTTTGCACTGAATTAAGGAGAAGCGATCTTCCAACGTGACAGGCAGGGCTGGAGAAGCCTCCCTTCCAGTGGAGCACGTTAATGATGAAATGATTAATGGCAGCTCTTCCTTCAGAAGGAGACATAAAAGCCCTGACAGACAGCTGTGGATGGGCACCACTGCCAGTTTGCAAACACTCCTCCCCAGTCCCAGAGGAGGTGAAGCAAGAGTGTGGTAATGAAACTGCACATAGTGAAATGGTAGCTAAATGAGTTTAAATTGATTTATGGTAGCTTTTGTAAAGATTATTTGGTATCTGGAAAGTGCTACCAATGTGAAATAATGCAGATAATCCTTAAGATCCCTGTCTAATGGCACTCCCACTGAATATTTATATTCCTCACCATGGGAATGAGCACCATAATGGGGACCATTTTTGTTTTATTAGGGATGAATATTTAAATTAATCTGCTATTTGCCTAAACAATTAGCCGCCTCTGTTTGTTTACACAAAGCCAAAACTGCAATTAGGCTTCCATCAAAAAGATAAGTCCCGACTAAAACTGTCCCGACGGAGTCGTAAGGGCTCAGAGCAGAACTTCCCAAAATTACTTCTTAGCATAATGGTAATTATGTTAATTGCTTGAAAGGTAAATAACTGCTGAACTGGGTTTGCAAAACAGACTGGTTGCACACAGCTTAAAAGCAGTTAACAAACCCAAGTGGGCAGCACAGGCTGCATCCCCTGCACGCCAGGGCTGAGCTCAGCCACCTCCTCCCCAAAGCAAAGGATGGGGAACTCTCATCTCCAGGAGAGATGTTTGAGCCAGTCCAAAAAAACCCCATCAGTGATAAAGTGATATCAGATAAAAGGAGTTAGAACTGGTCTGTGTCAGACCATGGGTTTGGCTGCCAGGCTCCTCCAAGCAGGAGGATTTTCAATTTTTATTCAGCAGAAAATTTATCCCAATTAAAGACCAGGTTCATGATGGGGAAAAGGGAGGGTGATTTGATTTCAGTGAAGCCTTTTGTTTACACATCTCTGTGATGAACATTCCACTGGGTTTAACCGTGTCTAAATGGATGAAAGTTCTGGAAAATAAAACAAAAATATTCTGACCACAGAAGGAGCAAACTGGGAAACCCAGAGCACAGGGTTCTGCCCTCTGATTTTGGCCAACAAGTCACTACTTATTATTATTATTATTATTATTATTATTATTATTATTATTATTATTATTATTATTATTATTATTATTATTATTATTACTGCATCTCAAACATAGCAAAATCTGTCCAAAATAAAGTATTTTAACCAGCCAAACACAGAGTGTGCAACATGTGATACATGATATGGGCAATACATTCCTGATAATCTAAAAAATAAAGTGACTTGTAAGGTCACAAATTCACATGTGATGAAGGAGCACAAAGAGTAACAAGGAGAGTTCAAAGAATATCCTGAGTTGGAAGGGACCCACAAGGATCAGGACAGAAGGAAAACAGAAAAAGCAAACACTCCACTGGATTTATAAATAGGTAAAGCTGCTATGAGGGTTAAAAGCGCTGCTCAGAATATTCTGCATTTCACTGCAGAAACAACAAAAGGTATTTATGGGTGTGCAAGTCCTTAAAGCAGTCAATCATGTTTGGGTAAGAGCAAAAAATCCCACACCATTCCAGTTCAGGTTATTAGTGTGGCACTGAAAAAAAAAACCAGGCTAAGATTTAGCAGTGCAGATGAGATCACTGCTCTCCACAGTCTGTCTTCCTGCCTCCAGCACTGCCCAGCACCTCATTCCCACAGCAATTCCTCTGCTGAGGTGAAGTTAAGGTTGCAGCCATACGTTATCTTTTCTGTTTTTTTTAATACTGAAATCTTATAAGTGTTAGAAGGTCATTAAATCAAAATTCTAAGCGGCGCTGTCAGGGAACGCTAAAATCTGCACTGTGATTGTGATTATTCCAACTGAACTCTAACAATAACTCCCCAAAATTATTTAGAATTAGAGCAAGCTGGAAAGCCATCGTGGCTCGAGAAAAGAAGTGCAAGAAGCTGCTGGTGTAATTCATGGTGTGATATTCGACATGACAATCACTGCACAGGCCTTGTTTATCCCTCTGCCCCAGATTTGACAAAAAATTCAACTTCCAACCCATGAATTTCTGAGCTGTGGCCTGATGAAAGGTGCATTTATTGCCATTCACTGCAGGCTGGAAATACTTGGATAAAGCATTGAGGCTGCTGTGCCTCAGTGATGATCCTGACTGAACTCCAGATTTTGGGAGCATCACCAGCTCTTGCTGTGTCAAAGGTGGGAGGCTGGAGGCTCCTGTCTCCATCAGCAGTGCTGGCAGCACAAAAGACATCCTGCAAAAGCAGCTGTTACATCTGTTTCCACACAGGTTTTTCTCTGCTATTACAGGCAATGCATTTGCTACAAAATTAAACAAACCCAAGTAACTCTTTCCCTTTAAAATCCCCTAATCCTCCGACAGGGCAAGGCAGCGCAAACAGAGCAAACAGTGTTAAATCTCATTTGTAAATATTATCCTGGCTGTGTCTGGCAGTGTCACACAGCCTGTCTGAGCCCCTCCTGAGCTGGGCACAGCACAGGGCACTGCCCACCTGAGCTGCCTGCTCAGGAAGGTTGGGATGGGAGGGCTGGATCTGGCTGTGGAAGATCCCAGCTCAGATCCTAAAGACCCATTGCATCAGCTCTTCCACGTTAAAATCAGCATTTCCTGTCAGCTGGTGGCTGCTGCCAGCTTTAGAAGAGATCTAAAGCAATTTACATGTGTATTATCTGAAAAAAAATAAATTTAAAACCCCAGAATTTTGTCTGTGCTGGAGCAGGGAATCCAAATGTGCTCATGGTTTACATGCTCGTTCACTTCAGCTTCTAAACACAACAGGGAAGGCCAGAAGGTGCTAAATTCACATCATCTCCATCATGTTTGTCCTGTTTCAGAGTTCTGGTCTTGCCACCTTGATTTAAACAAAATGAAACTCTTTTTACCTTTTGAAAACCCTTGGGCTTGATGATCCTTGTGGGTCCCTTCCAGCTCAGGTTATTCTGTGATTCTGTGGCTTCTCACAGGTGGCTTTTTTTTTTAACTCCGAAGTGGGGACATTAATTTCAGCTATATCCCATCTCTAGGAAGTACAAGCAGTATAACAAAAGCATGGGTGGAAGCAAGCACCAGTCTGGAGTATCAAACCTTGTTGCTGTGAATTTTGAGATTTTCCCTAAAACATTTCTAGTTGGAGGAGCCAATCTAACCTTAGCAGATACTTTAAGTTCATTAACCAATATTTTACATTTAATTTTCACTTCCAGCAGGTCCTGAGGGTACAAAGAGTGAGAGATCAGATCTCAGTGACAAGAGCCTTGCTCTCACACTACCATTTCCACACCAGTTCCCACCAAATGTTCCCAGATTTTACCTCCACCACCCTTCTTCCAGGGATTTCCACACACCACCATCCCTGGACAGTCCCTCAGAGAGGGCACAGACCCTGTTTCATTCCCAGTGTGGGGAATGGGATGACTGGGATGGGAAATCACACTCCACTCACCCAAACCAAGGGATCTGCACCCACAGCCACCAATGGCAATAAACATCCCAGCCCCTGCCCCTGCAGTTTTCTTCTAACATTTTTTCCTCCACTCCAGCCTGCCTGGAATGCTCCTGCTCTCCTGCAGCACACCCTGGCACCCAGGGAAACCCATCACTCTGCAAAGAGGGTACAGAAGGGGACAACACCCCCAGAAATGACAAAATTCCAAAAAGCAGCACTGCCAGAATTCCCCTCCTGGAGCCTGCAGCAGGCAGGAGCACCTCTGATCCCTGCAGCAAGCACCCTCCTGTGCTGCATGGAGCGGCTCTGCAGCTTGTGGAGGGTCTGCAGCTCCTCACAGGGGGTCTCAGGGGGTACAAGCAGGGCAGCAGGGCCGCGTTCCCCGCCGTGCCTGCACCAGGGTGGCCGTGGCATTTAATGCACAGCAGGAAAAAGTTCTGTTCTCCTGTTGCTGCACATTGTTTGCCAGTCAAACCATGCAACTCCAGAGCGCAGGGGGGAGAGGGATGGCTGAAGTAGACTGCTGTTTCCCAAAAGCTGTGGCTCCCAGCCAAAGGCAGGCAAGCATGGAGCAGATGGAGTCCTGGCAAGGCCTCTCCTGTCCCTGCATTAGCAGCATCTGCTCATTACCCAGAACCCTCGCCTGCTTTATCTAATGCTCCAGGAAAAGCATTTTGATTTGATTCATTTCAGTTCGGTAACGTGCAACACAATTAGTGGTAAAATCAAACTGGAGCACTGCCAGTGCTGACAATAGGAAACAAGGCAGAAGAAATATGAGGCCAGTGGGTTGGAATTCAAAAATCACAACTGTGGCTCGAGTTGCCAAGTCCCGTTGCCCCAGGTGTACATCCAGTGCCCCCACTGAGCGCTGGCACGGGCACAGGGAACTTCATTTGCTCCCCATCCATTTCTTCTCTCCCTCCTCTCCCTCTCCCTGCAGCCGTTTCTCCGAGGCCGTTGGGAATGTTCACCGGGAGCCACAGTCCCATTTCCCTTCGGGGCCACCGTGGAGTCACAACCCACGTGGGGCACCCAGGAGGACAAACCTCTGTCCTTGCTCTGCCTCCTGTGCCTGGGGAAGGGAGCTGGGGAGCAGAGCAGGGCAGGCTGTGCCTGTCAGCCCTTCCCTGGGATGGGGAGCCAAGGCCAGCGCTGCGGGAGCCCTGCGGGACCGGGAGCCAGGGATGGTATCGGGACGAGCCAGGGATTCGCCAGGGAAGTCTAGACTGCCTGACAGCACCACCTCCAACACGAGCAGATGGTTTCTCTGGGTTAGTCAAACTTACAAACAAAGAGGGAAGGGAGCTGGAAAAGTACAACAAAGAACAATCAAACACATTATCTTCAAAGCCGTCCGCTCCCTCCCCAAAATTTAAAATAACTCTCTCCACCAAACTGTAAATATGTGCTTTCGGCTTGCAGTTAGTAAACACTGCTAAAATGGGTCTTTTTATTTCCCTATTCCCATAGAAACTAATCTATTCTGACCAAGGCTTCTCAAATCAGAGTAACTGCCATATCACAGAGCCTATTAAAATTTCTATCCGAAAGAATAAAAGACGCCGAGCTTTATGCAAACTAGTTCAGTCACAGCACTGACAGCAAGGGATATGACAGGCAAAAAAACCCAGACAAATTATTAGATTAGTCAGTGGGAAACTAGAAAACAAACAAAAGACCCTCTGCTAGTCATTGTTTGGCACACTGGAAAAAAAGCCAGCACTTAAACCTGTGTTATAATTTCCTATGACTCGAGTAAATAATATTAATAACACCAGATTTGCTGTTGTCAGAAAATGTTGAAAATGTTGCCTATTAACAATTTTTACCCACAGAAAACCATCCTGGCATGATCCAAGCAAGAAAAACAGCTAAGGATGTTGAGAATCTTCAAACACGTAAAGCATTTAATTTACTTTCAAAATAAAAGTATGGATTAGGGATTTGGTTTGGATTATCCATCTTCTGTTTTGTTTTTACCTGCAGAAACACCAGGATCAAAGGCTGTATGTGTATGAAACTCTCTAAACTTACAAATATTCTTTATTTGTACCCAAGGAGACATTTTAAGTATCAAATTATACATTTTAAAGAAAGATGATAGGAGTTGAGTTCTGTTTGAGCCCCTCAGTTTAGGATCCCAGTTGGTCAGCACTATCCAAACCTGACTTTTTTAATTGCTATTCCCACATCCAGAAGATGCTGGTCTCTGGCTCTTGTTGTCCATTATAGAAACCCTCTAAGGATATTTAAAACAATGCACACAACCAGGATTTTATGAGGGTTTCACTAAATATAAGGTCAAAGCTCTCATTTCTTTAAATCCAAGTATATAATAACAACCCAGCACTGCAAACCAACACTTCAGTGCATCCACACACCACGCCAAGAGCGAGAGGGACGGGGATTAATCAGACATCCAAGTTTACCACCATCCCCATAACAAAGCTCCACAGCAGCCCAAGGGAGTTTTGGCCAGAGGAGAAGGCTGGTGGAAGAATATTTAATATTTTTATGGCAAAACAAGTTATTTGCTTAAGATAGCTTGGCTGGACTACAGCCTGGCACTCAAGCTTTGTGCAGCAGCTCCAGTAGGAATTAAAGCTCAGTTTTAATGGGTGCTATGTTCCAATGCCTCCTAATGCATTTAGGGTTATTGGCCAACTTTCTCACATAAAAGCAAGTGTGTGGATACACAGGATTACAGACACACAAAAAGCTGAGCACAGCTGCTTCATTTTTGTAAAGCCTTTTTTTTTTTTTTTTTTGGTCCTGTTGTTGTTGTTTTAATAGGGAGGAGAGTTGTGGTTGCTCACCGTCCTCGTAGGCTGCCACGGCCAGGGAGTTGTTTATCCTCACAAAGGAGACGTGTGGCGGGGCTCCAGCCCCTGCAGGAGCTGCCACTGCTGCCAGCACGGGGGCTGTGTAATCCCAGGTGCGTGTGTCCCACAGCCTCACCTCCCCAGAGCTGTACCTGCAAAGCAAAACCAGTGCTCACCCCACAGCACCTGCCAGGAGGTGCCTGCAGCACAGGGATGTTGGTGTCAGAGGCACTGAGAGCGTGCCCTCATCTCTCTGATGCTTAACTCTGACATCCAAGGAAGCACTGAATTTCATATAACACCGTGAAAACAACTGTTAAATAGAAAAACTTAGAGTGTGAGTATGTAAGTTAGAGAATTTTTTTAAGTCACTAGGTGAAAAAGTTAAAGGTTTAAACTAGTTTAGGAAACAAGATGAGATGGAGGATTTAAGGTGTTGTCTCTTGTTATAAATGCATATCATATTATTGGCTTTTTGCAAGTATTATAATGAATATGTATAAGGTTAGAAAATTTAGCTGTATTAATATAGTTTTCTTTATTTCTGTTATTGATGAAACTTAGAAATAGTGGTATAATACATATATGTTAAGCTATGGCATAGTATTAAAATAAAAACTACTTTTGTTTGTATAACCCAAAGACTGAAAAAGATAGCTGGAGACCCTTTTTTTCATTTGTAAACTATCTTATCCAGATGAGGACAGCAGTGACCAGAACTCTGGGGGAGGAATTTATTGCATTTCTGGTATCAGAGAATGTAAATCTCGATAGGTATAAGAAGATTGATCTATTGGGAAAGGGGCAAGAGAAAACTAAACAGAAGAACACCAAAGATCCTAAGAAGAGTGTCTGAATATGTGTGAGAATTTATGGATATGTAGTAGGGTTCTGTTTTTAAGGGACAATCCTTTGTTAGTAAGGGGTGCTCTCTTGGCTGAATGCAGAGACACCCGGCCATATCTGTATACTTTACTTTATTTTTAGCTCCTAATAGTCTTTTTATTAAACCTTTAAATTCTATAAGAGAAATATGTGAACCTCATTTTTCACATCTCTCCTTCTTCATCTTCATCTTCTACGGGTTTTTGGGTAGTAGTAAGTGATTGAATAGAGAATGCTGCAGTGCAGCTCACAGGTGTTGTTGTAATAATTTACTTGGCATTTGTTAATTGGGTAAATGAACATATGAAAGACCTTGAAGAAGTTCTTTGTTAGCCATTTTGCACCTTTCTATCTCAGTGCATGCAGCTCCTTGTACTCTGTACATGTGTAATACAGGTAAGAGAAGAATAAACAACCAAGTCCAAACAAGAGAAAACTGCTTCCCTCTCATCAATCTCAGTCCAAGGGGGAAAAGAACCCAGCCACAAGTGTCCCTTCAGGACACAAGGATGGGTTCAAACAGCTCCCAAACTGATCCTCCCCCAGTCCTCTGTGCACAAAACCATCAGCTTTGCCCATTTTAGTCCCATTTATTGAACGTGGCAGTAAAGTCTACCAAGGCAGGCAGGTAAATTGGAATTGGAGCTCCAAGGAGCAGCGTGGGGAGCAGGAGCAGGGCAGGGATTTTTCCCCTGCACCGATGAGGCTGCACCTCAAGTGCTGTGTCCAGCCCCAGCCCCTCGGTTTAGGAAGGACACAGAGGGCAACAAGGCTGGTGAGGGCCTTGGAACACCATTTCCTGTCAGGAACAACTGAGGGGGCTGGGGTTGTTTAGCCTGGAGAAAAGAAGGGTCAGGGGGGCCCTTATCACGCTCTACCACTCCCTGAGAGGAAGATGTAGCCAGGGAGAGTCGGTCTCTTCTCCCAGACAACAACTGACAGAATGAGAGGACACAGCCTCAAGCTGCACCAGGAGAAGTTTAGGTTAAACATCAGAAAAAAAATCTTCACTGCAAGAGTGACTGGGCACTGGAATTGTCTGCCCAGGGAGGTGGTGCAGTCACCATCCCTGGAAATGTTTTTAAAAGTCTGGATGTGGCACTCAGTGCCATGGTTTAGTTGATGAGGAGCTGTTGGGTCACAGGTTGGACTTGATGTACCCAAAGGTCTTTTCCAACCCAGTTCATTCTGTGACTCTGTGACCCACACAACAGAACACCACTATCACTGTTCACTTTGCAATTAACACACAAGGAGCACCAGGCTCAACAGGAAATCAAGAAAAAGCCTAAATTGCATCATGGCAGAACTTCCAACTGGTTCTTTTCAGTCTTCCAAGACTGGTGGCTGTGCTAAACCAGAGCAGTTATCTATGTCCATACACCCACCCAACCCACTGCTCTTTACAGGAAGAAATTTCTTTTTAAAGAAGAAATTTCTTGATGTCTCATCAACAGATCAATTTACCTACATCTCTGAAGACTAATTAGTTAATTCAACTAAGTGTTGTCTTTAGAATTAAGGCAGTGGTTCCTCTTCTGCAGCAGGCTCACTGAAATATCACAAAAACAGCAGTTCAACATCAGCTTGTCAATGAGGAAATAAAGAAACAGAACTAAACTATTCAGATGATATTGAATATGTTGAATGAAAGAAAGAAGGTTGTTACACAGCAAACAATGGATAAACTGCTCTGGGCCATCTATGCCCACACAAGAGACTATTAAAGGAAAAAAAAAAAAAAATCACAGAAAAAGCAAAGAAGCTTCTACAGCTGGTCAAAGACCACAGCTCAATAATTATTAAGGCCAGTTTTGACAAAGCTGTGATAATTAACATTGTCAGATGTCTTCCTCTGGCATAGCTGACACTTGGATTCTTTTGGAAAATCCAAGGTGCTCCCTGCTCTGTCACCTTTGTTGTTACATCCTGATTTTTGGGGGGAAAGTATTATGGAAGAGTGATTCTTACAAGCCTCAGAGGTCTGGTGGTTGGGAATCTGGCTGTGCTGTGCTTACCAGGAAAAAATACAGTTAATGACACGGAAAAAGAAGGAAAGGAAGGTTTAGGAGATGTGGGAGCTGCACTCAGGTTTCCCAGTTCTCTGGGCAGTGCCATGCCCAGGGCTCCTGGTACTGCCAGCAGATCACTCCCAACATCTCCTGGTGAAAAGGCTCCAATTTAGAGAAGGAATTAAAGTGCCCAGGGGGGTGGTGAAAGCTGTCAGGCAGAGAGAGATGCACATTAATTCCCTGCACTGATCAGGAAGAGAGGGAACCGTGCCCTGGTCACCTGCCTCCTCTGCTGTGCCCTACAGGGGAGCACCCAGGGAAATGAGAGAACAGGGTGGGACACTTCTCCCTTTCCCTCCCTCTGCAAACCAGGCCCAAACCTCCTCTGAATCCTGCTTTCATTCCCAATTTACAGCAGCACAATTTAAGAAGAACAGACCAAGAAAGAAACTTCCCCAAAGCAAAACGTTTCACGTCAGACTGGACACAGAGCGCGGATCAGATCACAACAAATCTCTTCAGTTTGCAAAACTGCAAAGGGCTCGTTTTGCTTCAAAATCTGGAGATAAACCACAACAGGACAGGTGATTGCACAGATCTGCTGCACAGAGACACACAATGTTTTGGAAGCATTTTAATTTTGAGCTGATTTTTGTTTTCTTATGTTAGGGTTGGTTGGGGTCGTGTTTTTGAGCTTCTCCTGACTGCCAAGAGCAGCAGATTCCTCCCAAGGGAAGCCAAAATTCTCTTGTCACTGAAAAGTGAGTTTCAGGGGAGACATAAAACACTGGTAGACTGGACAGAACTCAGTGACAGAATATTTGTTTTCATCTCTAAATAAACAAGGAAGAACAGCATCTCCTCCTAGCGTAACTCTCACATAGTCCAGGCTGGAGATGGAAAAAGAAAGACTGAGAGATGCAGAAAATGGCAGGAGAAGAGGAGAGAGCCAGGGCTGGGTAACTCTCAGGGCACACTGCATCTGGCTTCCCTACACAGCCTGGAACATAAGGGATCCACCAAAAATAACAATACAGCAACTGCAATCCTGGAATTAGAGATCCAACATCACAGGACCACAGTAAATCCTTAAATTAATTTTATCTCAGAATTAAATCAAGTCAAAATTTAGTTTGAACCGTTCTTTGTTGCTCTTATCCCTCCTGCCACGATTCTCAGCATTCCCATCCTTCCCAGTGCAGTCCCACACAGCAAAGCTGAAGGACTGGGAGAGATGTTCCACAAGACTGTGGTGGGAACATGAGTGAAGCTCCAGATCTGGGCAGGGAACCAGCCTGGGGAAGTGGGAGATATAAACCAGCCCCTCCACTGCCCATTTCCAGTGTGCACTGGGCCTGCACCAGCACTGAACTGGAAGAATTTCAAACACAGATGAATCCAATTCAGAAGGAAAAAAAAAAAATAATAAATTTAATGCTGTTGTAAAGAGCACCACACTTTCAATTTGTAACCACAACAAAAGGCTTTTAAACTATTAAAGCACTGCCTTGCTGTAAAAAAAATCAAAAGGCTGCTTTATTACAGATAATTGGCAAATCGGCCCTATCAATAGAGATGGCTGGAGAGAGGAACACACTGCACTATTTCTAGATAATTTCAATATTTCTATTCATTTCTCACCACAACTTTTACATCTTGCCCTGAAAATTTCATTTGGATCACTCAATGAAATAACCCCAGATGCAAGTCCTGCCTGAGAACAAGCCCAGCACTTCAAACCCACTCAGTTACTGATTTTTCTACCAAGATGGCACTGAAATGCCCACATAGATTTCTGCTGGAGTGAAAAAACACCCAAACCTACTCAGAACTCCCTTCCTGTTTAATAGGACAATGATCACATCCTATTTGCTCTGACACCAAGAGCATTCAGCTGCTGCTGTTTTCCCCTGATGGGTGCCATGAGCTGATTGTTGCAGTGGCAGGTAAATAAATACTCCAACACCTGACACCACTTGCACTGAGCAGACCCAACAACCCAACCCCAAACCATAAAATAACCCACATTAGAGACCACATCTGCTTCATTTCATTTAGAAAGGCTGTACAAAGTCTTGCCCTCCTGAGCACAACAAGAAGCCTGTTGTTCACAAGGCCGATTCCCCCCTCTCCTGATACCCCTTCCCTGATTCCTTCCATCCACACCACACTCTCTCTACTCACAAACACATTTTTCCTTCTCTGATGTTCAACAGAGCCTCTCTACCCAAATAACTCAGCTTCTTTGATGGACCCACATTCCACTTTGCCCTTGTTCTTTGGAATATTTCAGTATAGACACATGAGAGGCAGCAGCAGAAGAGACAAGCTGTATTTTTCTAAATATACATCTCAACAAGCCCATTCTGTAATTCCAGTCAGATATGGATCTGGCTGTAAAAATTAACCTGGAGATTCAGCTTAAGCTTTACAGAGATGCATCAAAACCTTGCTGAAATGAAGCAACAATAGGAGGAATGCAAATGGCATAGAAAAACTGGGAAAAATTAAATTAATGTGCAATAAAAATGCCTACTCACTAACCAAAAGCATTGTGACTACTTTTTACTGGCAGTAATGCCCTAATGAGATGAACATTTTGCTTGTGCCCTCTCAGATGAGTGAAAGCAGAAGGAGCTGGGGTTAAAAGCTGCTGCTGCTGCTGCCCCACGATGAATGTCTGGGAAGCAGGTGGTGGAGTGCAGAGCACATGTGGGAGGAAGCAGAGCTGGAGGCTGGGCACAGTTCTAATGAAGTGGTGCTGAAGAGGCAGACGATTTCATAAGGAGAAAAACATCAGGAAACTGGTCAAAACACAGAATCTCATCTGAAAAAGCTCCACTGTGCTGGATAGCAATAGCCAGAACAAATTTGGGGAAGAGGAGGAGGGGGAGGCTGATCTCTCTCCAGAGCCCCAGATGTCTTTATGGTTGCCTAATGACAATTATACTCAACCAATTAAGACACTGCTATCACAGTTGCATTGTTAGTAAGCCTTTGGCCCTGAGTGTTGATGGCTGTCTAATTAGTGTTTGTGCAAAGTACAACTGCAACTAATATATAAACTGACAAATACACAAAAGAAAAACTGTTAACAGGAATATTTTCCAAACAGTTGAGACTCTGCTCATTCAGTCCATGGCAGCAGCAAAGACAAACTGCTTTCCACCATGGCTGGGGTACTGCTGGCACTGCAGAATTTCACTTCAAACCACAGGGTCAACAAGAGCCTTGCTGGGTTTCTGTTCAGACAGGATGCTGGTGCCACTCACTTGTGGTGCTGCCTCAAGCACACCCCTCCAGGGCAAGGCTTGCCACACCAAATCAGGCTGGTCACCAAAGACTTCTGATAAAACACACCAGAAAACAGTTTACATTTTCCATTATTTTCTCTAAAGAGTCTGTAGCAAGGAAAAGGAAGGAGAAAGAACCCCCTTTGTTTCACAGTCAGGTCTGATTTCCAGAAGGCAAAGTCTGTTCCGTTTCCAGATACCTGCGGTGATCAACAAACCAAAAAAAAAGAAAAACCCCCAACAACTTTGTTTCAGGCAGTCAGTGACCATCTGTTAATACTCAAAAGATTATGAAGTCCTTACAATGTCAGTGCATTTTATTGAAGTCACTAGGAATTTTGCTGCAGTAACAGTCTCTGTTTAAATGGATGCCTGTTGATAAGCAAGTAAAATAATGAGTATTTTGCATTGTCTTGCTCCAACAAGCACCTCAGAGCTTTCATCCTTATTCCACCAAAAGAAACTCTCCAGTCCTTCATGTGTTTAATTAAGGTATCAGCCAGTGTCCCCCTCAGCAGGCTCAAGAATAAGGCCCAATTAAAGATGCAAACCCAAGCCCCAACGCCTTCAAGTTGGTTCAAATTGCTCCTGAGCTTCATCTTCTCTCCAAGGCTCACGTGAGACAGTGCTAACTCAATGTCCCATTTCAAAACACCTCTTCATCAGAACCACGCTGGGAGACACCTCAATCACAATTAAAAATCCTGCAATTAAAGGCATTCTAGCACCTTCTTTGTACTCCTCTGAAGTGAGGCATGAATGATGGACTGGGGTGAGGTGCCTCAAAGACTGGGAGAGGTCAAAGTTCCCAATTCTCCCTCCATTCTCATTCCTAGGTATTTGGATGATTTTGCCAACTCTAACCAACAGGTAGCTTGGCTGAGGGATTCCTTAAGGAAAGGATTCAGGAAAAACTAATGGTAGCAGGAAAGAGCTACTTCACATGGCAGAAAGGAATATAAATAGAACACAATGGCCAAAAATAAAACACAAATGGAACAGGGAAGAGAAGATTTTCTATTACATAGCAGAAAGCTACACCATAAAACACAAGGGAAAACAGATGGGGGTAAACCAAAACCAGAGTCTGAAACAATCCTAATGCTGGTAGAAGAATGTAGAGCAGAAAATTAATCTCCCTGATTTCATCCAAATGTTCTTTTGGGCTGCTTTATATATATGAGTCCAGCTATGAAAAATGTGACTAATGTGTCCCAAAATGGATCTGGAAGCACTTTTAGATTTAGCCATGTAGGAAATCCATTCTGAGCATCCTCATGATCAGTTCCCAAACTCTTCTGCTGGAAACCAGACTTCCCAATCTACCAACCCACGTCCATCTGTGGACCCCTCACAGAAATGGAGCTGCTGAGAGCTTCTACCTTCATTTTTAGGGCTTTATTTAGGAAATCATCCCTCGAGAAAGTGGGTTAAGCTGCTGGAGTGTGTAGCTCTGCAGCTTAGCACTGTTATCTGTAACAAAATTAACATTTCACCATCCTCACTGCTTCTGCCTCACCTTCTATATTAAGTGCATGCAAATGTCATAGCAAGGGAATAGAAACAAGCCAAAGGGTTGTACTGTAAGGAAAACATTTTAATGAACATTTATAAAAGCAGCAATTAGAAAAAGCCAAATTGTTTCTAGTAATTTGATTTTTAAGGCAAAAAAACCTCCCATCCTTTAGCTCAAGGTTCCAGTGCCTTGCATCAGCTCAGGCCCATTAATTAAAGCAGCTGCTCTATCAAGGAAACAAACTACTGTGGGTAGAGGAGAATAAAAAATCTCTTTTCCATAAGAATTCCGGAGGAATTATGATGCAATTTGGGAAGGCTCTGCTCTATCAGCCCTATTATGTCACAAAGGACAAACCACAGATAAACAGTGGCTCCAGTTGCAGACAGAGGGGAGAAAACACCACTGGAGGATGCTGGAAATTGATCTGTTTGCTCTCTGGAAGGAACACAAACTGCAACACGCTGCAAGCAGCAGAGAGGAGAGGCATCAGCTCAACTCCAGGCACTGATGGTGAGCAGCCCAAAGAGCAAAAATGAAATCTTCAAGAAGTTTAGTAGAAAGAAGGATGGGTTTGTCTGGCCTTGGTAGAAAACCAGGATTTATAAACTCAAAATGACTGCCTGTGCTTGAGAACACTGAAGGCATCACTGAGCACACCCCTGCAGCTGCAAAACCCACAGGTAAAGCAAGAGCTCCAGGGCCAGGCAGGCTGCAAAAGCAGCTTCCACAAAGACTCAGATCAGGCTTCTAGTCTTGGTTTCACCTGAAAGGCTTTTTTCAGGAGCTGACAGAAAAGCCAACTTGGCTGTCACTAACACAACCTTACCTAAGCCCCGTGGTCATCTGTCACCCGACCCCTCTGAACTCATGATGTCATTCTGGTGTTCAGCCTCCTCAGGGTGAAAAGAGGAGCCCTGACACTGCTCCTTAACAATGATGAGAATGAGTGAAGAGAGCACAAAAGGTTTGGGGAAGGTTGAAGAAAAAAGCAATTATTTTTACCTTCTGCTGTTTGACATCTTGGCTCAAAGTCACCGGGAGGGGCAGGAGAAACCTATGAAAGTTGTGCCATCATCCATGTGAAATTTAGGCAATTAAACAAGGCAGGGGTTTATCCAGGCTGTTGGAAGTGTTCAGTTTGTTAACTTTGATTCATTTTCATTACTAATTAATACTTTGGTTTCCTCAGGTCTGCACAGTGAATTAAGATGCAAGAGCTAATAATAAATACCTTGAGAATAACCCACAAGCCCTATAGCAAAAAAATCCAAATTAGATGAGAGCTGACATGAAGTTTTAAGAAGTGCAGGAAAGCTTTTCCAAGCCTTTCGGGCTAGTTTCACACATCATTATGAAACTAAAGAGAGTGGCAAACCCTAAAAAGTCATTTGCAGGTCACCTTTGAGCAGAGTGGAGTGGGAGGTGATGGAAGAGAACAAAGAAGCAGCTACTTGTGTGTAGATGTTGCTCAAAACGACTTAAACTGAAAGGCCCAAATTGTTTGTGAGTTCCCCCACAAGACTCAGCAGAATGAAGACAACTCTATAAAAGCATTTCAGCATTTAGGATGTCAGCATGAGAAACAAATGTCCAGATTCCCCTAATGAACCACACAGGATATTCAGGAAGTTCTTCCTTTGCTTCTCATTGCCTTTATCAAGCATCACTGGGGGAAACACCACCAGTGCTCCACCCTGAAAAGGGAGGAAATGTGAAACTGTTGGTTTATCAAAGCAATCAGCAGATGAATATCACCAGCCCTAACTCCTTAAATCTCAAGGAAAGCTGCCAGTACTTAGTGGGGAAGGAGGAAAACATCTGAAATTAAAATTTCAAGAGAACCCAGGGCTGATTTCCCAGTCTGTAAGGGGTGCAGGGACTCCTCAGAGCATCTGCTAAATCGGTTTGTGGCCAAGCTCTTCACTAACAGGCCACCACTCAGTCATGGAAAACTGAAGAAGGAAGGAAAAGATGATACTTTATAGTTCTGGGTCTTGGGAAGGGTGGTGTGACTCTGGGCCTCCTCTGTTTATTTTCAGAACCACCAGCAGCAGCAGCAGTGAAGCCACAGTGCTTTTCCAGCAAGCATTAAAAAATGAACACATCCAAGCCCACTTGGTGTGGTTTCAGGGGTGAGCCTGAGGTGAGGTGGGCACCACCAGCACAAGGCAAGTTCACCACAGGGCTCAAGAACAGCCACAGGTGAGTATTTCAGAGCCAGTCAGGCAGCAACAGCCCCACAACGTGCCATGGGCATGTCACACCACGGGATCCTCTGGAGTGACAAGGTCAAACAAGGACCAGATGCATGTTCTGAGATCACTCTGGCCAGGAGGACACAACTTCTGACCATGCTGCCAAAAAAAAAAAAACAAAGTAGCAAGAAAGTAGCAATTTTACTGTCTGAACATGCATTTGCTTAAATAAAAACCCAGATAAATCCAGATTTTAGTATGAGAAAGTGAAGCAATCCAGGCATTCTGCACAGTAAATGACAGCATTAGTGAGCCAGCCTCATCACCAGTAGGAATTTCTAAAAGCCAAGCAAGCAGCTACATAATTGCTTTAAGTAAGCTCTGACTTAGGGCTGAAACTCCATTTGAGTGGAGGATGAGGGGGAGAACATCATCCCTCTAGAGAAGATCCTTCGAGACGTGTAACTGTAGAAAGGCTGGCGAATACAACATTGATTGGGAGTGAGGTAACCACAAACACCACTGGCTCAAATGAAAAGGGATTCAGGGGCTGACCCAGAAAACAAGCCTCGTAACCACCGGGATGAAATTTTAATGACAAACACAAGAAGCTCTGCGTGCAGGCCAGATTGAATTATCTGATGTCAGGCAGCACAAAGGGGAGCTGCTCGCAGCCACCTTCAGCTCCCAGCTCAGGTTGCACTTAATCAATCCTTGATATTCTGCCATCTCCTGGCTTCAGCCTGGGCAGCAGCGTGGGGAAAGTGGAGAGTGCATGGAACAGGGGCACTTCTCTGTGTAGTGTACCTTTGCTTCCTTCACAGATTAATAAAGAGTTGCTCCTGAACCAAACTGTGCCTCTATAAATCACATCTGCAGCTGCTGGCTTAAGTCGCTCTGCCCACAACCTGTATAAATTCCCTTTCAGGAAGATTAAAAAGCTCTACAGCAACTAAACTAAAAATGATCCTTTGCAGCAGATGAAGCAGGACAGTGAGGGTGACAAGATCACACCTAGCACAGCACAGGTTCAAATCAATCAGTGATTCCAGGCTTGCTCTGAGATTCCCAAACACACCAACCCCAGCACTCCTGCTCTCTCCAACCAAAACTCCCCTCAGAACTTAATCTGGCTGCTGCCAAAAAGAGAATTAAAGATTCAGCAACAAAAGGATTGCCAAGGAGAATCTCCATCTTTAATGGATCAGGGAGAAACAGTGACAAAAGATGAGGAAAAGGCTGACGGAATTGTCCTCAGGGTACCCAGGCTGGAAAACAGGGACAGGGAGCAGAATGAAGCCCCCGTGATCCAAGGAGAAAAGGTTGGCATCCTGCTGCAGCACTTGGGACACACAATTCCATGGGGTGGGATGGGATCCACCCCAGGGTGCTGAGGGAGCAGGGCAGAGCTCACCCAGACACTTCCCAACCCTTCCCAGCAGGGAGGTCCTGGACCCTCCTTACCCAGAGACTGAAGCCAGCTATTGTGATTCCCATCTAAGAGCTGGGCTGGATGGAAGATCCAGGGAAATGCTGGGCTGGATGGAAGATCCAGGGAAATGCTGGGCTGGAAGGAAGATCCAGGGAAATGCTGGGCTGGATGGAAGATCCAGGGAAATGCTGGCCTGGATGGAAGATCCAGGGAAATGCTGGGCTGGAAGGAAGATCCAGGGAAATGCTGGGCTGGAAGGAAGATCCAGGGAAATGCTGGGCTGGATGGAAGATCCAGGGAAATGCTGGGCTGGATGGAAGATCCAGGGAAATGAAATGCTGGGCTGGAAGGAAGATCCAGGGAAATGCTGGGCTGGATGGAAGATCCAGGGAAATGAAATGCTGGGCTGGAAGGAAGATCCAGGGAAATGCTGGGCTGGATGGAAGATCCAGGGAAATGCTGGCCTGTCAGCCTGGCCTCAGTGCCAGGCAAAATTCTGGAACAGAACATCCCAAAGGCAAAGTGCTGTGTCCTACCCTGCCACCACCACCCCAGGGAACGCTGAAGGCCTGGGGAGGAGTGGCTGCACAAGGTGGACAAGGCTCTGGGGGTGCTGGTGACAGCAGCTGCTCACCAGCCCAGGTGTGCCCAGGTGTGCCAGAAGGCCAAGGGCACCTGGGCTGTCCCAGGGCAAAGCACCAGGCACTCCTGGGGCACCTCCAATCCTCTGTCCAGCTCTGCAGCTTGAGGGGCTGGAGCATCAGGAGTGGCTGAGGGAATTCTGATCAAAGAACCTGCTAAAAACTGAGCAGCCCTGAGCATCCAGTGCAGCAACCTGAGACAGAAGAAAGGTGATGTCCCACGGGATAGAAAAACCTTGGGAAATGCCTCACAGTTCTGGATGAGCAGCACCAGGCTTTGCAAACTCACACACCAGCTTAGCTCAGATGCACAGGTCCCTCTGTAATCACTGATTATTCCCCTGCAAAGCTGAGCACACAAGTGTTTGTGAAATGGGAGAGAGAATCATTAAATGTAACAGATAATTGATATTTATATTGAGAGGAGAATTGACTTTGTAAACCTCAGCTATTAAATTACTTCTTCTGTACTGAAAGAATGCAACAGTTTGCTATTGATCACCAGATTCATTACACTTTTATGACAAATTTGAAAGCACAATGCCATTAAGTACAATTTTATAACCTGGGAGAGACAGGGAAGGGTTATGGTTGGATTTAAAAAATAAAAACACAGCAAACAACAAAACCCCAACAAATTCCTTGATATCCTAAATACTTACCAAATGCACATAAAGTACTTCCCTGCACAATTTGCTGATGCCCTTGGAAGTTTTACTTAAAACTTGAAATCTCCCTTGTTTGATATTTACCATTTACCAAATTAAGAGACAAAGCAGAGTGAAGGACAAGCAGTAAGCAGCAAAGGACATAACATAATTTTTGTGTTCTAATACTCTATAAACTTTTCCTTTACTAACCAGATAAATTCAAACAGCTGAATTCTAATTTCCTCATGTTGTTTTATCAAATACATGCTGACAACTTCATAATGAGGTAATTTATTTTTCAGAGGAATGACTGGAAAGCCACTTAAGTGAACATCACTTTTTCTAAAGGATACACACATGTAGATTTCCCTCAGTGGTCTCTTACCTGCTCACCTATTTTCAAGAACCTGAAATATTTAATTGTACCACACCCCTGATGTAAATTCACCAAGAGAATCAGGAGATACTGGAGGAACTGGAGAACCAACATGAAAAGAGTGTGTGCAACTGTCAGAACCCAACTTCTGTAACACACCAAGCCAAAATATGGACTATTTGAGTTTAATATGCAGGATTCATAACCTTTGTTTATTAACACTTCAAAAATGTAGTTTAATCTGCATAACTCCTATCTACTGCATGTTTGGATATAAATACAATGGAGAAAATGAAGGAAAAGAAGAGCTGGAGGTTTTGGCAGCAGCATGGAGACAACTGGGCTTGCTGTCTGATAGTTTAGAGTCCTGCTCTCAGTTGTCCAAGAGCATTCAAAAGCACTTCCATGAAATTAAGAGTTTTCCAGGCATCTTTCTGATAACCAGTCTGTGAATTTTAAAGCACTTTAAAAGCAGTTTTCTCTAATCCCACACCATTAACATGCAGTGCCACCATAAAACATTGAACTCTGGTATGTCAAGGACAATGTCCCAGCTCCCCAGAATATCATCATTTTATTTAGTCATGTGATTACTAATTACTGAACCTGTGTAATCCAAACAGAACACTGAATCACTGTAACTTCTTCTAAAAATTTCTGAGGCTCTTAAAACTGTATTTAAGAGCATAAACCACGTGAATAGCTAACATTAAACCAAGGTCCAGAAAACTTCTCTATCAGGGAAAGAGAACTTTATCTATTCTGAGTGGGTAATTTTCCTCCCAGGTTGTCTTTTAAGAATGCAGAAAAGTAACAGTCCTTCTAAAGTTATTTTTGTGCCATGACAAGATATCCTTGTGATTAAGAGATTCTTATGGAAAAAAACATTGAAAAGGAGATTTTTTTTTTCAGTAGATGTGTAAAATGTTTAATGCATTCTGGGTGCTTCCACAGCAAAACAACAGATGGAGTTCATCAGAAAGCACCTGAGTTTTTACAGGAACTACTCGTACATTAGATAACTTTTGAATAGTTCCATAAAAATTTTCCATAAAAAATCTGCTGAGGTAAATTGTAGATAAACATCCTTATCAACCACTTAAGGACAGCCTGCCTCAGGAGCTGCAGGTGAATCCATTCTCATGCTTCAAACAGCTGTTGCTTTTGCATTTATTAAAAGAAGCACCTGAGATTTTTAAAGGTGAAGGTGGAGTGAGCCTTATACAGACTGGTAAAGATGGAGTGGGCATTACACAGCCTGGTAGAGGTGGAGTGAGTATTACACAGCCTGGTAAGGATGGAGCAAGCTTTACATGCTGCTGTGTTCACACTCTGGTGAAGATAAAATGAGCAGTACACACTAGAGAAGATGGAGGGGGCATTACACACCCTGTAAAAGGTGCAGTGGGCATTACACACCCTACAGAAGATGGAGTGGGCATTACACACCCTGTGAAAGATGGAGTGGGCATTACACACCCTATAAAGATGGAATGGACATTACACAACCTACAGAAGATGGAGTGGGCACTACACTCCCTGTGAAAGATGGATTGGTCACTACACACCCTATAAAGGTGCAGTGGTCACTACACACCCTATAAAGGTGCAGTGGGCACTACACACCCTATAAAGGTGCAGTGGACATTACACACCCAATAAAGGTGCAGTGGGCACTGCACTCTCTGTGAAAGGTGGGCTGGGCACTACAGACTGTGTTGCAGGGGCAGTGGGCACTGCCCAGCCCGGTGCTCACCCAGCCATGACCACCCCGTCGCAGCAGTGGACGTCGCACAGGACCCGGCCGGGCTCGTAGCGCAGCTGGCTCACGGCACCCACGCGGTTCTGCAGAGAGGACACAGGGGTTGGTGTTCCCATTCCTTCAGCCACCAAAATCTGCTGCTGGGAAACTCCCAGCTTTGCTACTGCTGCTGAGAGAAGACACATCCAGCCCAAAAACCTCCCAGCAGCTTTCAGCTGGAAAAGAGGAGCTGCAAAACACAACACCACCTCCCCTCTCCCCCTTGCTCAAAGCAGGTTCCCATTTTTCCCCAGCACCTGGATCCCTCTAAAGAAATTCCCTCTCACCTTCCAGTTGGTTTTCAGCATGTGCTCCCTGGCTCTGCAGTTTTTGAGGGCGAGCTTCCAGCAGGAATGGTCGGAGATGCTCCTGTCCAACAGGTATCCCTCCTCCTGGCACAGCCGGTACCACAACACTTCATCTTCTGCAAGGATTTTCCACGTCCTGCTGACCTGGAAATCAATGTTTATATATGGATCTCTCATAAATGAATAAGGAAAAATTAAATTTAATATGAAATACTAAGTAGTACCTGAAATCAAAACATAGAAATTAATACAGGCCTGTACTAAGATGAAAGTCTTACTTAAATATATTTGTTAACTCTTTATACACCTGAGTATAAACCCCAGGCCTTTAACAAAAGGCTTGTTTTCTGTGGGTTCTTCAGGAAATAACTGAATTTATACTCCACTAAAACTCCACATAACGTGGACACACTGTCAACCTGAAATATCAGTGACTGGAAAATTTTGACAGGAAAAGCAGCAAGAAAACAATTAAGAGAGAATTGTGAGCTTAGAGCAAAAATATGAATTTATTTTCATATTTGTAGCTAAGAAACCCTCTCAGATCACAGCACCATATCTCCGAAGTCCCACTGACAATGCCTGATTAGGGGTATGACATCAGTGATTTATAACCTATTGTATTACAGTATGCATAAATAGGAATGAATTATTAAGTTTTTCAAGCAGCCTCAAGTTGCTGCCCATTACAGAGAGAACAACTTCATCACAATCAATTGTGGGCTCAGAATTAAAGATTCAAGAGGTAAGAGCCAACTTAAGTAGCTTTTTTTTCCCCTCTGTAATTCTTAATTTAAAAAAACAGATGTAACCAATGAAAGCCACGACTGGTGAAAGCAGCAATCAATTGTGCTCTGTTTCTAAAAAGATTAAAAGAACTTTCTGAGACTGACATAATTTTCACTAAGTTACAATTAAGCATCTAATGTTCATTTCAGTCCCCAGATTATGCCAAGAATCCAAGCCTCCCATGGACACAAACTCTCCCAGGACCACCTCTTTATCTTTATTTGCCATTTTTTCCATAGTCACACACTCAAAAAATGTTTAATATGATGAAAGAAGGGGTGATCTGAGTAACCTGCAAGTGTTTTTAAGATTTGAGACCTACAGAGAAGAGCAGTGCTCAAACAGGAATATCCAAATGCAGCAAAATGAATGTTCTTAATCACCCAGAGAACTCAATAATCCCCTTCCATTCTCTGACAAAGGAAACAACCTGCACAGGGCAAGAACAATGCCCTGAAATGACAGAACCAGCACTGAGGCTTCTCCAGCAACACACATCACCCCAGAATCAAAGTGCTGAGTGCTCCTGTCCCTAGAGGGACACACTCAGCAACTTCAAAAGCACCAAAAAGAGGCAATCCCAAATCCAAACTATCAGGAATTTGCTCTCAATTTGATTTGAAAGTAGGATAAATATCTGTGTGATTGCTCCAAAAATACAAAAAAAAAAACCCAACCCCAAAGCAGCTTTGTGCTGACACACCAAAAGAGCAGCTGTGGTGCAGGAGTGCAGCTCCCCAGGCAGAACCTCTGCCCCCTCCCCAAACAGCAGCACATTTTCCTGACAGGGACAGGCTGAGCACACGCACAGGGAAGCACAGCCAAACCAGGCCAGCTTTTGCCTTGCTTTCCAAAAGAAAAATCAAAAATAAACACACACCTTTCAGTCTGCCAAAACAGACAATATTGCACAGACCTTTCAAGTTTCAAGGTCTTAAAAGCATTTTATAAAGACAGTAAAACAAAAGAAAAGTGGGGGGAGCTACATAAAATTTCAACTGCCTTTTCAACTTTCAGGGGGAATAAAGATCCTATCCTCTCCTGATTTTTTTTCAATCAAATTACAGCAAACCCTGCTGCTTTACAAGCCTGAATTTCCAAAGAGTCCCTAACCCAGCCTTTTCTTACAGCCCCAAACTCGCATGCCAATCCCTTGTAAAACCCCACTGAGCGAGGCTCAGCTGCACGAAATCACTAATAAAGAGTCTCAAGCATTTCACTTTACAGCACCACTGTGAGCTGCAGCATTAAAACCAGCCATTGGCTTCAAGTCAGCTTTATTAGATCTACTTGACTTGGAGTTTCAGGTGAGGCCCCAAAAGCCAGGGCATTATGGCTTTATTTACATGCACCCAAATGCTGGGTGCTGGAGAGGAGCTGAGATGTGCAAAGCTCTTGTTAAAACTGTTTCCAAACCTAAACTGCACAAAAACTCCTGCAAGGATCAATGACAACATCTTACAGACTTGTTTATAGATTTGGAGTCCTGAATTTAATTTTGTCTTCAGTGTTCCTATTATCTTTTTACAACTGTTCTCAGCAAAGAAAGTTTGGGTTCCCCTGAGCTCCACACAGGGACAGTTTTATATTTTATAGTTCAGCAAGTAATAATGTTCTGAAGGACTTCAAAGGCTTTTGCTGACATAGGCTTTGCTATTTGGTTTTGCCTCTGGGGGATATTTTTTCCCCTAAAAAACCCCACCTCTTCCATCAAATCCAAAATTTCTTCTAATCCCATCTAAATCAACTGGCTCAAATCCTAATGAAGGTTTATTCATCCCTCTGCATCTGATAATGGTTTTTATTTCACTAGGTTTATTTTCTTCCCCAGACACACAAAGGCAGAGTCAAGGCTCATTTGCTGAGACCAGGGGCCTCAATTAGAACTAGCTGGACTTTGAGCTCAGTACAAAAAATAGTGCCAAGTGTTTAATCCAAAGCCATTCTGATGGAAGCTGCTCATCTTTTCTGTTCACAGCCCTGAGCACAAAATGGTTTGGGCTGGAAGGGACCTGAAAGACCACCCAGTGCCACCCCTGCCATGGCAGGGACACTTTCCACTGTTCCAGGCTGCTCCAACCTGGCTGGAACACTTCCAGGGATCCAGGGACAGCTACAGCTGCTCTGGGAATTCCATCCCAGCCCCTGCCCACCCAGCCAGGGAGCAATTTCTTCCCAATATCCCATCCATCCCTGCCCTCTGGCAGTGGGAAATCATTCCCTGTGTCCTGTCCCTCCATCCCTTGTCCCCAGTCCCTCTCCAGCTCTCCTGGAGTCCCTTTAGGCCCTGGAAGGGGCTCCGAGGTGTCCCTGGAGCCTTCTCCTCTCCAGGTGTGCACCCCCAGCCCTCCCAGCCTGGCTCCAGAGCAGAGGGGCTCCAGCCCTTGGAGCAGCTCCTCCTCTGCTCTCACTCCAGCTGCTCCAGGTCCTTCTCATGTTGGGCACCTCCCAGCCAGGGGCAGCTCTGCAGGTGGGGTCTCACCTGAGTGGGGCAGAGGGAAAGAATCCCCCCTCCCTTCCTGCTGCCCCTGCTGGGGGCTCAGCCCAGGGCAGGGATATCCTTATCCATCCATTTCTCTGCTCTCTCTGGGAATCACAAGGAGGATGGATGATGGTTTTTGCCCATAAACAACCTTGATGCAAAACCATGCTCAAAAAACCACATTCAATTTTCTTTTTGTAAATGTATAAACACTAAAGCCTCAACAGCTTGACAATCCCAGCAGCCCTGGAGGCAAGCAGCTGAAATTCTTGATTTATGCACGACAATTCATCCCTAAATTCCTAGAAACAGTCTCCCTTGCCCTAGATACATACACAATTCCTGTGTTGGTAAACACTTCTAAACCTTCTCTAAGATGAAAACCTAACAGGTCAAGGGAATTTCCCACTGATCTGTTCAGAAACAAAACTGTCAGTGCTGCTGAATTCAAACACATCCCCTCATCACCAAGCTGAACAATAAAGGCCAGGTCCCCAGGCCATGGTAAAATTAATGTATCTACAGTATCAGCCCCTGATCACACAAGGACATTTCAGTTTGTCACATTTGTGGTGTCCCAAGGGATTGTTTCTCCTTTCCTTGAACATCCTGACCAGGGGGAAGGAGTGACTGCTACCAAACCTGCTCACAGTCACAGGAGAGCCACTCATGGTACAGATATTTCTGCCAGTGGTCAGAACACCATCAAAAAGCACTCAGAGGGCAAAATTCTGCATTACTCTGGCCTGCTCTGTGCTACATGAAGCCCTGGATAGTTTTTTCCTTGAATTCCAAATGTGGGATATCAACAGGGACCAGTCTGGAGGATGCTACTGAATGTTACCCCACTACTGCAGCTCCAGCAGAGCTCAGGCACTGAGGACAGTTATTTACAGGCTTTTGTGTTTCCAGAGCCACACAGACAGGTTGTGGTTTACAGTTCTAATTCCAAAAATCAAAGAAAAGCTGTGGGGGAGCGAAGGAAAGGGAAATATCAAGGTGAAATTGAAGTTCTCCAGACAGTCTGTGGTGTGATTAAATCTCAGAGAGGCTCTGCAGTCAGGCTCCTTTCCTGTTAGCTGGTTACCAATTTGGCATAAAGAACTAAGCAAACAGGTTTTCTCCAAAGGCACTCACATGGATCATGATGCCAATTCCACCAACTGGCCCAATTTCACTGAAATCCCAAGGCACCTTAATAAAAAAAATCCTTTCTGGGATAATACCATAAAGCAGCAGGGTTTTCCACGGAACAGAAGAGGGCTCCCCCCCTTCAAAAACAAAACCACCAAGAGAAAAATGAAAATGCTATTTATTTTTATGGCTCTGCTTTTTATTTGAACACTTAAAAAGAAGCCAGCTCTGCACTGGATATTCATCTGATTGGGAAAGCCCTGTAAAACACTGGGCACTTGCTCAGCTACCTGTCAGCTGCCACAAAGGAACAGTGACTTGGGAAGAGGAGAATAAGAAATGTGGAAAATTGTCTGTGTTAAAATACATCTTATGAGAACAGGTTCGAGCTGAAAATCAAAGTGAAGGGGAGAGAAATCCGGTGCAGCCCCACAGCAGCCAATCCTTGCACTATGCCATGAGGTAAACTGATCATGCCTAAGGAGGGGGGGAAAAGAGAGTCAAAGAATAACCTTAAACTAATCCACTTCAAAAATGCAACCCTGTTCCATGCCATGGGCTGTGGCCTTTACTGATGGCATATCTCTACCCCAAGGGACAGAAACCTGAGCATATCTGAAAGCTTCCCAGTCCTGGACAGCATCAAGAAATAATCCTAGAGAATTCTCCCCTCTGCAAGAGCAGCCCTGCAGGAGGAATTAATTTTCTTTAAACAGTCCCTGCTCCTAAAAGGCATTAGCAAGTCAAAGATTCAAGCAATAACCACTTGTAGCTATTTAACACTACAACAAGCTCATACTGAACATTAAAAGCCCAATTTCCTTTCAAAGCCTGGGCCATTTGCAGAATATTTGAGTTTAGTTTACCACCCTCAGCAGACTCTGTCTGTCACTTCTCAGTTTTCACACATTAACATTTTTCTCTTGCACTCAAACCATGCCCTAGACCGTTTGTAACACAAAGAATAGTTTTGGTTGGATTTTTGTGAAGTTGCAAGAGGTGCTTTGTATATAAGAGTTAATGAACACCAGCCTGGAACCCTGAATAGTGGCCATAGGAGAAGCTGGAATTATATCCACAATATTCTGCTTGATTTCACAGGGTAATCAGCACTTGCCAATTAAGTTTGAAGAATCATTCAGGGAGGAGGTTCATCATTCAGTGTGTGAAGAAAGGAAATAAAGAAGCCCAACAGTGTGGGCTGAACAACCCTAAGCAGAATGAGGTGAAAGTGAGGTGAGAGTTAGTAAAGTTCTGGAAGAGACAGGCAGTTTACAACTACACTTAAGTTATGGACCATGCCTGAGTACACCCTGCTGACAGCATCATCTGAAAGTATCAGAAAAAAAAAAAATATAAACCCCCTGCAGGGCTGGGGGGAGCAAATCAGGGTCATTTCAGAATTTAGCCTCACATGGAAATACTCCAGACAAAAAGATACTACTCCAAGGTCTGTGGTTCAATCTCAGGCTGGAAAGTGGGAGGGGCAGCTCTTGCTTAGCACTGCCAAGTGCCAAGTTCTAAACACTGCAATACACTCACCTGAATCAAAAATGCTTCTAAAAACATTCAAAATATCTTGATCAAAATATCTTTGCACTATTTCTTTTCAATTTTAAAGCTTTGCTGCTGCCCAAAGCACAGATGTTTCATTTATCTCTGCTCAAGTAAATCCAGCTCATGTACCATTACATTTTCAATACTCAGCTTTGGAACTGTCTCCTGTAAGTGAAAGCACAAAAAGCTGAGTTCCCTGGGCTACCACTCACTTCCCTTCATTGAGTTGCCTGTTTTTTCACTATTTCTGCCAGTTTTAAGTGGTATCAGAGCAGCAAACTGCCAGCAGCACCTACCTGAGCACACCTTCCCAGCTCAGCCTTGCCCAGGTACCGGAATATCTTCAGTGCCAGCTCATAAGGCAGCTGCACATCGAAAAAAGGAACCTCATTGATTTCATTCTGGAAAGGAAAAAGGAGAAGATCATTTGTGAGGCTGGTTTAACACACAGTTTGACAGCAGGAGAAGCTGCCATGGTATGGAGAAGGAACGGTGTGTCCTCAGTGCCATCACATGAAAACATCAGGAGTTCTTCTGCCTCTCCCCCCTTTCACGGCCCTTCAAAGGGCAGAGAAAGGCAAGACACAAGCTCTAGAAAAACAGTTTAGCTAAAGTGCCAAAAAGACCCAATAAATAAGCACTTTGAAGACATATGCCCATTATTAATTTCACTTGCAAAGTTTCAATCCCATATGATGGAAAAATGAACAAATATTTTAAATAAAACTTAATGGAGATATGATGATGGTTTCTTTCATTACTAACACAAAAATGTCTTTTTAATATGAAATGTTCCTCCTTTAAGTGATTAAGCATCTCAAACAAAAATTTGAAGCCAAATCCATCAATTTAAGCTAACAGCTAAATGCAGCACACAGATTTTCCCTAGATGTATTTTGTTTGGTTAATTACATAATTATTACATCTTCTTTCTGCAGTTATCACAACAAGGTTTATTTTCTCTCTTATCCTGAATGGATACCCAAAATTTTTATACTCTATAATAGAGACAGAGCTAAATCTGCTGATTCTGACCATTTCTATGTCACCAGTTTTGCTCTCCCATATTTTCTCTGGCTTCTGTCCCCTGCCAAGTGCTCCTGGTCATTGTCTATCAATCCTCAAGCAGAAAATCAGCTGCCCAGTTAAAACCCATCTCCACTGTTTGCCTTCAGAAGCTCGGGCATCCCAAAGCAGGATCATTTCCTGTCTCTTGGCACTTCCCTAACCCCGGCACCTTGGTTTCTTCATAGGTCTCTCCTACAACTACTCCTTCTCACTCAAATCTGGGCTATTTCCAGTACCAAAGAAGAATAAAAGGGATATCCTGGGTTTATTTAAAGCAGAGTTACTCAGGGAAATCACAATATAACGTGATGGTGTGGTTTTTAAAGCAAAAGACATTCTACACTAGGGAGTGTTTAGACAACACAAATACAGGCAGTGGAATCAATCAGGTCTTTTTAGCAACAAAACATCACTTTACACACATTGGAACCTCCCACTTGTTCTAAAGTTACTTACAGCAGGACCTGCAGCTAAGCTTGCTGCTCCCCTCCCTCCTCATCCACAATTTCCCTGCCCAAACAGCTCCTTCTCCCTGCCCTGTGCTGGGGCCGCTGGCTCCGCTCCCTGCTGCGCATCCGCAGGATCTGTTTTGCTTTCTTGTGCTGCAAATCCCATCCATCTCCAACAGGGACAGCAAAGGAAAACACAAAGGGAACCTCTCCACGGCCACATGCAGGCAGGCTCCGAGCTGGCCAGATGTGATCCCGCTCGGCTCCAGCAGCCACAGAACCGCTCTGGAGCCACAGGCTGCGCAAACAAATCAGAGGAGCCACTGGGCAAGGATTGTTAGCTCCAGGCTCAGGAGCTCAGGCACGGCACCACCATGGATGTGCTCCTTCCAAATTGGACTTGACTCGTGTCCAAGCAGCAGATCCTGGGCTGGCTGGATGCACAGAGGTCTCCCTGCAAGGACACAGCAGTGCTGACACAACGCTCAACACCAACGGTGCTCTCAAGGAAAGGAGGGGAAAAGAGCAAAAAACAGCTACACAGGCTTTTTATAAACTGAGCTGGAAGAGGATTTATACCCTGCTTCAAATAAAACCCTGAAGTGCCTTTTTTTCCTACTTTGGTGCTGCAAAGGGGTCCAAGTTTAAATGAGGAGTAGCTGCAGAAGAGACCTACAAAGAAACAAAGGAATGGGGGTTAGGAAAGTGCCAAGAGGCAGGGGATGATCCTGATTTGGGATCTGCCTGAGGTTCTCAAGGCACAGCACAAACTTGTACTGATTCCATGCTAATGCAATCCCAACATTAGGGGCAGACCCCACACCCCAAAAATTCCTACAGCTTGTCCTCAGCACAAGGAAGCGGGGATGTTAAGTCAGCACCAGTCTGTCTAAAAGTCTACTGGAATGAGTCCAAAACTCAAATATAACCAGCCCCTCTGAGACAGATTCGGGCTCCTGTGTGCTAATGGAGCACTAATTCTGTAAATGGATTAATTTGTGCCTTGCAGACAGAAATTTAATCTGTTCCTTTTAATTTTTTTAAGCAAAGAGTAATTAGTCATAGTGAGGTTAGTGAGAAACAAGAAAATGGGTTTCCCCCCAAGTTTTCCTATACTGTAAATAACATCTCTATGGCATTTAGAGGATTTACCAAAATAACCTTTATCTGGTTCAGAACTGTATTTAAGACTATTTCCAAATTAACTCCTTTATTTAAAGAATTAGAGCTTATTTTCTTACTACGCTGCTGTGTCACAAAGCAGGATATCCTTGATTACTGCACCCGCATCAAGCTGCCTGGGTAAACAACAAAAAACTTAAAGAGGAAAAAAAAAAAGTATTATTTCACAGAGTCACGGAATATTTCCAGTTGGAAAGGACCCTCGAGGATCATCAAGCCCAACTCCTAGCCCCGCACAGAACACCTCAACAATCCCACCCCGTGCCATTACACAGGACGAGCAGATTTTGAAGGGTTAGAACTTTGTAGAAGGGTGTATATTCAGAAGCTGAGGTTATAAATAAGCACACAGGAACAGAAGTTTTACGCCTGCTTTGCTGTCCGCCTCCCGGTGATTGCTCAGCCCCTCTCCGTGCTCCGGCACCCGGCCCCGCCGCGACCCCGCGCCCGCCCTCCCCTCCTGGGGCCCGGCCCGGCCCCGGCACAGCCCCACCACCGACCCCTACCAGGTCTCGGATCAGCTGCCCCAGGAGATCGTCCCCATCTCCGGCTCCGTCCCCCGCGGCCTCCCCGGCGGGCCGGGCGGGCTCCGGGCTGCGGCGGCCCGGGGCGCCACCGGCCAACAGCCCGCGGGCCAGCGCCAGGTACCCGGGCTCGGCCGGGGGCTCCCGCGGGGTCTCTCCCGGCCTCTCCCGGGACTCCTCCGGTGGCTCCTGAGGGGGCTCCTCCCGCCGCCGCCGCTTCGCGCCCCCGGCCCGCTCTTCCCGCCGGCGGGGCCGCTCCCGCTCCGCCGGCACCGCGGCCATGGCGGCGGGGCCGGCCCGGCGCGGCCCGGAAACCGCGCCCCGCGCCCGCGCGTTCCGCCGCCACAAGGTTCCGCCGCCGCCGTCGGGACCGGCGCCGGTGCCCGGGAATGAAGCCGGTGTTGGGGCCGGGGCCGGTGCTCGGGAATGAAGCCGGTGATGGGGCCGGGGCTGTCATTTTGTGGTCCCTACACGAGGGCGGCGATAGCGGCCTGAGAGCCCGGTTTGGCTCTGGAGAGCCGCGGGCGGCCGAGGGAGGCCGCGACAGCAGGGTCGGTCTGGGCTCTGGGCCGCGCTGGGAGCCCTCAGCCATGGCCGGGGACAGGGCAGGGTCCCGCTGTGCACCCAGAGCCCCGCTGGGAGCCCTCAGCCGTGGCCGGGGACAGGGCCGGGTCCCGCTGGGCAGCCAGAGCCCCTCTGGGAGCCCTCAGCCGTGGCCGGTCCCGCTGGAGCCCTCAGCCGTGGCCGGTCCCGCTGGAGCCCTCAGCCCCTCACAGCCAGGGCCGGTTCCGCTGGAGCCCTCAGCCCCTCACAGCCATGGCCGGTCCCGCTGGAGCCCTCAGCCGTGGCCGGCCCCGCTGGGAGCCCTCAGCCCCTCACAGCCAGGGCTGGTCCCGCGGGGAGAAGCCGCTCCGACGAGAGGGCTGTTGCGCAAGGAAGTGGCCGCTCTGAGTGACCGATGTACCTCTCTTAGGGCATTTTTGCCTTTCTCTTGGCCACGTCTGAAGCCGGGCGGGTGGGCAGGGGTGGCCCCATCACTGCTGTGCCCATCGCACCTGCTGGGAAGGAGTTTTGCTGCTTGAATCACACCCGCCTCCCGCAGCCACCACAGCCCGAGAGCTGCCATTTTCATGGTGTTTTGGGGAGGACACAAACTTGTCCCAGTTCCTCTCCAGTATCGACACACCTCGAAGCTCAAAGGCTGCGTTCGAGTGATGCTGAACCACGGCTGCAAAGCTTCTGCTGCTTCAGCCAATCCAGGGGAGCAGAGAGGCCACGAGTACTCAAGTCTTCAGTACAATTCCTGTGGAGCCCTCAAGGAACTCAAACAGGTAAGTGATGTGTTGGTGTAAGTCAAAGAGCTGCTCCTTCTAGAACAGACTATAAAACACAGCCCTTGCTCTCAGCAGCAGCTTGTGCAGTTACCCCCACCCTGGTGTCCACCCCTCCCTTCCTCACTGGCCACTTGCTGGTTTCTGTCCTCTACAGCTCATTGCTGCCTGTGCTGTTTATAAAACCCAACTTAATGAACATGGTGTCCAGGAAAAGCCCAAGCTACCCTGTTTAGGGAAGGATCTCCTGTATGTAGAAACCCTACCAAAGACAGGTGGGTGAAGGCTGGCCATGCCCTGGCCATGTGTGCTGGACCCCAAAACCCCCCTGCCCTCGGCTGAGCCCCCAGCAGGGGCAGCAGGAAGGGAGGGGGGATTCTGTCCCTCTGCCCTGCTCAGGTGAGACCCCACCTGCAGAGCTGCCCCTGGCTGGGAGGTGCCCAACATGAGAAGGACCTGGAGCAGCTGGAGTGAGAGCAGAGGAGGAGCTGCTCCAAGGGCTGGAGCCCCTCTGCTCTGGAGCCAGGCTGGGAGAGCTGGGGGTGCTCACCTGGAGAAGAGAAGGCTCCAGGGACACCTCAGAGCCCCTTCCAGGGCCTAAAGGGGCTCCAGGAGAGCTGGAGAGGGACTGGGGACAACTGGGGACTGTGACACCTCTGGCACAGGGTGCCCAGAGCAGCTGTGGCTGCCCCTGGATCCCTGGAAGTGTTCCAAGCCTGGTTGGAGGGGGCTGGAGCAGCCTGGGACAGTGGAAGGTGTCCCTGCCCATGGCAGGGGTGGAATGGGATGACATTTAAGGTCCTTTCCAGCCCAAACCAGTCTGTGATTTTGTGACTAGTTTTCCCTACAAAACAATCACTTGGAGGGACTTGGAGGAGGGGTCTCCCAGGGGTGCACGTGCTGGTGAGCCCTGCCAGTGATGGGATTGCAGACCAGCAGGATGTGGGGCTGTTCCAGGGAGGATGGATGGGCTGGGATGATTTGCCAGGAGGTTTGCAGCAGCTTCTTTACAAAGCAGGGGGGGAAACAGGCCAGTTTGGAGTGATCCTGCCCCACAGAGATCCCCCGTGTCCCTCCCAGGGCTGGTGTGTGCAGGGAGCCCTGCCCGGGGCTGCCAGCCCTGCTCCTGTGCCCTGGCAGCTGCGGAGGTCCCGCGGGCCCCGGGTCAGTGCCGGGGGCTGTGCGCTGCTGCCTCGGCCACCCGAAATGTGATCCGAATCCGTAATGCTGTGGGTGATGAAATCGGCTCCGGCTCTGTGTAATCCCCTCACTGCCCCCCTGCATCTCCTCGCTGTCCCCTCCTCCAGCCCACAGTCATCCGCAGCCTCGCACTGTCCCTCTATCCCCACGCTGTCCCCTCTGTCCCACAGTCCCCTCTATCCCCACATTGTCCCCACACTGTCCCCACTATCCCCACAGTTCCCACGCTGTCCCCTCCATCCCCCTGCTATCCCCTCTGTCCCACACTGTCCCACCTTCCCCACACTTCCCCTCTATCCCGACGCTGTCCCCTCTGTTCCACTGTCCTCTCTGTCCCCAAACTGTCCCTCCATCCCCACACTGACCCTTCTGTCCCATCTTCCCCCCCTGTCCCCTCTATCCCACATTGTCCCCTCCATTCCCACACTATCCCCCCGTTCCTGCACTGTCCCATCAAACTCCCACCCTGGATACCAGAATCTTCCCCCACACAAGCACTGTAACCTCCACTCCCTGTCCCACACCGTCATTCCAATGTCCCTGCATCCCGTGCTGACCCTCTATCCCAACACTGTCCATCCCTCCATCCATCCATCCATCCATCCATCCATCCATCCATCCATCCCCCCCCTTGCTGCCCCACTGAACTCCCACCCATCCCTGGATACCAGAATGTCCCACCCCACAAGCACAGTTCCCCCCAGCCCCCCCCATGTCCTTCTATCCCCGCACCATCACCCACATCCCTGTGCTGTCCCCTCCATCCCCATGCTGTCCCCCATCCCTCTGCCCCCACACCACCGCAGGACACCAGACCGTCCCACACCCAACCGCTGGCCCCCCTGTCCCCCACCCCCGCGCCGTCTCCTCGCTCCCCCCTCTCCGCCCGCGGCCGAGCACCGCCCCGCGGGGGATGATGTAACCCCCCGTCCCCCCCGTGTCCCGCCCGCGTCCCGCCCGCCGCACACTCGGCGGGCTCGGCGGCGAGCGGACGCAGCCATGTGCCCGTGCGCGCTGCGCGGCCCCCCCGCGCCCTGCAGCCCCTGCGGCCCCGGCCGCGCCGCCCGGCCCGAGGCCGCCGCCCGCCGGGTCGCCGCCCGCCTGCGCCGCCTGGGCGATGAGCTGGAGCAGCGGCGCAAGGCGCGGGGCCGCGGCCCCTCGGCCGCCCGCCGCCTGGCCGCCGTGGCGGGGCTGCTCTGTGCGCTCACGCCCGCGGCCGCGCTGGCCTGGCTGATCCGCAGGAGGAGCCTCTAGGGAGAGGGGCGCTGGACGGAGCGGGGAGCAGGCGGGACGCGCAACAGGTGGGCGCGGGACGGGGCGGCCGGCGGGGCTCGGGACGGGCGGCGGGAGCGGGGGCTCGGCTCGGTCCGGCCCGGCGGAGCGCGCTGTCCGCGGTACCCGCGCCTCGCCGGGCTGCGAGGGCTGATCGCGGCAGCGCACCGAGCCACGGGCTGTCCGTACGGGCATCCCTCTCCTTTCCCTGTCCTTCTTCCTCTCCTAATCCTTTCCCCGTCTCTTCTCCCCGGACCGCCGGTGCCGGGTCGCACCGACCTGTCGCTTTCACCTCTTCCCCCGTCTCTTCCATCCCCACTTTCTCTCTCTCCTCTCCCCCTTTCCCAGGACTTCTCAAACGCCCCCTTTCCCCTTCCCCAAACTTTTCACGGCTCCCACCCCCGTGGCTCCCCTCCGCCCGCGCCACCCGTGCTCTCGTGGGGCAATTTGAGCTCCGTGCCCGGCAGCGACACAGGGCAGCTCAGGGGGAGCCGAGCTGGTCCCGTGTTGTCCCTGGAGCTGGAGGATGCCCCGCACACCCGTGCCTGCCAAACCTCCAGCCTTCTTTTGCGTGGAGGAACTTTCCCCGTGTCCTGTCGTTCCCTGGTGGGCTTTAGACCCACGGGCACCCATCGCTAAGGTCACTGGGTGGAAAGTCCAGTGGGGCAGCCTGGGACGTTGGCTCTGTGTTTTGGACAATACCTTGCCCAGTGCCAGGGGTTCTCCCCCAGGGGACTGGCCAGGAAAAGCACCCAAGTCCAGTTACTGCTGTGTCTGTGCTCCAGAGCCACTGAACAAATGAGCAGCAGGGAGTCAGGACCTTCCTGATCCTCTAACCTTCGTTGTTGTCATCTGGTGACAGCTCCAGGCCTTGTGGGGACAGCTCTGCACCCTCAGCCCTGGGAGCATTCAGGGATACTGAGTATAAGTGGGGTCACCTCAGGGATTTTGGGTGCTCTGTAGTGTTCTTTGGGTTGTGGATTTGTCGCCACAGACCTAAGGAGCATGGGCTTCTCTTTTGGGTGCTCTAAATTGCATCATAAACACCTCCCAGCGTCTGTCTGTGCTCAGAGAACAATTTCAGCGCATGTCTAACTTTCAGCGTGCACTGGTATCCCACCAGCTTGGATAGGGGTAGTGTGGAGAGGAAGTCAGGTTATCAGAGAGTTTAAAATGAGGTTTTCCAGCAGGTCTGTGTGTTTGCACTGCATGTGCACACTGGGGGAGGGCATTGTTGTCATCCATCGGAGCCACAACTGCTGAGTCTGGCGGGAGGTTCTTCTGGTCACCTTTGGAAAGCTTTCTTTGAAACAAAAACACAGCAGAACTGTGGGGTTTTGATGAATCAAAACCTCAATTTCTATAAAAACAGGCACTGGCTGGTGCCTGCAGGGCTGTGCCCAGCAAAGCCCTCAGAGGTGGTGTCAGTGGTGTGGGACTGTGGTCAGGAGCAGAGCAAACACATCTCTCCCTCCCCGTCAGTTTGTGGCAAGTTTGGTTCCAGTGTTTGGAAGCAAAACCACCCGTCTGCCTTGCTGGCCTCTCTGAGCACAAACACGAGCTGAAATCCAAGGGGGAGCTGCATTGATCTCCCTTATCTAGTGTCTCAAATGTCCTTTTCTTTCTACCAAGCCAGGGAAATTCCTCCCTGCCCAGTCTGGGACTCCATCCCAAGCAGAGAAGGTGGCAGGTGAGCGGGGCTGGCAGAGGGAGCCTGTTAGCTGGCCCTGGTGATCCATGCACACACTCAGCCCAGACTTCCTGGCAGTCCCACGAGGCCAGAGCTGTTCAGAGTATTAATTTTAGTGAAGGTTTATTGGGCAGACACTATTCTTTTCCCCAGTCTCTTCTGCTGTTGATGCTCATTTCTGCCCACCAGTTGCTTACAAATGGCTTTGATGAGAGGCTGTGGAAAAGCCAAGTGTTATCCTGGGCTCCTCCGAGGCGAATTCCTTGGGCAGCACCGTCCTGCCCCCAGATGCTCCTGGACACAAATACACATGTAAGGCTGCAAAGGAGCTCCTGGTGTGTGATGGGAAGCGGTTTCAGGGATCGAGGTGTGAGATGTGGCGATGAACAGGCTGGTGACACTCTCCTGGCTGTCCCTGTGTGCAGCCTGTCCCACTCCTGCCACGCTTCTAATGCACAAGTGACCAAGCTGCAGATGAAAGTACAATGGAAGCCCAGAATAATTAACTGTGTCATCTACACCTCAGTTCCTCGGTTATTCTGGCCATTAATAATCTTTTCATCCTGAGCAGTAATTTGCTTCTGCCAGTGGAGGTTTCTGACAGTCTGCAGAGTCTCAGAGCCCCAGTGACAGTGCAGTGAGCTCTGTTAGCCATGAAGATGAGGTAAGACACTGTTTGATTACCTCAGCAGAGTATTTCTGAACAAAACAGGTATTTTTCTGCCATCCTCAGAGAACTCTGCAGTGACAATAACATTGTCCTGCAACAAGCTGGGAAGTCCAGCCTCTAACCACTTGTGATCTTGGGATTTCATGGAAAGGCTGGTAAGAGGAGAGTAACTTGTACAGTTAACGAGTGCCCTGCAGAGTCAGCCTTTGTCTCGTGATCTGGTGGTTGCAGAAGGAACAGAGAAAAGAGGAAAAGGCCAGTTTCAGCTTGGGCTGTTCCTCGAGTTCCCCTCCTGCTTTTTCAAGAGGCAGCAGTGTTGGCTGCTGTGAGCGTACGTACGGCTTCTGAGGCAGGAGGTTGGTGCTCGTTCCCTCAGCTCCGTGTGGCTTCACACAAGAGCACAGCTCAGGGAATAATCCCGTGCTCCAGGGAGCCCCTCCTGCTCTCACAGCCCTGGGTGATGCCAGGCAGAGCAGGATTAGGGCCACTGCGTGTGACCGCCTTGCATCTGCGGACCGTGCTTGGGATTTGGGGACGGATGCTTTGCAACTGGCAGTTTTGTGATATGTAATCTGACATCACCTTGAAACATCCAACCAGGGCATGAAGTATAGTTGTCAGGTGCCAGTTTGGCATACAATGTCACTTGTATTTCGCTCTGTTAGTTCAGGAGTGGCAGTGTATTAAAATCAAACCCTACTTGTCCCTGCCAGCTCCACCAGCCTGGTTCCGTGCCCACTGTGTTGCCAGGAATTCCCCCCACTGTTTGCTGCGAGGTTCATGCAGAGCCACTCTGTCCAAAGTCTCAGTGCAGTTAATTATCTGTATTAAAACTGGGTTGATAAGATTTCTGGAGGTGTCCCACTGAGCTGTGCAGGAGAGCAGAGCAAACGAAGGACCAGAGGCAGTGCAGATGCAGAGAGCTGGTTCTGCACCAGGACAAACATCCAGCCTCTCGTGCACCCCGTGTGTGTCCCTCACACACAAAGAGGCAGGCTCTGTTGTTTATCCTTCTGGATCAGGAAAAAGCCAGTCCTTCCCAGTGGCAAGCATCCTGCTCAAAAAAACCAAAGGTCCCCACCACCCTCACCCCAGTCTCACAGCTAAAACTGAATAAAGGAAACCTTCAGCATTAAGTCTCCCGATAAACATCAGAGTTTGCACAAACAAACAGCAGCCCAGAAATGGCTCATTCCACAGGTGGACCGAGGCCAAGCAGGACAGTCTTTGTGGCAGGCTTGGAACTCAAATGTATTTTTTTACTGTCTGCGTTCCCTGGTCTTCCTATGCAAAGATCTCCCGGACACGCCATTCTTCCCAGTTCGTCCCTAGTGCTCTTGAACCCCTCCTAATTGTTTTTTGGTCTTCCAAGCTGCCCTTCCATCTCCCGCGGAGATGCTAATGAAGTGTGAGTGCACACGGATGGGGCTGCTTGGGAATTTGTCAGGGCTCTTGCCCAGCCCTTGTTCCCTCATTAAGCTGCTGCTGAGCGAGGACCGAAGCGATTGTGCCTCGTTTAGTCCCTGCCTCCAGCGTGCCCTCAGCGATCCAAGCCCTTGGATATATTTTTCCCTTTCAATATATCAATAACTGTTATTTTGTTTATTAGCGGTGGGACGTGTGCCAAGCGAGTGGCCCGTGTAATCCATTTAAAAGGAGCGGTTCCATGCTGACACAGTAGCCGTGAGCAGAACTCCTTTTTCCGGCTGCTGCCGGAGCCTGCAGCTCAAACTCTGCTCTGGCTTCGTGCAGGTGCTGCCCAAAGGCGGCTTCTCCTCCCCTCCCTGAATAAAGATCAGTCAGAGAAGTGCTAAGAGACACTGGACCCCCTACCTGAGTCGTTTCATGCCCATCCCTCTCAGCATCCATGAGAAAAGCAGCTTAGATTTTTGGTAAAGCTGTGGGATAAGGCTGGAGAATTCCAGATTAGCGGGAAGTGGAGCTGCCTGTGTGTGTCAAAGCACCAGGATGTGGCGAGGTTGGCTGAGGTGGTTTTGCAACCAAAGCCATTTGTTGTCTCAGAACCTTATTGCTGCACTTGTGTAATGGTTGAGAGCAACTTTCTGAGCAAAATCTGTCTCTCCCTAAATGCCCAGGCACAGAGGGATACATCACCAAAGGGAATGTAAGATCCCATGAAAAAATTTCAAAAGAACTGAATTTTTTCTTACCGCTCCCATCCGTGTTTCCAACAGACACTGCAGTTTTCATATAGGCACTCAGACATAATTCTTTTTATTTTATAAGGAAATGAAAATGCTGATGGTTGTGGACAGTTTCCCCCAAAGTTTCAGCTTTTTAAGAATGGCACATAAAATAATCAATTTTTCAGCAGCTCTGCAGAAGGGATATGCTGGCTCTCTTTCCCACTTACTATCCACCCCAGTACAAATGGGATGTAGTTTGGCTTTCCACAGCCTTTTTCAGACCCAAAGTACCAAATTTCACTCTGTCTGCTGAGTGCCTATTGTGGGAAATTTGGAGTAACTCCACTGGAGTCAATTGGGTTGCCCTGGATTTACGGTGCTGTAAATGAGATCAGAATTGGCTCAAAGTATATTCCATTAATGAGTCAGATACTGGCAATGCAGCCAATATGCACCCAGAAATGGCTTTAACACAGCCTAGGATATTCAAAATTGGTTTATTGAGAGATGGGCTCAGGGCCAGGATTCTGGGGTTCTCTTTTATTCTTTCCATGAAATTCACCTTCCTGCAGAAGGCCAGCACGAGGCTGATGCAAAACTTAAGAGCCATTTAAGCCCTTAGAATGGGGCTTGTGAGATGCATAAACATTGTGCTGAGCTCTTTGCCTGCCCTGGAGCAGATTTATCGCTTAGAGTTCAAGATGTTCGAGGATTTATCAACTTTTACAGGTTTTTATAGATTTTCTATACATTAAGTGATGCAAAGAGACAGTTTGTAACATACAGTGACACCACGGATGATCTGTTGCCAGCCATGGGTGGCACAGCAGGACAAGAGTTCAGAGCTTGGCAGTTGCAAGTGCTGCTACAGGAGAAATAATAAATAAGGATTAAATGGTTTTGCTGTGGAGGAAATCCTTTAATCAACTCCTGAACTCTTTATTCCAGTGTAACTTGAGTAAATATCTCACCTCCTGGAGTGGAGGCAGCCACATCCTCCTGCTTTGTACAGTGCCACACTCACAGCCCTGACTGTGCCCTGCTCTGGGGAGTTCCTGTGTGGGGAGTGCAGGTGCCCAGATCCCCTCCTGGTGGTGTTTCCAGGTCTGGAGAATCCCATGGTGCTGTGTGATGTCCCTGGGCACACAGGGCTGCCCAGATCCCCTCCTGGTGGTGTTTCCAGGTCTGGAGAATGCCGTGGTGCTGTGTGATGTCCCTGGGCACACAGGGCTGCCCAGATCCCCTCCTGGTGGTGTTTCCAGGTCTGGAGAATGCCGTGGTGCTGTGTGATGTCCCTGGGCACACAGGGCTGCCCAGATCCCCTCCTGGTGGTGTTTCCAGGTCTGGGGAATCCTGTGGTGCTGTGGGATGTCCCTGGGCACACAGGGCTGCCCAGATCCCCTCCTGGTGGTGTTTCCAGGTCTGGAGAATGCCATGGTGCTGTGCCTGTCCCTGGGCACACAGGGCTGCCCAGATCCCCTCCTGGTGGTGTTTCCAGGTCTGGGGAATGCCCTGGTGCTGTGTGATGTCCCTGGGCACACAGGGCTGCCCAGATCCCCTCCTGGTGGTGTTTCCAGGTCTGGGGAATGCCGTGGTGCTGTGTGATGTCCCTGGGCACACAGGGCTGCAGGAAGGGGCTGTGTGTGCAGGCTGAGCAGGGTCATGTTCCGAGCCCTGGGCTATCCCTGGCTCCCCGTGCCCTGCTGCTGGTTTTGTGTAGCTGTGTTTGTCCCTTCCCACACAGCAAACACCTCTCCTGTTTACCTTCTGCCAAAAAAAGCCAAGCAGCTCTGCTGAACCACTTTGGGATGCTCCAGTACTTCCAGAGGGCAGGTGAGGTGTGGGAGGTGGAGCATGGAGGTGCAGCTGCCCTGGGATGGATGGGGCTGGCTGACAGCCTTGACCACAGCCAGATTGGAAATGTGCTTCACCTCTGGAGGGTTCACCCCAACCTTCCTCCCTCCAGCTATCCCCACTGTTACTTCAGATTTCTTGAAACTAGAAAGCAAGGCTGGGAATGAGGGAGGGAGAGGCAGGAATTGCCACATCCTGTGCCCAGCTGGCAGGAACTGGCATAAAGCAGACACGGTTCCTTCTGCCGAGGAACCAGAGGCATTCCAGGTGGCTGGAGCAGGGAGAGGTCACAGCCCCAAGGCTGGGCACAGCTCTCAGGCACAGGGTGGGGTTGCTGGGGTGTGCTGGAGTCAGGAGTTGGGCTGATGATCCCTGTGGGTCCCTTCCCACTCGGGATACTCTGTGATTCTGCTCAGAGTCCGGAATTCACCTCTTTCCCTGGATGTTCAGCACTTCCCAAGGCTGTCTCCTGCTACCTTCCCGCTGGCATGAGCAGAGCAGGACAGCAGGAAGGGAGGGGATTCTGGAGTAAGGCAGTTCAGGATCTGCCCCAAAGCTGTTGGCCAGCCCTAATTACACTGTGACTTCATAGCTGCTGCGCTTGCACCGTCAGCGGCTCCCCCCCTGCTCCCAGCCGGTGAAATCACCTCATCCCAGCGGAGATTTCTCCGTGTGGCTTTCTCTAGGATCTCTCCTTGTCACAGCCTGCCAACAGATATCCGTGGCATCTGCCCCAGCAAGGGCTGCTATCAACAAACTGGGAGATAAACGCTGGAAAATGGGAATTTCATCGCAGATGCCCCTTGGGCACCTCTCCTGCTAATTTGCACTTAGATGGGTGCCTTTCTCTGAGTGCTTTATTAATTAAGGCTCGCAGCCCACCTGTGAGGCAAAGAAGTTATTAGTGCCCTCATTTTCCAGCAGAAGTGAAAGCAGTGGTTTGCCCGAGGCCACAAATCTAATCAGTGGCAGAACCAGGAATGAGTGAGTTCTTCCAGTCTCCCGTGATACTCCCTGCACCCCACTGCCTACCTGGAACAAATTTAATGGCTTCCCTAAAAGTTCACATTCTTGTTAGGTGTTATGTTAAACAATGATGTAAATGAAGATGGAGCACCCAAAAGGAGCCTTGAAAGCAGGAGAGCTCCCAGGAATCTGCAGTACCCAGGGCCAAAGGCATTGTCTCCTGTCTGAGCCACAAACCATCCTCCCCATAAATTCCACACCACCTCTTCTTGTCCGTAAATTCAGTAGGAGGGTTCAAGCATAAATTTAAAAGAAGCTTTTATTGCACCAAATGCATCAACATAATTAACATCCAACCCCATTCTTTTGCTTTCTTAGGCTGGAGCAAACCCTGTGCCCTTGGAGAAAATTGTTTCCCCTTTTCCTCCAGGGAATCCAGAGCCTGAGCAGCAGCTGTGAGGAGTGGAGAGAAAGAAAGAAGTGGGAGATGCTGGAAGTGCTTTGGGCGACGTGAGAAGGAGGATTTGCCCGGAAGGAGCTGTTCAAGGGCCCAGCAGCAAACCAGAGACACAAAACCTGCTTATATATAGAAGAATGTAACCCCTGTGTATGCAGACGTGGACGCGTGCATGCCTTGTCGAGAGCGTAAGCGACATTCCCTGTAGATCGCTGCTGTGAGCAGCCCTGCTCCTGCAGGCCCAGCCTTGGCACTGCTGCTGGCCCTGCTGGACACCACCCAGTGCCCCATTTATGCAGCAGGATGAGGAGGAATCTCTACACCCACATTAGTAATCCTGAGAATTCCAATCGTGCTGCAGCGCGGGCACGGCCCAGGCGTGGCGGGGAGGCTCGGACAGCAGTTTGTGTGTGTAAATATTCATGCTCTGGCACCAGGGGAGAGCAGCTTTCCTATGACTTTAGTTTCTCTGGTGCTACATTTAATATTTGTCTGGGGCTAAACTGCCTCTCTGTGGTGCTACAGTTTCCCCAAGAGGATGTTCTGAAACGTGGGACAAGGAAAGATCTATTTTGGTTATTGATATTTATACACAAGATAGCAAAAAATAAGACTTGTTGAGAAGGTGCTATTTTTTTTCTTTCTTTTAATCTCTGCAGAAACTAAGACAAAACAAATAATCTACCCCAGAACTTTATAAAACTCCTTTTCTTTGGAGCAGTTCTTTTTCTTTTGACAGTGTGGAGCTTGGGAAGCAGCAGGCACTGAGGTGGAAAGGACACAGGGCCCTTTCCACTGCAGTGTGCACATGGAAGTCTGCTAGAGCAGCACTTCCTACAGCTCCAGAGCTGGGAATTCTCCTGCATGGTGATTTATTCAGTCCCAAATCCCATGAACCAGGGAAGAGAACTCTTCTCCAGACTGATCACTAGAGCAGGGGATAACAGGAGAACTTGGCCTTAGAAGTCAAAGGGCTTTTTTCAGTCTAGTACTGAGCACTTTTTTCCTTGCAGCCAAAACTACCTGTCAGATTTCGGGTACCTTCCACATACAGCAACCTGTGCACAGTTTTTTAGAAACATTTTTCCTACCTTCAGATATTTGCACCAGAAAACTGACCCTGCCATGGCAGGGAGGGCATTTTCAAAGGCATAAAGGAATGTTGGAACCCGATTTCTAAAGGAAATTTGGCTCCTTGTCTTTTAAAAATACTTCCCACCCCTTGCCCAGCCCAGGAAGAAGCCGAGTGGCTGCTGTGTCCAGTCAGACCCTGCATTTTCCACTGCTGCAGGAGAAATGTTTCTAAGCAATCTGAAAGCTAAATTCTCCCTTTATCAAATATTCACCGCAGCGTTTTGAGCCCTTGCACGCATTTTCCTGGCTGTTATTGATCCAAGTGCATTCCCAAACAGCAGCAAGGGCTCTGCTGGAAGAGCAGATTGTTCCTAGAGAAGAACCTTGCCCTGCCTTAGGTGATGTGCAGTGTTGGGAGGGGTGGTGTAGCTCCGTGTAGTTTGTCTGTCCATACCCTTTGGATGGTCCCAGAGCCACAGGGACCAGTGAAACATTTTCCTGCCATTTTTGGCCTGATGCTCAGTGATCCTCAGCATCCTGAACCCCTTCCCGGCTCAGTCTCCTACAGAAACAAGGACAAATTCTTCTAACAAAAGGAGGAGCCTCAGCTGATTCCAGCAGTGCTGCCAGTGCTGGGCAGAGCCTTAAAAATACCATTTTCTGGAAATCCCTGGAATGTGGGAGTGGGATTGTGCAGATGGAATCGCACAAGTCGCACTTGAACAGGAACCATGGATGTGACACTTGGCTGCAGGGGACACCCCTGCAGCTGGGTCCCATCCCTCAGAGCTCTCCCACAGGTTCCTCACCCCTACCAGCTCTGAATGTAATAAACTGCTCACCTGGAACAGGCATTATTCCATTTCCCTGTGCACACAGCTGGCACTGCCCTTGGCTCTCCTGCTGCCCTGGCTGTTGGGGGCTGCAGCCTTCAGGCTGCTCCCAGTGTTTCAATTCCCTTGGAACAGCACAGCCAAGGAAAAGGAAAGGAAATTCTGTCCTCCCCACCTCGGGAGAGCCCCCAAATCTGTGATCAGCCCCAGTGCAGGGACTGGCTGATCTCCCTCAGTCCCAGCCCTCTGTGGACAGGCTTGTCTGTAAAAATTCCCAAACCTCAGAGCTCCCAGGGGATTGCTGTCCCCGGGGGCTCCAAACAGTCAGCAAAAAATGTTGAAAGACTTGTCCTGCCCAGCATGGAACAACCACATCCATGGTGCTTCCCAAGTGGGAACAGGTCTGGTACCCCAAATCCTGCGTTGTTCCTGGTTTGCTTCACTTTTGTAGTTCCAAACTGGATGTTTCGCATGAGCCCAGGGTGAAGTTTTGGAGTTTTGTAGCCAGAATTCCCTGTACAGAACTGGAATTCCTTATTTGAGGGTGCAGATTTGTCAAAGCCTTACATTTTGTGGTGTAATTGCTATCCTTGAATGCCTCCATTTTTTGACAAGGAGTGTTTTTATCCTTTCTACAAGATCTGCTTTGCCCCTGGTTGGTGTTTGCATGGAAAGGGAAGGGTGCTGTGAACTCCCTGGAAATTCCCTGTCCCCTCCTGTGGGCAGGAAACCGGCACAGTTCCCCTCTGGCCCTTTTGTTTTCTCACAGCAGCTGAGCAATCCCTGGGTTGGGTCAGCTGGGGAGGCCAGGGAGGGCTCTCCAGATGGAGGAACAGAGCCCTCTCGGGTTTCAGCAGCGAGCAGAGCGCAGTTATGAGCTCATGGTCTGCGCAGAGCACGGCTGGGAGGGAGCTCTGCATGAATTTTTAAAGCGTTTCTCTGCCAAGACAGCTCCCAGCACAACCTGGAATTCCGTATTCCAAGGTAAAAGAGCAGCCTGGTGTGGGCTGCTGCACCTGCCACTGCTGGGTTACACCAGGGCAGGGCTTGGCCCGTGAGTTCCACATTCCTTCCTCTTCTCCTGCAGGTAAAAAAGCCTGGAATGGATCAGGCCTCGTGTCACACAGCTCAGTGTGCCCAGGCAAACCAGCAAATCACCCAAAGCAGGGAGCTGTCAGTGGGGAGGGGGAGAACCCCATCCCCTCCTGCTTCAGAGCAGGGAGGCAGCAATTCCTCTTTGAGCCAAGCCCGTTGCTAAAGCAATTCCCTTAAATCCCAAACACTTCTTGAATCAATTTCATCTGATTGGTGAGTTTGTTTTGTTTCTGTATCACAGTAAAAGTTAGAAAGGTCTCTTAAACCCTCAGCATGAGCAGAAGCGGTTCCTGCTGTTGAAATCCATGACAAACTGAACTGGTTAAACTGGTCAGTGTCTGTCCACAGCCTGGAATGAGGCATTCCCAGCTGGAAAACTGAGCTGCCCTGTGAAAAATGGCCCCAGTGAGGACAGAATAGCACATAATATTCAGTTTTCCTACACAACATCTGTCCCTGATCTCAGCAGGAGCCTGCTGTGTATAGAACAGGCTACCTGAGGCTCCACACCGGATCCTGGACACACACTGTCCATGTCCAGCCCTCCTGGCTGTATCCCAGCTCCCCAGCAGGTGCACAACTTTACTTGGAGACACTTTGCCCCCAGAAAATTTGATTTTCAATCCAGGCTTCAAACTCATCCTCATTCTTGTGTAACTTTGCTGTGTGTGAGCTGAACTTTCCATCTCATCACAACAGGTGAGGAGACTCCAGCCATGCCAATTCCAGATCCAGGGAATTGTAAACACCATGGGAATTGGGCTTCCCTAGGACCAGCCAGTCTGAGGAGAGGGGAGGGATCCTCACCTGCTGCTCCTGCCTTGGGTTTCTACACCACAAAATCCAGACAAAACTGTAATTTTTCCATTACAATATTTATTTGAGTACAGGAGCAAATTTTGATGTGACTTCAGTGTCCATTCTGGGGGAATTACTGAAGTGCTTGAATTTCCCAAAGTTTTTAATATTTACAGAAAGTGACTTTGGATCTTGATAAACATTAACTGAAAACATCTGAGGATTAAATGGCTGTTATAAGTTACACCATTATTAATTAGTCACACCTTTATTAGTTACTCCCTCAGTAGTCAGAGGTGGCACCAAGCAGAGCAAACCCAGCTGCAGTGGGATTTAATTCCCTGGGTTTTTCCAGCATCCCTTTTCCAGCCATTCACCAGAGTTTATCACAAAACCCTCCCGTCCTCCTGAGTCCTGAGGCCGCTGCGAATTCCCCAGTGTCTCCCAGGGGCATTGCCAAGGGAATGACAGGCAGGGAATGCCCAATTCCTGGCGTTTTTCTGGTTACCATTGGGATGGAACTCCAGCAGGGTCACTGTGCAGGTTTCCCCCTCACCAAAGCAAGGGCAGGGCCTGTGCTCCGAGTTCCTGGAGCTCCAGGAGGCTCCTGGTCCTGGCTGGATGGGGCTTCTCTCTTTTGTAAAAGGAATTTCATATGCTGAGACTCTTTGTACATATTTATAAGGAATTTATTAAAAAAAAAAAGAAAAATAACTGTTCAATGGCAAAAAAAGGCTCCGGATTTTATTTTCTCTCTCGGAGGAATTTCCTTCCACAGCCTTCCCTGTTTTCCCATGGAAATCAACAGGTTCCCAGCAGCTCTCATTGGAACTGAAGTTTCCCCTGGATGTTTTCTGGTCCAAGAGTCATATTCCACGAGAAGGGAGGACCATCCTCCCCAAAAAGACCCCAAAACTTTAAGAATGCAAACCCACACTTTCCCTTCGATTTCCTGTCTTACTGCCAAATAAAAACTGAATTTTGAAGCAGTGTATCCCACACTTTCTGTAGAGCTGGGCTCCTACTGAGCTTTTCCTACACTTCTCCAAACACATTTTCCAGGAGCATTTAAGGTAAAAAAATCAGAATGAGAAGTAGCTTTTCAAACAGTTTGAAAGCAGAAACACCAAGCCTCAGCTTCACTGGCACTGCAGTGACACTGAGGCTTTCCAGAAACTCCCTGCCCATGGAATCACTGATTTCCCCTTTTCCTGGTGAATATTCCAGGCTGTCCAATGTAACATTTTTTATGCCCAATGAAAACCTTGCTCCCTGCTGTTCTGAACTCTCCCATCCCAAAGATAGGGAAGCTATTCCCATTGCAGAGAGCAATTAGATTCCTTGCCTTAATTCTCCACTTCCACAGGGTCCATTAGACAAGAATTTGACATCACTTTGTTTTGGAAAGTAAAGCTTTTCCTCCTCTGCTTCCCTGGACCTCCCAGGCGAGGTTTGGACTCTCCCCAGCTCGGGCTCTGCTCTCACCATTCCTCCTCAGCCACACTGAGCTGTTATTTCCAAAGGAATGCAGAGCTTTAATCCTGTTCCCATCAGCTCCCGTTTGCTTCCATTCCTCCCCTGTGCAGTTTCCATCAGCACAGACACAGCTTCCCTCCCTCAGGAGCCTCTTCCCTGATGGCTCAGGTGGGGCTGTCACCTTGAGCCATTTCCATGGCAATGAGCTGGGAAGATGCTGCTGTTCCTGATGGAGCAGAGGTGCTTTGGGGACAGGGAAAGCTCCAGAACAAACAGCAGCTCCCTCTGAGGGCTTGTGCTGCTGGAGAACCTCAGCAGAGACCCTGGCCACAGGGATGGGGTTAATTCCTGATAATTCCTGTCAGGGATCTCCTGCTGAAGCTCAAGGCTCTGGTTTTCCCTGCCAGACAGGTCCTGGCTGAGGAGCACAGGACACTGAGTTTGTGAGATGCTCTTGGTCAGGTGCTGGATTTCCATCCAGACAAACCCAACTCAGCTTTAACCTCCCTCTGCTCTCCCCAGAGACTGGGAAATCAGAAAGTCTCTTCATGAAAATTACAGAGGAAAAACATTTCCAGGGAATGTTGGGAAACTCTCCATGGGAAAGGAGAGTGTCACTTCCAGCTTCCCTGGCAGGTCCTTCCCAAGCTCCCTGTGACTTTCTGAAGGTGACAACGTGTGCCATTTGTGGAATCAGTTGGAAAAGCTGCAGCTGGGAAATCACATTTCTCCAACTGCAGCTTTGGACACGAGGTTCTGAAGCTTGGGAAGAGTTCTCAGGGAGAGGAGCTGTGTCATCCTGTAAAGTCACAGATTCAGGGAATGCAGGGCCAGGTAACGTGAAGCTCCTCAAGCAGAGCACAGCTCTGTTCAGCACTCACTGCTCCCCTGCCCTGGATGCTCAGTGTTTGTCCACACTAAAGGACAGGAAAATAGGAAACATCCCAGACCCTCTGTAACCCTGGAAGCTCCAGAAACACCCTGGAGTTCACCATAACCACCCACACCTCCCCTGCCTTCCAGGGTCAAGTTTCTGGCCAGTCACAATTGTTCAGCTGGCTCAGAGCTGGAAGAAGGACAACAAAACAACAGACAACAAAACTGAGCAGAGATCCCGGGATTTTCCAGCTGCTCCTGTGCCCAGCCCTGCTGTCAGTACACCTGGAAGTGAGCAGAGGTGGTGCCGTCCTTCCAGCAGCGCAGGGTGTCCACGGTGACCGAGCGGCACAGGGGACACGTCTTCTCCCGGTCGAACCACAGGCACAGGCACTCCTCACAGAACACGTGCTGGGGACACGGGGACTGTCACCACCAGCAGGGAGGCAGCCGGTGCTGCTGGCACTCCCAGGGTGTGGGAAATAAACCCCGCCTTGCCAAAGCTCACGGTTCATCTGGGTTTAATAACAGCACTAGAAAGGAATTCCAAAGGCCTGCAGCACCTGGGCTGGCAGGGGAGCTGAGAGGGTTTTCTCTACCACATTTCCATCCTCAGTTCCCAAGTTATCAAAGAGCTCCAATAACCTCTTCCTTCCCCTGCTCCTTGGATTTGCTTTATTCTGCAGCCCCAGGTTCCCCTTTCCCACAAATTTCAGTTTTCACCCCCCCAGCTCCTCCTCGTGCTCCTGCACTGAGCTCCCCGGGTCTCTCCAGCACACACCATCCACTCCCCGACTGGGAGAGCAGGAAAAGGGCAAGGAGGGAGCACGAGGAGCTGGGAGAAGCTGAGAACTCCTCCACACACGTGGAGTCAGCAGAAATGTCACTCCTCAAAATCCCAGCTCTGCCAAGCAGATCCAAAAGCGGCTTCTCAGGGGCTTCCAGCTCAGAAACATCTGCACAGATGTTCACAGCGAGGCTAAGAGGCACCTTTGATACACAGGATGGCTTTAATTTGATAACCCTGCTATCAAAAGGGAGTGTTAAAGCTCCCCAGCCCCCTCAGGGAAGGGGCAGGTCAAACTCTGCTCACCCCAGACCCAGGATCTGCACTGCCCACTGCAGTCCCTGCCCCTCAAGGCTGTGTCCATCCCACAGCCACCGTCACCCCATCCCAATCCAGTGGTTATCCAGGGCAATAAATATCCACCAGGAGCTGGATCAAAGCACTTCAGAAGTTCCCAGGCTGGCTGTGCCTCTCCCCACTGAAGGAATGCAAACAGGGGAGTTTTGGGGTCTTACCTGGCACAGGAGGATCAGAGGTTCCCTGAACTCTGCCTGGCAAATGGCACAGATGTCTCCTGCCTCACTGCACTGCTGGCTCGTGGCACGGACTCCATAGGTCTGCCAGGGAGAGGGGGAAAAAAACCAACCCCATGTCAAAGGATTGGAAGGGTAAATGTGCACAAAAATTGCTTTTCAGCCCCAGATTCCCCACAGGGACAGCGGTGTCGGTGCTTGGGGAAGGGGGATCTGGGCACAGAGGGAGTCTGGAGCTCTGTGCTCCCTCTTTGCCTTTCCCCTCCAGCTGACTCCATCTTTTAGGGCCTCCACTTGTGCAGCAAGGATAATGGAATTTAATGAGCTCAACAGGGAGCTGAGAGGATTAATTCAGCATCATTTGCAAGGGTGTTTAGATGGAGGGAGGTATTATTATTATTATTATTATTAGCAAGTAGACAATAGAAGAAAGAATAACAGCAGCACCCACAGGCTGCCCACTTTCCCCTCAGATACATGGAAGGTAAATGTTGCTTCTCCCACTGTAACAGATTTAGGGGAAACAGAAACCTGCTGAGGAAAAATGACCAGCCCAAGCCCAGGGAATAAGCAAGACAAGCTCCAACAAACTTTGATGAGGTTCTTTTCCTCTGCAGTCTTTGATTTTACCCTTTCAAAATGTAAGTCACTGCAGCAGATCTCAATCACTGTGGAATGCAGTGCCTGGGATAATTCCTGGGCACTGCAGGGTCTCTTTCAATGCCACTGCACATCAGGCACCACAAAGTCCTTCCCACACTCTGCACTACAAAGTTTTGTCAGCTCCTTGCAGTTGGATTAATCCACATTACACAGAGCTTCCAATCAGACAGAACAGGAACAATCTCTCACCACAGCTGGGGCAGGGCAGGTGTCAGAAATGTCCTGACATGCCTGACAGGAGCCCCCAGCTTGTCAGCCATGGGATAGAAAACACTGTTTTACTCTGTGGTCCTGATGCATGGAGCAATTTTCATTTTTATCATTCAGCAGGAACAAAGTTCCACCTCTGAGACTGCTCCTCTACGTTTAACTCCTTACCTGGGGGGTGCAAAGGACCTTCAGTGCCTTCCTGACACTTCCCACACGGCCACAGATGTCAAAAGACTGCAAAAAACACATCCCATTTTAGATCATTTTCACAAAATCTCCGTGTGTGCGTGTGTGTGAGTCCAGAAACTCGGCAAACATTCTCCAAATGGATGCTCAGAGGGGAAAAAGTAACAATGGTGCCAAAAAAGATTTCATGGTGATCATGAAATATGTAATAAATGGGAATTGACAGTGGGGAAGGGTGGCCAGAAAAGCTCTGGGAGCAGCTGATTGCAAACTGGGGACTTTACAGGACACAGAGAGGGGCTGGCACCAGGCTGTGCTGGGGACAATTGTCCACCCCACGAAGGGAAGGGCTAAAATGAACCAGTAGGGAAGGGAAGAGGAAAGGGGAAATGAGAAAGAGGAAAAGGGAAAAAGAAAATAGCTTTAAAACCTAATCCAGTCCATCTTTATGTTCCCTATCTGCTGGCAGAGCACAGGGAAAGACACTGAACCAAACAAGATGTGAAAAGGTGACAGTGCAAGGCCAGCCCTGCAGCAGGTGGGCACAGCAGGAGATTTTGGCTGTCACCTGAGGGCCAGGGAGGCTGCAGAGCTGGAGCAGCACTGCACAGGCACAGAGAGCAGGGCTGGCTTTCTGCTGCTTCTGTGGTTTTGGTGAGTGTGATTGAGTGGGCTCACTGCAGGGAATGCCAATGAGCTCATCCTGCAATGGATGTGGAGGCAAATGAAGGCACCAATAATGCTTCCAGTCAGCACAGACAGGGCTCCCAGGCTCCTTCCAGTAATGCTTCCACTCAGCAGCCATCACCTGGGGCTGCCCACTGCCTCAGATTTCCAGCTCCTACCAGGGATGGGGATCAGCCCTTTTCCACAGTGCAATTCCCAGCTTTTCCTGGATGCTTTGCTCACAGCATGACTCCAGTGCCTTTGCTCAGGTGTCTCCTCTCTCCCAGCCCATATTCCTCGCTCTTTTCTTTCCCTCTGGAGCTCCCTGCACCCCCAAAAGCTGCAGATTTCAGAGAGCAAACACCCATTTCTCACCCATTTCTCGTTGTACCAGCCATCATTTCACAACTGGGAGTGCTTCTGCTCAGGACAGGGAAAAAATACAACCTGGATGCTCTGCTTGTGAACACCTGGGGCTGTTCCACCAAACCAGAGGCTCATGAGTGCAGCCAGAGGCACCAGCACAGCCCCCAGCAGCTCCATGCAACCTCCTGGAAGTGCTCCTGCCCTCAATGCAGGGGAAGGGGACACAGCCCCAGCCCAGCCCTGGAATTCTGCCAGGGGCACAGAAGCTCTCAGTGCCAAATTGGCTTCTGTGGTTTTTCTAATGTGGTTTGTGGCTTTGCTAATGTGGATTCCTTTGGGGATATTCTCAGTGTCTCAGGCAAGGAGCTGGAGCTGCAGCTCTGGGGGCTGTCAATGGGATGGGCACAGCCAGGGCTCCGTGCCCTGCCAGGGGAGAGGAGCTCTCCCTTTCCTTTAAAGTCTTGGTGTGCACAGGGCTAACCCTGACCTGGACACAAACTTCCAAAAACAAAGCTGCTTTTCCAATCTAGACCACCCCAACACTCCCTATAAACACTTCACAGGACAGCAACATCAAGTTAACCCCTAAGGAACTGTTCCCACCTGTGCCAGGCCCTGAGGAGCCTCAGCTGGGCTCTCCTCCCACAGCCCCTGCCCCTGGCACAGCAGCTCCAGTTAAGCTCAGCCCTGGAGGTCTCAGCTCTGAAGGTGCTGGTGTCCAGTTTGGCCAGGCCTTGCTCCAGATCCCCCTGCTCTGGACACCCCAGCACCTGGGGTGACTCCTCATCCTCATCCTCATCCTCATCCTCATCCTCATCCTCATCCTCATCCTCATCCTCATCCTCATGCTCACCCTGAGCCTGCCTCACTGCTGTGGCTCTGCCCTGCAGCTGCTGGACTCTGACCCTGCCTGGGGAGCCCTTTCCCTGCCAGCTGTGGTTTTGAGCTTGGCTCCCCTTGCCCCAAGGAGCAGAATTCCCCACCAGCATCTTCCCACTGCGAGGGCTTCTCCAGGTGTGAGAAAAGGCACGTGGAACTGCATCCCTTTTCCAGGGATGGGCCACTTTTGGAAGCAGGGAACAAGAAAGATCACTTGAAATCTGTTCTTGCACACCTGAGCTGCCAAGCCAGAGGGGCAGGGATGCTGCAGCAGGTCCAGGCTATGACACCTCTGGAAGGACCAACAATCCTCCCCCAGAGCACAGAGAGAGGAGCAGAGAGAGCTGGGGCTGGAGGGGTGTGCAGGGAGCTGCTCTGGCCTCGTGTGCTCCTGTCCTGGCACGCTTTGCTCTGCTCCTGCCTTGGCTCAGACCTGCTGTGACCACATCACTTCACTGGCCATCAGCTCCTCTGCCTAATTCACTCACAAGAACTGTAAAGCCCTCGACAGGAGGGGCTGCAGGACCCTATTCCTACACAGCTACACTGTAATTCAGCATTGCTCTGCTCCTCTGAGCTGTTTCCAGCCTGGATATATTCTCTATTCTTCATTTTCCAGTGTGCTCCTGCAGAGCCAGGCACAGACAGGGATCTGGGATGGAGCAAGCCTGGCCCTTCCCGGAGGGGTGAACACCTGATTTATCACAGTTTGCTCTACCTCTGGGCAGGGTTTAACACACACCATTAAAAATACAATTATTTCTAGACCTGGGACTCCTCTAAATCCCACCTACTCATTTACAATTGTACCAACTTTGTGCTCTTATTTTTGAGGAAACACGAATCACTCCTGTCCATCACTTTTACCAACCAGACCAGGAGTGACGATGGGACCTGTTTTATCCAGGCAGGATTTGGGTGCTGCACTCAGAGCTGTGAGTGGCAGAGGAAAGCTGGGAGCCAGCCCTGGCAGTGTGTGCAGCCTGCCTTTGTGTACATCTGGAGGTGTGGAGCCGCTCCCCCAGGACCGGCTCAGCTTCTCCTGCAGCCTCTGCAGAGAGGGATTAAGAGAGCAGCAATGACTTCATGAGTCTGATGCAACACCGGGAGCAGCCTCAGATCCTCCCCCAGCCCAGCAATGCCCACATGCTGGGGAGCAGAACCGCCTCTGGCAGCTGAAGCACTGCGGTGTCCTCGGCTGCTGCTGCTGCTGCTCCCAGCACAGGGCACCAGCAAAAGGTGAATTTGTCCTGGAGCTGTGCTGCTCCCCCTGCTCCTGCCACAGCTCCCTGGGGCTGTGCAGTGCTCACCTTGCAGAGGCTGTACATGATGATCAGGATCCCACCCAGGAAGTAGCTGCTGGAGGGATCATCCCCCATGATGTATTTGTACCACAGCTGGATGGGGACCAGGGAGCGGAACAGCTGGCTCAGCTCCTCAATAATCAGATAAAACTTCCCCTGCAAGACAACCAGGCAAGTGAGACCATGATTATTATCTGGAAGTCAAAAGAGGAACATTTAATTTGTGCAGGACTGGTGTTCACTGATCACTGCACTGGTAAATGGTGCAGGGACCACACTCATGAGATGCAGTTTTCTCCTGAACTCTGTGCCTAGAAAGGATAAACATCCCTCCATTCCTCCCCTCCAGGGCTCTGTCACTGACCCAGCTACGCCACATTTTGGGATTTTAAACTTTAGAGCAGGTTCTGGATAGGCAATAAATGGTGTAGCTGGACAATGCTGCAGAAAAGCAAAGGTTAATATAGGATTAATATGATGTAAATTGTAAATATCATTATTAGTGAGAAAAGGAAAGCAAGTTCGATCTCTTTGACCTCACACCCCTTCTGAAAGTACAGGGATTAAATGTAAAGTGACCCCAGTTTTCTTGACAACTTTTTAGGTAATCCCAAAGAATCAAATTATGTTTGCCAGCATCCTTCCCCTCAGGTGTGTGTTGGCTCTTGGGCAGTGCACAGATAAAAAGGCTGGTGCTGAAAATTAAACCCTCAGGGCATTTCAAACTCAAAGGGACCAAACCTTCCTGAAGGAATGAAAGAAGGAAGGGTGGGGAGGGGGAAGTGTGCTGGTTGAAATGCTTCTGTCTCAAAAGAGACTCCAAGAATGGGCAACATCCTTTGTCAACCTTCACCAAAGCCTGAATAAGTGTGTAATTTAGGGCCAGCCCCGGTTTGTTCTGTCCCACGCTGTTTTACAGGGACAGCTGGTGGCAAACCGAGCCCAGAACAATGCTTAATCTGCAATGACATTATCTGGACTGAAAGATTCGGGTTCATCCTGTCAAAATCCTTTTATTTGCTAAGCTCCTGGAGAAGGGGAAATTCCCCTGGAATTTTGCTGTGTTGTCCCAGTTAGCTCTGTCATCAGTGATGTCATCGCAGGCCAATCACTAATTGCTGAGGTGGGGATGGGGATTGAGTCCTGGCAGCCGGGCTGGCAGCAGCCAGCGCCCTTCCCCGGGGGCTGCGATGAGATCACTCGCGGGCCATCCTGCTGCTCCCGACAAATCCAACCCTTCCGAGAGCTCCGGCACGCTCATGATCTCATGTCCCCCGGGACGTGAGTGAGGTCACACCAGCGGCTGCTTTCCTGCCATCCCCATCCCCATCCCATCCCCATCCCATCCCTACCCCATCCCCATCCCCATCCCCATCCCATCCCCATCCCATCCCTACCCCATCCCCATCCCCATCCCCATCCCATCCCCATCCCATCCCTACCCCATCCCCATCCCCATCCCCATCCCATCCCCATCCCATCCCCATCCCCATCCCCATCCATCCCCATCCCCATCCCATCCCATCCCATCCCATCCCATCCCATCCCATCCCATCCCATCCCATCCCATCCCATCCCATCCCATCCCCATCCATCCCCATCCCCATCCCCATCCCATCCCCATCCCCATCCCCATCCCATCACACCCCCATCCCATCCCATCCCATCCCATCCCATCCCATCCCATCCCATCCCATCCCCATCCCCATCCCCATCCCCATCCCATCCCTCCCCTGCTCCATCCCAGGCTGGCATTGCAGAGGGAACAGCAGCAATCCTTTGTCCAGAGCGCCTGCAATTACTAAATTAGCACAGAGCTCTCTCTCCAGCCCGTGCTGCGATGCAATCATGGTTTATTTTGGGCGCTCCTGTGGCAGAAATGACAGCGCTGTCCCCGCACTCGGCTCTGATGAAAGCTCCCAGCAAGATCAAGGCAGCAAACTTTGCTTTCTGCAGCTCATCCCTCCCACCCAGCGTCCTTCATCCATCCCGCTGTCCCCTTGCATCAGACACAGCATCCCATGGAATTCTGCTGCACTCAAACACCCGAGGTGTGAGGAAAGGTGGGGCAGGGGGCACAGCCAGGCTCTGCAGGTGGCAGTGGCAGCAAGTGACAAACTTCACTCTCCAACCACAACTTCAGAATTCCCTTATCTAAGGTAAATCTTCTGTTTCCAGTGCTAACTGCAGGGTACCAGCATTTTTTAGCAGTTTGAAACTTGGTCACAGCCTCCCAAGAGTGAAGTTTTAAGGGACGCATCCCTTGGTGCAGCCCCTTAACAGCAGCACCCACCTGACCATTAAATGTTGGTAAGTCTGGAGTGGAGCATCATTTGAACAGAATTAGAAAGTTCTAAGTCATCACATATCTCAGTGCACCACACCAGCCCCTTTTTTAAACATGGGAAGGTACCAGAAAATCAGAAATAATTCCACAAAGGGCTGCTGTAGAAGTGAGGCCCTCCTTCTGAGCCAGAAGCTTGGAAAATGAGGATTGTTCCCTACAATTTCAGCAGCAAAATGGAGATTTCTGATAGCAGCAACGAAGCACACTCAACATTCCTGTGTGCCACTTCTCAGCTCTGTTATCTCTTGGCTATCTAGGTTATATTTTTCAAAGTCAAATCTTTGTCTCAGCCTGTATTTTGTCTGAAAAATTCAGCTAATATATATATATTTTTTTTTTCTTTAAGATTAGAACTGTGTGTTATATGAAGCACAAACATCATTATTTCTCCTGTGCATCTGACTTGGCACCACAGCTTGAAATAAGGCAAGACCTGTCTCTGTCAGGTGACTTTCCCTACACTGCAAAAATCTGTGCAAATGTGGGAATTTTCTCTGGAATGCACAGTCAGTAAGGGAACTGAACAGCTCTCTAAGATCAGCAGAATCTTTCTGGTGAGCCTGTGAGGCAGCCCCAGTGCAGGAGCAGCTGAAGTGCAGAGATTGAATAGGATATTACCTGGAATTATGGCTCCTAATGAGGGTAATGTGGGTAGAGAACAGGAGAAAGGCTCAGCCTGGCCAAGGAGTGAGGAGGGCAGTGCTGGCCCTGCTGCTCTGGGGGAGCTCAGGGGGAGCTGCTGCTGCTGCTATCAAACACTTCATTAGCACACGTGGGGCTCTGCTGGGATCTAATTTTAGCAGCTCTGCTGATGAGCCTCAGATACCACATGGTGAAATTTTGATTCCTTTTCCTCAGTTAAAAATGACTTGTGTACAATCCCCCCCGTTTTTCTGAACCTCCTTCACCACACAGAAAGACCATTTTTACACTTCAAGCACTTATTTTGAAAGAGGGGAATTCAGCATTCTCACACAATTGCACTTTCCCTTGGCTCTGTACTGCACTGCCTGGTTCTGCACACTGAACATGCAACTTCTTGGTATTTTGTTACATCCTCACTGCTCGATGGCAGATCTGCATCTGATCCTCTCCTGCCATTTCAGCTCTGCTCAGAGGAGCACATTCCTAGAATTTCTTCAGTCCCTTTACGACATCAGCACTACAGAAAACACTTTTAAACCCCCTTTATTTTCAAGCTGCTGGCTGGCCTCAGGGACAGCTTTTCTCTGCATTTTCTAAATGAGAACCTGAGACACACAAAGACAAAGGTCAAGGTAAGGTTGTTTTGGTGTCCAAGCCGAGGTGTTGGGATTAGACTTTTTATAAAGCACTTCATTTTACAGTTCACATTACCATTAAAAGCTGAACCACTGACTTCAGTTTGCAGCCCTACCTGACTTTTCTAGACTCACACAGGAATTACTTGGCAAAGGAAAGGACAGGATTTAATTCTCCAGTGTAGCACTCAAGTTGAACTTGCAGAATGTTCTTCCAGCAGCCTCTTTGTTTCCTGTGAACTTTCCACTTGCTGCAACAGCTTCTTTCAATCCCTCACCTTCATCCTCGGGGTGTGGTGATGGAGGGGAGAAATCTCACAGAAAAATAACATGGAACAGTATAATTAAAAATTGAATCCCAGCCTAGAGATGGCAAAGGGGGCAGGTTGCAGCAGCAGAGGCAATGCTGACTCCCCCAGGGCCTTGCTGTGCAGCCTCTTGTGCCATAAGGCTTTGCCCCAGTGCAGGTGTGCCTCCCCACAAGGAACAGAGAGGCACAGCAAGGAATCAGACTGGGGGATGCAAGAGAAGTTGCCATGAGGCAACTGCAAGGTGTGATTAGCACTCAAGAGGAGCTCCAAGTCTCACTTGTTCTGCTGCCAGCAGCATTAGGGCATATTCTGAACCAGGGAGATGCTTGGGAAAGCTTTGGAGACCTGCTGGCAATTTGGATCAGAGGAGAGCAGGCTCTGCTGAGATTCCAGGTCATGGTGCCAACAGATCAAGTGTTGGGTAAGAGCAGTAAAACACAGCAAATTCCCAGATTTACACAGTAAACAGCGTTGTGGCATGGAGGATGCTGGTGAAAATCCACGCAGGACTAATGAGGAGTCATGTCAAGGTGGGACTAGAGGGGTAAATGAGAATTTTAGTTAGTGCACAAGGCTTCTGAAAATCACACCTTTCACATCTTAAACTGGAAAGTTACACTGGGAAAGCACTGAAGGGCAATGATTTTTAAAAAGTTCAGTAGAAGTGACTTGCAAAGCAAGTTCAGGGATGGGGACAGAGGAGTCCTCACTCTCAGTACCTGCTCTTATGCTTCAGTTAGTTTTTTAATTTTGTAAATGATAAATCCTGCACTTCTGCCTCTGGGACAGCACATCAGGCCCAGCTGCAGAAGGGAAAAGCCTTTGCAGAACATCCTGGAGAGGATCCAAGCTCACACTGCTGTCCATGAAGAGTGACTCTGGTTGGGAGTGAGCTCCCCCAAAGAGGATCCAAGGTCAGAGAGGAGAGGGGAAGGAGAGGCTGGGCTGTCACCTGCCTGGGAACACTCTGCAGCCACACTGGGAGGGAAGAGCAGGAATAAATTCCATATTGCACAGACAAGGACCAGGAACATCTTTGCCTGGGTATTTTTTATTAAACATCACCTATGAGCCAGCTCCCAGTGAGTTTTTATTTCTTCTGTGTTTCAGAGGACTCAAATGCTCCAAGAGGCTTTTATTTTCCCCCTTAGGACAAAAAAAAGATGTATTTTCAGAAGGAATATGGGAATTGATGTGCCAGGTTCATGGCACAGCTGTACCCATCTATGGCAGGAAACATGATGTACACCTGAAGGTTTTTGGTCCAAGGTCTGAGTGCAGAATTTGCAATTGCTGCCACATCCAGGCTGAGTTTTCTCTGGCAGATTTGATGAGATGGTACTTTAAAAATAAAAAGCACTAATAAAACAATCCACTTGAAACAAGCACCAAGCAAGTCTTTTCAAAGCTTCAGTGAGGGGCCAATGCCAGTGTTCCCCTGCATTTTCACACTCCTGGAAGTGCAGTCCCCTGTAACCTGGCTCTGCATTGAGCAAGCAGAGAAAATTCTTACTTAGGGCCTTTCTTATGTATCAAAATGTCCGTGGTGTCTTTGTCCCCTATAGGAATACACAGATGTAAGAACTTGAATAACAGTTTCTTACAGTCCTATTTGGTTTGATTTTCTTTCTCCCTCCCCCCATGTTTCACTCACTTCTCCAGCTCAGATTGCTGACAACATGAGGAGGGGATGGGAGGCTTGCAGGCACCTGGGATTTCCTAAGTGAAATCTTTGGCAACTGTGTCTTTTTATTATTTATTTCCTGATTTTGAATTCCACCCCCCTCAAGCTGTCATTCCTTCGCAGTGAAAATGAAAAGCTGCCCTTGATGTGTGCACAACAATGGAAGCCTCTGCAGGCCACATGGCTCCTGCAGTTTAATTTACTTTAATTCATTTTATATTGAACAAATGATCTTATTTGCCTTTTTTAATGGAGAGCCTTCAGCCAAGCCCCCCCTTCCAAAGGAATGATGAGCTCAGCTGTTACTGAAACTTGTGCCCAGCTCGGTGTCCCTGTCACAGCCTGGGGGGAGGGAGGGACACCTCCAGCCACAGGCAGGATCCTTCTGGAAACCACAGAGCTGGGAGAGCAGGCTGACCCTGCCAGTTATTTCCTTTTCCTGCTTTTCCCTCCAATTCACAAACTCTTCTTTCCCTGCATTCCAGCCTGACTGGAGTCTCACAGCCTCTCTTGGTGCCTCTGTTTTCCAGGTTGGTTTGGAACCTGGGAAAGTCTGGGACTGTTTTGTCAATTTTTCAGTCTTTCCTCACTCTTTGGAGGAGTTGTTTGCAAAGATCTTAAGTTTCTGAGTTACTCAGGCTTGGAGAACTCTGGCTGGTTGTACCCTCATAATAAAGCAGCTCTCATCCTTCACACTTCAAGCACCCATATCATGGGTTTTGCCCACTGTGCAAAGACAAACTTTTTCTGCCCCTCAATTTCAGTTTGTTTTTTCCCAGTTAAAGCATAAACTGATGCTACAAATCACAGAAATTTACACCAAAATTTGCCCTTCCTGTGATGAGCCATACTAGGAAAACAAGACCCAGGTATTTTGGATGGGGGGAAGTGAGTGTTCTAACCCAGATTTTTCATGTGTTTACCTTCAAAATGAAAAGATGCACCCAACTGATCTAAGCAGAGTTTAGTGCTATTCACTGTTTTCATTGATGATCTTGATGGAACAGAGTAATGTACACCTGGCATTAAACAGGGAAAGGCTGTAAATACACTGGAAAGAAAGTTTATATCCCAAATTCACCTTGACAGACTGGAGAAATGGTCTGGAAAACAAGGAGGGAATGAAGACAGTCCAGAAGAGAATAATAAGATCTGGAATTAACAATCTCGGAGAAAAGACTCAAAAAATTGTTGGTGCTCAGTCTCTACAGACAAGGGAGATATGAAGACTGATAAATAAAAGCCACTCAGTATTCAGAGAAGACCAAAATCCCAAGGAGCAGCAGGAAAAGCCGGACAAGCTTTGCAAGTGCCTTTGAACTTCCAAAATGAGGCAAACCTGAAGAGCCAGCTCAGAGGCTGAGTGCAGGATGATCAAAGTTCCCCACATCCCATCCATGGGCAAGTTTCAGGATCTGCTGCTGACTGCCAGCAAAAGGAGACTGCAAGGGAGCTCAGGATGAAATCCCTCTGTGCTGAACTCCAGCCCTGAGAGTGCAGCAACCTCCACTGCAGGGTCTCTACCAGGGGAGCAAGAGGCTGCTGCTCTGAGTAGTTATACTGGCACAAAAACCTCTCACTGCATATAAATCCCCATCCTGGAAAAATCCAGCTCTACTGAGTTAAATTTATATTTCTCCAGCAGCCTGTTACCATTAAGTGACAACTAACCAGAAGTTCATGAACTCCAAGCTGGGCTTCAGGTGGAAATACTACTTGGAGGAAGAGAATAACTTTGTATCTGGCAAGTATTCAGATAAAAAACTTGCTAAAAATTTTGGTCAAACTTAATGTGCCTAGATTGCACTAGAAGTGTTCTGAGCAAAAGCTGCCATTTAAATCCCTCACCTGAGCAAATCAGGAGTCAGCTGGGTCAGCAGGCTCTGGGAAGGAGCTCAGCTACGTGATCACAATTATCATTTCCATGGTGTCCTGTGGTTCTCCTGGAGCCCTCCCATCCCAGTTTGATCTCACTTAATTTGTTCCACCAGATCTCATCCTTGGCTGGATTAAGGGCTGAGGAGTGGGGGAGAGAACCAAACCCAGATCTGGTGGTGGGTGACAGCAGCACCAGGGGACAGCGAGACCATCCACAACATCCTAAGACCAAAAAGGGGCTTTAAAAAAGTGAGACACATTGCTCTCCAGAAAAAGGTATTAAAAATGAAGCATCTGTGCTCTGAGTCATTACAGGCCCTTGACAGATGTGATCCTACCAGCCTCTCACTGGAGCTGCAAATAAAGACCCCTTCTCTTTCTTCTCTCCCGACAAGGATTAATGAGTACTTGGGATGGCTCTCAGACAAGCAAGCAAAGGCTGTGAACCTTTTCCAACACTGCCATTTATCTTGGGAAGACTATTCACATCACTTCTCCCTCCCTCCCCAGCCTGGATTATGCTCTGACCCAGCACATTAATCTCCCAAAATATAATAATAATAATAGAAGAAGGAAGGGGAAAAAAAAAAAAAAAAGAAAAAGCTGGACAGTTGCCAGAAATAAATTAATAACCATCTCAGATAGCCCTGCTGTGCAGGAACAAACTGCTCAACTCCCCTGCCACCCATGTCATTTCTAAGGAAAACTATTCCCAGTTTAGATAGCCCCTGAAGTGCCCTGCCTGAGACTTTCAGCAATTGATGCTGGTACCTTGCAGCCTTTCATCCCAACACTGCCAGGAAGTTTCTTTACCAAATGCAAATAATACACATTGCTATATCTGCCCCTGAAATGTGGACACTGCTGAGTGGAGGAAGAGGCAGCATGAGAGAGCTGTAAAAGTAAAAACATATCTAAAGGTGTTTTAAGAGAAATCCTTCACATATTTAAATGTTCATGAAGCCATATGTAAGCTTAGCCTGACTTTTAAAAGTTTCTCACTACATTCTCTAACTAAAATATTTCTTCTCCCATGGTTAGAACTGGTGCTGTCTTTTGTGGCATCAGTAGCTTCAGTTTAACCCAGTTACTTCTTTGACTCAAGTGGGAAGTCAAAGAGACAAATACTGCAATTTCTTCCCAGGAAATGAAGAGGTTCCTGCTTCAGAAATATGAATTTACAGAGATTACTCAGAAAACAAGACTTAAAGTCAGTGAGAAAAGCTGAGAAAATCTGGCTGTTAGCACTGCTTCCTCCCCAAGCAATGCTCACCTCACCTCTCTGGACTTTAATCACTGCTGCCAGCACCAAACTCTTGCTCAGGTCTGTGATGGCTCAAAAAACAACCCCCAGTCCCAGGGTGACTTTCTGCCAAAGGTTTATCAACAGATTTTAATGTTTTTATTCTTCCATCCATATTTGGCCCTGGCACAGGGTTCACAGAGAAGATGTGGCTGTCCCATCCCTGAAAGTGTCCCAGACCAGGCTGGACAGGGCTTGGAGCCCCCTGGGACAGTGGAAGGTGTCCCTGCCATGGCAGGGGTGGCACTGGGTGGGCTTTAAGGTCCCTTCACACCCAAACCATTCCATGATTCTCTGATTCCATGGTGCAAACGTGTGGTAAAGGTATCAGATTGTCAAAGACAAAGGTTTGTGCCTCAAGAAGGGTCTCCTACCTTTGACTTGACAGCGAGGATGATCTTGGGCAGGGCCACGATGAGGCATTTCAGGGCAATGGTGAGGTACTTCAGCACAAAGTCTGCAATGCCCACAATCCACATGAGGTCAAAGAAGTCCAGCCTGTCCAGGTTGGGTTTCAGGAATATAAGGCTGAAAGAGACACCAAAGCTCAAATACCACAGAGGAGAAGCTTGTTCAAGCTCCTTGTATTCACTGCTGGCTGGACAGAGCCCAGAAATGCCCCTGAACCTCAGGGAAGTTCTCAAGGGCAAGAGGAGGAAGACACACAAATGAGATCTGTGCTTCCTCTGGGCCTCCTGACTTGGCTCTTGCCCACTTCTACTGAGGCCAGCAGGTTTGTCCACTGTCACAAAACAGGACCCAAACACCTGTAAAGTCTGTTCTGGAGAACAGCAGTCTCCATAACCTGCCTTTCCCTGCAGCAGAGCCTCTGGTGTGCTGACAGTGCCCTCAGTGCACAGGGATGCTCCGTGGTGTCCCAGTGCCACAGCTCATCCTGGGAAATCCTGCTCACAACAGTTCTGATTTCTGGGGAAGGGGGACACCCCCACAGCCCCTGAGGCTGCTTTGCCACAGGGGCACAGCCCCTAAACCTATTGTGCACACCAAACAAAGTGGTGACACAGGAAACTCTGCACCAGCCACGGCAGAAAGGTGAGGACTTCACACGTGTCATGCTCTGAGAGTGGCCACTGCCTAAAGCACAAAAGCTGGGCTCTGTTAATACTCTTACCTGAACCAAAGATCCAAAAATTAATGCCCCTTACATAATGTCATTTACTGGGCTGAACATTTGCTGCTTAAAAAAGTGAGATCTGGGACAGCAGAATTTCATCCAGCAATGGGCAGGAGCTACTGGCCTGAGCAATAATGAGAACTAGACCCTACTCATGCTGAAAAAACAGGATTCACCTTCAGGATATTTACCTGCTAAAGATTCATGGTAGAAAGCAAAAACGTAACAGTAAAAAATAAAATAAAAATAAAATAAAAAAAAAATCAAAGTAAAAAGTAAAGTAACCAACCCAAAATGAAAAGCCTGAACATGAATTTAAAATACTCACAACACTGGCACAGCACAACAGGTAAAATTACACCCTAAAAACAGAAACAGAATCAGAGACTTTACTACTATTCATGCACTAGAAACAAGAAAAAAAAAATCAGGAAATGAAAAATAAGCCAGAAGGAAACAAAACTGAAGCAGACATTTCTAATTTGACAAGCCTGGCTTTTGAGTAGTCCCAGGTCCCCACACAGCAAGCAAGAGATACACCAGCCTGAGCATAACACCAGTGCAGCACCCACAGGAACAGGGCTTTTCTTGGAGCTGTGGCCCAGCCCGTCCACTGGTGATAAACCACATTCTAAACTGTCTGTAGGATGGCCCCAAATTGCTAAAATCCCTTTATTTTAGATGATCTAGCCTTTTTTTAAACTAGTGTCATTCATGCTTTTAACCTTGACCACCTTAGGACACAGTTACCCTGTGGTGCAAAGAGATTTCACTTTCACACCTTTCTGCCATTCCTGCTCCTTTCCACTCCCTCCCACAAGCTCCACCCAGACAATCCCATGGCTTGGCCCTCCCACTCAGACCCAAACATTCAAACCTTCTCAGCTCTCCCACTTTCCCTGGCCCCTGCCCATCATTATTCCTGGCTGCTTTATAGCAAGTGCTGAACCAAATCCATTAGCACAAAACTTTCTGTATTTGAGAACTAATTCAGTCAGGATTTTTAAGGCAAGGCTATCCTAATTACCTCAGATCCAAGTGCCTCCAAGCCCTGAGAACACTGCAGTAAAACTGCTATTTCATCTGTCCTACACTCCAACTGTGATAGACTGAAAACATCACAGGAGAGGAAAATCAGTGGGTCAGTTCCTCACCTGCCTCTGACCTCTGCACTTTACATTCATCTGCAGGGGTCAAAATGGGAATTCAGAGGTCATTTTTGAAATGGATCCACCTTGCTCTGACACCATCACACCCTGGCCCATTTATACACTGCTTGTGTCTGTTATTGACAGGAGTATAATCCACTGCTAAGGTGACAGACACACTCTTTTCCTGCTCTGGGAGATATTACAAAGATGTAACAAAGACAGCAGATCCTTTAGGCACACACACCTCCTCCCATTGTGTGGGGAAATGTGGGCTTCCCTTTTTTCCTCCCTGGCAAGTATCACCTGCTCCCATCCTGTACAATGTCGATTTTGCTCACCTGTTGTAAAGCTGCTGAGAGCTGAATGTGTAAAGCAAGTACAGGGTGTTTCCAGTGAGAAAGGCCAGGATCCACAACACAACCAGCACTGATCTCTTCTCCTGAGCAAGGAAAAGAAGCAGAGTTACTTCAGCTCAAAATCTCAATACTTGAGCCTTCAACTGCTGAAAAATCCAGCCCAGGGGATGCAAATACGTAACCAAGTATTCAGTAATTAGTTCATTTATACAGGACTAAGAAGTAGTCTGCAAGGTAAAGACACATAAACACAAGCAAAAATGCCTCTCAATCAGGTCACCTTGTCAATGGAAATTAATTTAAACAAGCTCATGAAAATTACAGCCTTACTTGCAGAATGCATCTTCAAAGTTGGGATCTTTCTTGGGACACCCAAAATCTCCTGATATTTAAGATGAAGTATGATAAGCAGATTAAAAAAAGTCCATTCCACGTATTGTCCTAAATTCTGAGCTGTCACCTGGTTGGAGTGACAATTCATCAAAGGGGTATTTTATAAATAGGTCCAAAGTTACACAGTGGAAGGCTCAGCTAAATCAAATACACCTCACCACTACATGGTGAGGGTGTTATCCTAAAGCATGGAGGTTCTGGAACATCCATTTTTGATTGAAGAAATAATTAAAGGTGAAAAGAAGCGGAAATTTTGCATTTCAACATATATGGAATGTTACAGACAAGCTGGATGGCAGAAGGTGCTGTCCTGGGTCTTGGCCCTTGACAACTTTGGGGAGTAAATTTTATTCCTGAGAGGAGAGCACCCACCATTTTTCTTGTGAGCTGATTTATTAAGAAAGGAGGTCTCTGTAGCTGTTCAACAGCCAGGACTGTTGGGCTGAGATTTAAAGCAGGCAGATGAAGGGGCACACTGCTGGAAGGCCAGAGGTGCAGAGTGCAAGGCAACAGCAATCTGTTACTGGGTTGTGCCATTTATCTGTTCATTCAGTGCTGGATCTCACTGATTCCACTGCTGCTGGTAGATACAAGCATGCACTTGTGCCACCCATGCCATTTAAACAAAAAAGCAGCTCTATCCTTGTGCTGTTAGTGCTGTTGAACTGTCCTCTTGACACAGAAGATCAGAAGACCTGAGAAGATCTGCTGGGTTCTTTATATTCTAAGCACATTATGCATAGAGCATTATAAAGCTACTAGCAAGCAATACATCTACGAGATCTTTCAGCTGAACATCTCAAAACATTATCTAAATGCTAATAAGCTAAATCTCATCATTAACAAGTCAAACAGGCTTCAGCATCTCTGCTGCACGTGATGGGGAACCAAGATGTAGAGAAGTGCTGGAACAGGCACTGCCAGGCAGAGGGAGATTATGACATCCCAGATCTGTCCTCTATTTGTTTTACTATGCCACACTTTCACAAAAACCAGGATAGTGACTTTGGGAGAGCATCAGTGGGGAGAGGCAGGAAGAGGAAGACAGATCTGTACACATATAAATGCATTCAGCCCTACACTGCAATCGAAGGTTCAACAGAGATACTATTTTGTGCATGGAAAATGATGTTTGCTGGGAACAGAAGAAGGCAAAATGCTGGACTCACCTTCAGAGCCACCTGCTCTCGGAGCGTGGAGTTGGCGTAGGCAAAGGTGCTGGCCATGCCAATGCACACAGCAATTCCTGCAGGGAAAGGCTCTGTCAGAGAGTAACTGCTGATGCTGTTGGACTTGATTTCACAACCACCACCCTACCAGCAGGACAAGAGTCTCATCCCTCTGAACCCTTCTGTGCTGCACAGAAATCTTTGCCATCACCAATATAAGTCTCCCCATCTCTCCTAGAGAGAGCTCTGAGGGAGAAGCCTCGGTAACATCCCCAGCCTCACAGGAACGCCAAGGAGGAATCAGGGAAGGGAACAGGACTGGTCAGGACAGGATGGATGTGACCCACATGGAAACAGCTTGCTCTGAGATGTGACCCACATGGAAACAGCTTGCTCTGAAAGTAGGGTGAATTTATCACACACATTATCCCATGCATTTGAGAATGTTCCCTTCATGCTACACTCCATCTGGACACTGTCACATGGATAAATGTATCAGACACCAGAGCCTGATAAAGTCTCCCAACCACTCCCTAACCACAGTTCACAAAGCTTTGACAAATGCTCACCGAGCTTGTGCTGGAAACAAACTTTAGCCAGGAGGATCAAGATGAAGGGAAGTCCCTTCTGCAGCCAACCGACCACAGCTTTCAGCTCAGAGAGGGCCGGGGCCGGGGTCCCGGCCGGCTCCTCGGTGCCCTCCTCGGCGTGGCCGTGCCGGTCGCCCCCCGCCATGTGCAGCAGCGAGGAGCCGCGGTGGTGGCCGTGGTGGAAGTGATGGGCCGGGGTGCGATGGTGGAACGGGGCCCCCTCAGCCCGGCCGGGCCCCTCGTCCCTCGGGGCTGGCATCTGGATAAACACCTCCCCTCCTCCGGCCGCCGAGCCCAGCACCAGCCCTGAGGGGAAGGGCGCGGCGGCCATGGAGGCCGAGGGGATGCCGGCCAGCCCCGAGAAGAGCTGCTGAGGGGAGGAGGCCTCGGCCTTGAGGCTCTCGAACACTCCGCTTTCATCCACGCTGGCCTCCGAGCTGACAGCCTGGCTCCGGTTCCTGCAGCGGGCACAGGGTGCAGCGCTCAGTGAAAAGGGTGTGGGCAGCTCGCTGGTGTTTCAGTCCAGAGCTCCTCACACCAAGGCCTCCAGGTGCTTTTCCCTCTATTTTCTGTCGGGAAGTCACAGTGCAGAACTAGAGACCGGTAACTAAACAATATCAGAGAACCTCTCCAGACCTGACCAGAAGGCATCAGTTCCTTCACCAAGGAATGAAGCTCCCAAACACTCTGTTTGCTTTGGGAAAAAACTGAGAAATAATACGTCCAATATCAAATCCAGTGTCTTCTATAATGATTTGAGCATTTAAAGAAAAACATACAAAACCTCACCTGACACAGCACCACCAAGTCGAGTCATATTATAAACACACAAATTAACCAAGCTAACTCAAAGCAATGACCAACCCCCAAAATCCTCTGTCTTTACTTTGGGACAATCACTACCTGCCCACTGGTGAACTGAACCAGAAGAGTCAGAATCACCAGGGGAAGAGAAGCCTTGAGAGCTGCTTGCTCTGACCAGACACAAAAATGAAGGATGGGTCCAGATAAATTATTTTATTTTGGTATTTTTGGTGAATTGGGCATGGATGTACCCAAATTACTGGGCACTGGACAGAACCAATTCTGGCACTGATTCTTCCCTGAGCATGCTGGAATACAGCCAGATGCCAAAAAGAAAGTCTAAATACCTTTATCCTAACAGCAAAAGACAAGAGGGTTTTTTTTTTCTTTACTACCAGTCAATACAGGGAAAGTTTAGGTAGGAGGGAAGAATGCAGGTAACAAATAGAATGATCAGCAGGCAGTAAATGCCTGACAGACAGCAAACACTGCTCTAACCTGCAAAAGGAGGGTGAACAATAAACAAACCTCAGCAAGAGGCAAAGCCCACAAATAAGGCGTGCTGCAGAGCTTTGGTCTCTCCTGATTCGAATCCTGGGAGATCTCTGACTTTAGGAATAGAGCTTACAAGTTGAGACAGCACACCCAGGGCCCTCAACCCTCTCTCCCCCAGGGGTCCCAAAGCCTCCCCAGGGCACAGAGCTCTGCCTTTCACCTCCCTCTGGAGACACCTTCAAAGCTCTCTGGCCAAACCTTCTCACTAAGCAAACTCCTAATAAGGCTTTTTATAGCTGCACCCCATTCCCACTGTATCTCCACAGGCTCCTGCAAGGAATCAAGTCAACAAGCACACCTCTTTCTGGTCCAAAATATTCATCAGCCAGGTCCTTAAACTCACACCTAACATTACAATTCAGAGATGTATACACAGCTTAGGACTGGGAATGTAACAAACAGCCTGGCAGAAACCCAGTGCTACAAATAAAGACACAACTATCCTTTGGAATAATATTACCAGCATGCACGAGTGTGCTTTCAGCAGGAAGGAATCAATCTGTGACATATTTATAAACAAACAAGGTTTGTTTGTTGAAATTGTGAGGCTGCTGAAGTTAACAGAAGTAAAGACCAGTGGCAACAGCACTTCCTCCTACAGTTAGAGAAACTTCAGCCTCTGTTCCTGACTATGTATTCACCCTGCTAAAAATCAGAAGCATCATGCAGGAAAAAACTTTCTTTCCCCCTGAAAATAAAAATGGTTACATGCTAGCAATGGCCATGACATAAGGCTTCAACTCTAATTGGAAAATTGCTATAGAAAATGAAATATTTACTAATGATCTTTCACTTATAATATCAGCTCAAACAGAGCAATGAAATTTGTTAGTTCCATCTTTGTCTTGGAGTAATTAGATTAGTTTCTTCTTTAGGAATAAAAATAAAAAAGGTCATACTCTAACTCTGGGAAAGCACCAGGGAATATTTAGTACCAGGACAACAGTGGCAAGGCTCCCTTGCTGATGTTATAATTACAGAAACAAATTAGAGATATTCTACTTATAAATACTCACATACATGGAGATAGATACAGACTCTGGGAAGATGTAAAGGGTCACCCAAACTTTTTATAAAACACTAAATCAGAGAAGTTGGGAACTTCAGACCATCAGATTTTCTAAACAGCCAAATAAGAGAAGTGTAAATGGTTCCTGTTCCCAAGGTCAATCCTTGCACCCTGACAGTGCTCAGGGTCCGCACAGCACTGGGCCATGAATCCAATCCCTCCTCCAGAGCTCCATACATCCTGCCCATGCTCAGCTGGCTGCCAGCTGTGCCATCCTGGATCCTCCTGAAACACTGTGCTTGGCAGCAAATCAGTAACCGACAGGAAGGAGAAAAGTAAATTTGTCTCAGGAATCCCCAGACTCAGCAGAAAGCCTGCCCACACCACACACACAGGAATTTGATGTCTCTATCAATTTTGAGCTTTTACCTTCTGAAACACCCCCTTAAATCAGAACACCCCTCTTGGGAGAGGAACACAGAGGAAGGAGGAAGGGGAAGGATTTACCTTTCAGGAGGCACGGTGTCAGTGTTGCTGCTGTGCCGCCTCTGCATTTTCCTCAAAACCCTAAAACACAACACGCTCAACATGAACCCTGCGGCTCAGCAAATCCCAGTGTGGCTACTGGCACAGGCCCTGGGGACAGAGGGCTCTGGGACCCGCTCAGATGGGGACATGGCTGGCAGGAATCATTTGCTTCTGTGACAGAGCATCTCCAGCTCCCATTTGTTTCTTGGTACACTCGAAGAGACAACTTTGAGTGGCAAATGGGGGCACAAAGGTGTCCAGGCTGGGCAGGAATCAGTCAGGTCCCACTCTGCAGGCAGTGGCAGTCACCAGGAGGGATGGCATGTCCTGGCAAGGAACATGGGCACATCTAACAGGGGCTCTCAATGGGACTCAGCAGCCTCTTGGGAAATGAGATCCCATCTTCCTCTTCTGCAGGAACTTTCTTGGCAAAGCAAAACTGAGAGGGAGGAAGAAAAAGAAAATGTGTAAACATTTTTAATGAAGAAAACCACAATTCACTCATGACAATATTCTTTCAAACCAGTAACTCATTAATTTTAATCTACAGAAGTGCCATTTGCAAAGTCTGGACAATAGCCCCAGAGTACAATAGCTACTTAATAAAATGTAAAGACTAAGATCTAAATATTCTTGAATATAAAAAGTTACAACATTATTCATAAAAAGTTACAACATTACCCATAACATGTGATAATATGTACATAAATGTGTAGCCCATGTGTAAAGGCACAATGGCTCTGGGAAGGTTTGCAGCTGTCTCAAAGCACAGTACCTGAACAGCAGCTTCATCCAGAGGTGAAAGGTGCCACACAGGGAGAGATGGAAGCCCAAGAGCGTGCAGACATTCACAGATGGAGCGCTTCAGACAGTCCAAGCCAGTCCAGACTCCAAACTCATCGCAGGTCCTTCGAGCCGCTGTCTGCCAGCACCAGTGCTCACACGCCCACCTGGAGGAAGCACATGCACAGAAGGGTTTTAGCTCCCCCTCTCCCTGGGAAAGGCAGAGAGGTGCAGGAAGCCTGGTGCTTCAAGAGCCCATGTGCATGACCCAAAATGCTGCTTCTCTCTGGGACTGCCCTGCTCCCCACACGGGCACTCCCTGGGAGCGCTCCCAGAGCTGAGCTCTGCCCTCTCTGTGCCCCTGCACACACGTGTGTGTCTGTAATCAACAGAGACATAGATGTGTTTATATGTGCTGCACATGTACCACAGGATATATCACACACATATATCACAACATGTCTTTTGTATACACATCTGTACCTACACATATGTATGTGTACATGTATATACACATACTTACATATACATTGATGTGTAGGCATAGATCTGTGGATGTACACCTAAATATATTATTAGCACTATTATTATTAGATTATTATTAATTATTATTATTAAATATATTATTAGACTATTAGCACAGTCCTAGACATATACACATATATATAGATACATATACATATTATATATATGTATAGATATACATAGATGTACATATATCTACATACATACATATATATCATATTTCTACAGACATATCTATTAATATGGTTCTACACATATATATACATATATACACATATATATGTAATATATGTAGACATACATAGATATATAGATATATACATACACATATATAGATATACATACACACATACATATAAATACTATTCTATACATACACACATATACATATATATGTGTAAGTGTACATACATGTATATACAGACATATCTATTAATACAGTTCTATACATATATATACATATATACATATATACATCTATATATATACACACATGTATATACCTAATATACATATACAGACATAGAGAGATATATATACATACACACATATATATAAATACAATTCTATACATACACATATATACATATATATGTATAGGTATACAGACATGTATATACATCTATACACAGACATATACACCTATATGCATATATATACATATAAATACAATTTTATGCATACATATATATGTATAGGTAGACATACAGCTATATACACAATACATAGATATGCATACATATATACATACATATATATACACATACATACACACACATATATATACATACATATAAATACATACATACATATATAGATATATACATATATAGATAGATATAGATATAGATATAGATATAGATATAGATATAAAGGAATACAATTCTATACACACACACAGAGACACAAAGCAGGCCTTTTTTTGCGGTTAGGTGAGGAAAGGAGATTCCCGCTGGAATCCGTGGCGCAGTGCCCCGGCCCAGCCCGGCCCAGCCCGACCCCCGTACCCAGTGCCTCGGCCCCCGCTGTCGGTGCCGGTGCCGGTGTCGGTGCCGGTGTCGGTGTCGGTGTCGGTGCCGCCCCGCGCACGCCCGATCGCGGCTTCCGCCGCCGCCGCCCCGCGGGCGGAAGCGCTGAGGCGGCGCCGGGGCCGCGCTGAGGCCGCGCCGGGGCCGCGCTGAGGCCGCGGCGGAGCCGCCCGGAGCTCGGCGCTGCTCGCTGCGGAGCCGCCGGTGATGCCGGCCCCGGGCCCGCGCCGCCCCTCGCCCGGCCATGGTGCCCTGCGGGGCCCTGCTCTGGCGGCGGCTGCTCAGGAAGCGATGGGTGCTCGGCGTGGTGTTCGCCCTCTCGCTCGTTTACTTCATCAGCAGCACCTTCAAGCAGGTGAGTGCCCTCAAACATCCCTCGGGGACTGCTGTCCTTCGGGGGCTGCCACCGAACTGCTGGGTAATGCTGCCCTAAGAATGATGTAAATATTTCATAGACGCTGGAGTTTAAAATAGGAATGCCTGATTCCGTGTTTGAACCACAAGTGGGAAAAGAAAGTCTCCAGTGGGTTTGGTAGTTGTTGGTGTGTCTCTTGGGAGTGGTGATTCCACTGGTAAAGGGCTCATGAAAGAGAAATACGTTCAGTTGTGGTTATTTAATATAATATTAATATAATATTAATATAATATATACTATTGTGGTTGTAGGGACTGAGTTCAGCTGTGTTACCTCATCCATGCTGAACTTGAATACTCTCACTTTACTGCACTGTGTATCTTCCAGTTGTGTATAGTATGAAGTAAGATACCACAAATAGTGAATTGTTTGTATAATTGGTGCTGGAGTTTCCTGTGCTGTGGAGTTTACAAGTACTGGGCATCTTTAATCCTGGGAAAGGCACGTGGATTGAAGTAGCAGAAGGAACCTGTGTGTTTGGTTGCATTCCTGTTTTTCCTTGCAGGAAGAGAGGATGGTGAGAGATCGGAATCTCCTCCAAGTGCAGGAGCATGAACAGCCCATCATGTGGAAGGTGAAGTTCAGCTCGGGGAACAGCAGTCAGCTGAGCAACCAGTGCAGGAACTCTGTGCAGGGGAAGCTCCTCATTACAGATGAACTGGGTACAGTTGATATTGAATTTATTCTGCATGTGGCTGTGCTGAGCGCTGCTTTGCCTGTCTGACTTCTGAGGGCACTTTCATGGAACTGCTGCTCTTTATTAAGGCATTTTCACATGGCTCTTGGCCTGTTCTCCTCTGGCTGGCTGAATTTCGCTGTAGCTGCAGATGCTGCTGGTTTGTTTCTGTGCACCCCAGACTCGGGCCCAGGGCTGTATGAGTGTGACTGTGGCCACCTTAAAGAATTCCAGTTACCTTTGCCAGAACCCCAACGCTGAGTCCTGCTCAATTTGCAGAGCTCTTTGTGTCTCCCTGCAGTGTATTCCCACTGTCAGGGGCATTAGGGAGAGCAATTGAGGAAACCTTGGCTTTGTATGGAAGCAGCTCAGGGCAGGTGTAATTAGTGCTCAGAACAGTTAACAATCTTGTCTGACTCTTGTAAACCCAAGGTGATTAACCACTTGTTCTAAGTGGTAGAAGTTAAAGACCCTTTCCTGCCCTGCACTGTGCTTGTTGCTTAGACCCTGAATCTTTCTTGGCCACAAATCAAGGCTGTAAAAAACCCACCACATCTTTTGTGATTTGCATCAATGTTAAATTTGGCACTGCCTGACTTAGGCTTAGTGCCAGTTCTTAAGATCTCTAAAAATTACAGATCTCTCACATTCTGACACTGTTGTAGTGCTGCTTCCATAAGGATATACATGATATTTCTATGCTGTTAAGAATTCCATTCAGCAATTAATATTACACTAGCCTGCATGGCTAAATCTAAGTCTCTTCATACTGAACTGTAAGAGAATTATCCAGACACAGACCTGTTGAAAAAACGTGTGGCATGTTTTTTTTCCAATATAATCAATGTCAATCCCATTCCCCCTTTCACAACAAGGAACTATTCCCCAAAAAAGTCAGAACTGAAATAATCTGCATTTAAATACTCATAATGTATATACAGCACATACTAGAGTAGGATATAATAGTTGTGCAGGTAACACCAGGCTCTCCATTTCAAAGAATGGCTACACAGGACTGAGGGGGATCATAATCTACTAAATGATAACAACAATGAAACAAACCTGCTCTTAAGGAATGTGATTCTTCCTGCAGATTTTGGTAGAACATACAAAAGGGTGTGCCTTGCCAGTTGTTACTCCTGTTGCTGTTTTCCAGGGTACATCTGTGAGAGGAAGGACCTGCTGGTGAACGGCTGCTGCAATGTGAACGTGCCCAGCACGAAGCTGTACAGCTGTGACAGCTGCCTGCCCAACGGCTGCTGCAGCATCTACGAGTACTGTGTGTCCTGCTGCCTGCAGCCCAGCAAGGTGATGGCCTTTCTCCTGCTTTCCAGGTGTTCTCAGCTGCTGGGGTTCCTCTGTGGCTAAAAGAGCTGCTTTTTGAAGAGCTTTTCCCTTCGAGGGACTGTTCCTTTTCTTGGAAGGATGAGGAAAGCTTCTAAAGAGCAAATGGCAAGCTGTAAATAGAGCTTGAACAACATTCATCCTTCCCACCTTTGGGAGCCTTGCAAAGTGTTTCAGCTTCAAGGGGATTGCATTTGCTGAAGGGAAATGATTGCAGAAGAGTTATTCCAGCCAGTGTTAGTTTTGTAATTGGCACTTCCCTGTATCCCGTGAGCTTCTCTTAGATTCTTGTCCTGCTGGGGTCCTGAGGCATTTAGCCTTTCAGTGCTTGCTAGAAATCCTAAGTGGACTTGCTTACTATTCCTCTGACACCTGAGCTTTGTAGGTTAGGGTGGGCTTTGGTTACTCCTTGCTGAAGCAGAGTGTTTCCCTTCCCTTTGCTCTTCAGCAACATCTCCTGGAGCGGTTCTTGAACCGGGCAGCGATTGCTTTCCAAAACCTCTTCATGGCAGTGGAAGATCACTTTGAGCTGTGTCTGGCCAAATGTAGGACTTCATCACAGGTGAGGCACAAGCACATGTCCAGGGCCCAAAAAAGTGCCCTTGGAAAATGGGGCTCAGTCCTGTGTTTGTATTTTCAGGAAAGCTGAAGCAGTGGCTGAGAGCCAGTCTGAAGGCAAAGCACATACTTAGAGCAGGACAAGTTGCACATTCTCCTTAGAAATGAGGGACTTAGCTAAAAAGAGACTGAGTTCAACCACCAGTGAAGATCTCAGATGAGTTCTGGGGAAGATCTCATTAGGATGGAAGCAGTGAGAGCTGTTCCCAGTAGCCTCAGAATGCTGTTTATTTTATGGTTCACTTGGAGACTGACCATGTGCTGACAATCATCTGCATAGTAAAAACTATGTTGTAATTTCTTTGCTTGTTACAGACAGAGAACTTCTGTTACCCATGGGATTTTATTAGAAGTTTTGGTTTAAGCAAGCAGTGGCCCTTTTAGAAAGTGCTGTTAGCCGTGTCCTGCAGCTTCACTATTTCATGGAGCAATATGAGGGTGGACTGCAAACAAAGGATAGAGTTCCAGAAGTGTCCAAAGTTACTGGAGTTACGGATTTTTTAACCCATAAAATCTGAACTCTACCCTTTATCAAGAAAAATGCACATATTTCAGGTAGCAACTTTATTGCATTCTGCTTCCTTAGAACATTTGATGATATTGCCTGAACATACCTAATTTACTTTTTTTTTAATGAAATCTGTTCCCACCTGCTTGGCTGCTCTCTTGAAAAGGAGGTTCTGGTTCAACACTGCAGTGCTGTAATACATCAACTGGCTCTTGTGTGTTGGCAATGCAGCATTCTTTCACTCCAAAGACACCGATGTGTAGAAGAATTTGGGATTTATTTTGTTTCCCTGTGCATAAACGCTGTGGGTTTTGCCCCTCAGTGAAGGGATGCCTTGTTTCAGTGTGTGTATTTTGCTAAAGCTTCTCCTCCTTTCCTGGCAGAGTGTGCAGCACGAGAACACCTACAGAGACCCAATTGCCAAATACTGCTACGGCGAGTACCCCCCTGAGCTCCTGCCTGTTTGAGAGCTGCAGATCTGAGCAACAGCAGGAAGGAACTGGAGACTTGAATCCAAAAGAACAGGACAGCAGCTGCTGCTTCACCTAAGCCTCAGTGTGAAAAGCTCCTCTTGTACGTGGGGGCAAAGCCAGAGCTGAACAGAGGAAGTAAGGAACTTAAGTTCTTCGGGACTGAATCTTGCTTTCTTCAATTTATTCTGCACCTGCTTTGGAGTGCTGGTACCGTGCTACTGTGCCAATGCATTCTTTGAACAGTTCCTCTCAATTTCAGGAATTGTGGAGTCATTCTAGGCTGTAGAACATCGTGGGAAAAATATCTAATGTGGCTTTGCAGCTGTAAATGGAGGTTCAGTTGTGTCTCTGCAGTCCAGAGACTTGCCAGAGTGACAGTAGTAACGGGAGGACTTTTCCTTCCAGAGAGCAAAGCATGCCTGCTGTGCTTCTCTGTCTGGAACCCTTCTTGACATTCATGGTGTACACTACATCCCTAATTATGAATTATTTATTCGTTTTATATGGGTCACTGGCTGAAAGTATGGATGCTTTGCATAGCTAGGTGTGGATGCCTTTCAGCCCCTGCTTTGCTGTGTCAGCTAGAAGGGATATTTTAGATCCTGACTGAAATTGGTAGGTTTTTCTTTCCTCCTTAGTCCAAAGGAATTGTATTGGCATTTGTCACTATAGTACTGATGTTCCTCTTAGTGAGCTTAAACCATTCAGAACTCCAATGGAGTTGTTCTTCTGCCAAAGTCCCACAGCACAAGAGAAGAGCAGGCATCTGCCTAGGATGGGATGTTTACTGTCTCTAAACGCTTTCCTTGTTACTCTGCAGCAGTTTCCTCAAAGAGGAGCCCAGTTTTAGGAGCAGCTCCCTGCTGTCCACTTGCTGACAAGGAGCAGGGAAGATTTGTTTGCTTGAACTTGTTCAGGCCTTGGTATTTGAAATGTTTTTCACTCCTGGTTGTGCAGGAGGCAAAAGGGTGGAGTTGGCCTCTCCACACCTCCTTTCCCAGGTCTGCTGTGCCTTTCCACACTGCTCACTGCAGGATGGCTCTGTCAGCCTTCCAACTCCTCGGCACTTCCAGCAGATCCTGAAATGTTCTACATCTGCATCAGCAGCTTCCTTTTAGCCCTTGGGAGTCCCCAAATTCAAGCTGATCTTCACCTTTGATAAACATAATGAACAGGACTCGGTTATGTGAAGACAAGAATTCCTTATCCCATGCTTGCTTTACACGATCCAGTGCCCAGCTCCTGCCACTGTACCTCAGCCGATGGGGAAAGGAAGAGGGCATCGTGCGGCCGGGAGTTTAGGATAAAAGGAGGCTGCGTCCTCCGAAATCTCGAGAGAGACCCCACGGGGGTATGGCGTACTGGACTCTCTCCTTTTATTCGAATAAAGTTGCAGAACTCCTCTATTTCCTTTGTGGACACTGGCTTTTAATAGCGTGGCTTTTCGCACACACTGAATACAGGAGCGGGGCCCGGCCCGGACCCCGCGCGGCCCCGACGCGCACTGAGGTAACCCGGAAGTGACGCGCGTGGTTTTGTCATCGCCTGAGCCAATGGTAGCGCCGGGTGCCGCTCACGTGACATCGGGCGCCCGCCTTTGGGTCCTGCCGCCCGCCGCCGCCGCGCGCGCCGAGCTGAGCATGCGCAGTGCGGCCAGCGCGGCCTTTCCCCGAATTGTGTGGGAATTTTGTGGGAAAATCCTTCATCCTTCTGTGTGAAAATGTCCCCACAGCATCCCCACAGCATCCCCACAGCATCCCCACAGCATCCCCACAGCATCCCCACAGCATCCCCACAGCATCCCCACAACGTCCCCACAGCATCCCCACAGCATCCCCACAACGTCCCCACAGCATCCCCACAACGTCCCCACAGCATCCCCACAGCATCCCCACAGCATCCCCATAGCATCCCCACAACGTCCCCACAGCATCCCCACAACGTCCCCACAGCGTCCCGACAGCATCCCCACAACGTCCCCACAGCATCCCCACAGCATCCCCACAACATCCCCACAGCATCCCCACAACATCCCCACAGCATCCCCACAGTGTCCCCACAACGTCCCCACAGCGTCCCCACAGCGTCCCCACAGCATCCCCACAGCGTCCCGACAGCATCCCCACAACGTCCCCACAGCATCCCCACAGCATCTCCACAGCATCCCCACAGCGTCCCCACAGCGTCCCCACAACGTCCCCACAGCATCCCCACAGCGTCCCCACGTCTGCCCGCGGGGGGACGCGTGTCCCTGTCCCCTCAGGAGCTGTGCGGGCGGAGCGGGCAGGGGCGCAGGGGCTGCTCCAGGGGTGGCTGAGGGCTCGGCCCGGCCCAGAGACCCCTCCTGGCCAGAGACACACGACACGAGCCCGGGGATGAGGAGTGACCTTTATTGTCTTTATTACCAGGTGAGCCAAACTCTGCGGAAGCCCCAGCCAGGTCCAGCCTCGTGCTGGAAGAGCCCAGGGAAGCCAGGCCACAGCCGAGCCCTCCATCTTCCTGTGTGGGGCTGTCTAATGCCCCATGGACATTGGGGACACTGGGGACACTGGGGACAAAGAGGAGGTTCCTGCACTTCCCAGCACGAGGCAGCGCTGCCGGGCCTGCTCAAGCGTGCAAAGATGGATTTTTCCCACCCCTGCCAGGGCTGCTGCTCTCCCTGCTGAGAGCACGTCAGGGTCGCCGAGGAAAGCGCGGAAAGCTTTAGTTCCCGTCTCTAGAGCCATTTGAAGGCAGGGGACAGGGAGCAGTAGTAGGTGCCGTTGTCGTCCTGGCAGGCGGAGGCGATGGAGAGGATGCAGGCGTTGCTGGCGAGGTCTTTGGTGGCCGAGAAGCGGTCGGGAGTCTTGGCAGGCTTGTGCTTGTCTCGCTCGGAGTTGTAATAGAGCAGATACCTGAGGGAGTGGCCCGGGCGCTGCTGGTACCAGGAGATGCCGAACTGGCTGATGTTGTACTGGGGGCTCAGGGTGCAGGAGAGCTGAGCCGTCTGCCCGGGCAGCACGAACACGGAGTGCGGCTGTGTCAGCACGGGCTGAGCCCTGGAAGCTGCACGCACCAAGGGTGCAGTCAGTGATGGGCTGAGCCGTGTCCCCCATCATCCTCACCCCAAAGTGTCCCTCAGCTCCCTCGAGGCAATGCCATTATCCAAGCGCCAGCCTGCTCATCGCATCACACATCCCCGGAGCAAAACACCCTGCTCACACCAGCCTCCCCTTGGCCAGCCCAGCCTGCCCACCACCCTGCAGTGCCCCCAGGCAGCGCTGGCTCGGCCACAGCAGCCTTACCCGTGCCCAGCATCCCCAGCAGGAGCAGGACGGTGAAGCCCGGGGCCATGGCAGGAGGCAAAGGAAGGGAGGCTGTTTCAGAGAGGGTCCGGGGTGCTGCACAAGGCAGGCTGCTGTGCCACGGCACCGGCGGGACCTATGTAAATGACACAGGGGGCTCAGGGACTCAGCTCCCCGGGGCTGCTCGCTCTGCTGCAGCTGGGCTTCAGGGAGGGCGGGGAGAGCCACCCACCTTCACCCCAGCCCATTTCCTTCAGCTGCACCAACACACCCGCAGCCCACCCCACCACCCCATGGCCTGGGCACTGGGGTGGCATCGCTGACCATCTCTCTTCACTGGTGGGAGGAGCAGAGAGGTTTCCCTGGGGGCTCACACTCAGGCCCTCTGCTGCCAGGCCTGCAGGAAGCCAGGAGCCCGAGCCACACCACACCAAGTGTGTGCTGTCCCCCCGGGAGAGGCAGCGGGCTGGGGGCCACCAGGGAGAACGGGAGATGGGAGGCAGCCGCCCCATCACAGAAACAACATAAGGAAAGTTGCTGCTCCCTTCATGCAGCTCCATCACGGTGGCAGGAATGACTTGGCAGGGTCTCAGCTGCCTCTCCACCAGGGCCACCTCAGGAGCAGCAGCCATGGTGGGTGGCTGCTGAGGCCATCAGGCAGGAGGTGTGTCCCCAGGGGGCTGGGGCAGAGGTGGCTGCAGCACAGCTGCTGCCTGGAGCGGAAGGACAGCAGACCGTTACAGCCAACAGCCACCAGCTCAGCGGGCGTGAAGCCCCTCCTGTCTGTGACACCTGTCACGGGGCCCAGGGACACTGTGTCACACGGCCACCAGCCCAGGCTGTCCTCAGCACTGAGGGCACCAGGCACATCTCATGTGCCAGGGCTGCTGCTGGCCGCCTCCTGCCCTCCACAGGCAGGCCCAGCCCATCAGTGCCACCTTGTCACCGTGCGGGGACAGCCACTCCCTCCCCTCTGCAGCAGCCACAGAGGCCCCAAGCCGAAGGCATTTGCCCCTGCAGGTATCAGCACTTTGTGTTTCCTGCAACCAGGCCCCTGAGCTCTGGCAGGTAGGAGCACACTGCAGGTACAGCTCCAGCTGTTGCCCACCAGCTCTCCCCAGATTCTGCAGAGTGGTGGCAAGATGAACACGAGTCTCCCTGCACATGTCCTGGGGGAGGAGTGTCACACACACATCTTGTCCCAGGCTCTGAGCAGGTCAAGCCCATGGATTAGACTGTCTGTGAAATGAAACCTGGCGAGATGGAGGGAAATCACCTCCTCATGCAGAGAGGCATTCCAGAGAAAGGGAATTTGTCCTCAGAGCAGAGAGCACTGGATAATGCAGCACATCAGTGTTGTTACTGGTTCCCACCATTCCAGCCCTCCCCATCAGCTGAGCAGCACAGGGACATGATTTTATCAATGTTTCCTACAGGAAAAGGGGACGATGCTCCAGGGCCCTGCCTGCAGGAGCACTTGCACAGAAACATTTGGGCACCAAATGGAAGATGCAGCTGGCACATGAGCGTGTACACCATGGGGCTGCAAAGCCCCACTGCTCCAGAGTAGGACCAGCAGGGTCCTCAGGGAGGTTTTCCAGTGGCATCCAGTCATGTCACAGGAGGCCAGGCTGCCCTTGCAGCAATGCTGGACTCAGGAGCAGGGTGAGCAGATGTGGCACCACCACAGCCCAGAGCAGCTGCAGGACAAATGGAGGTGGGGGCAGGAAACACCAAGAGACTACAAAAAGTCCGAAATTCAGAGCATCTGGGAGCACACAGAGCAGGCTTCCCAACAGGCTGTTGTTTGGCTCAGCTTTTGCTCTACATCCCCCCGCAGGAGGCTGGAGAACCTGCAGGGGCCGTTCACTGTTGCTGGGCGATCTGGCTACTGAAACCACAACAGCGTCAGAGGGAAATGAGCCCTCTGTGTCCCGGGCTCTCCAGCAGCTCCCAGCGCTGCCTGCAGGACAGGACCCGGCCCCACAGCCCTGCAGGGGCACAGCAGCACCACGTTCGCCACAGTGAGATTCGGAGGTAGGCGGGGAAAGAGGGACACAGCACCTGGTGCACAGCAATGCCCAGGGCTTAGGGACAGGCAGGAGAGCTCTGCCAGGGTGCAGCAGCATCCTGCACCTCACCTGCTTTTAAAAAAGGGAGATCTATTACCCCTGCACTCCAAATCATGGAGGAAAACCACTCCAGCAGAGCTGAGTTAATCACAGGAGGTGAGGATGAGCTCCCAGCCTGGCAGCCCTGGGAAATCACCGGAGGGAGCCCTGCTTATCTAGACACAACCAGAAGAGCCATGGGGCACAAGTGCCAGCTGCCAGCAGAGCTCCTCTGTCCTGGGCTGTGTGGGAAGGGTTCCCTGACTCAAATCCCAGCCCTCAGTTTCAGAGAGCAGGTATTTGTGGGAAGGAATGAGCAGCCCCTATGCTGACCTCACCCAGCTGGCTGAAAGCCTTGGCCAGTCCCCAGACACTCGTGGCTGAAGCCATCAGATGCACAGGGTTCTAAGCCTTTGCTCCCTGTGCTATTTGAATTGGATCCCCAGCTCTGACTACTGACGTGTGTCAGCCCTGGGGGATTTCTCAATTATGACAAACTCGGTCAGAGTTCATGGCCAAAATATCCTCAGGTGACTCAGCCTCTATCTCCAGCTCTTTCACCTTGTGACTGGGACCAGCTTGTAGAAGGGGACTGGCAAGGTCCAGGGCTCACTGCTTTTTCCTACTCATGCTTGATGAGACAAAGTTGAAGGACAGAGACACTTCATCAATCAAAACCATTTTTCCCCAAATCAAAGCTCTCATCTTCTCCCCTTGACCTGGGGCTCTCTCAGCACCTGTAGCTGTAATGCAGCTGCTCAAAGCCCTGCTGATGCCACACAGGGATCCTGTCTTTGCTGGCCTGGCCACAGTGGGCACCTCTCAGCCACCTGCTGTGCCTCCTGCCATGCCCACGTGGTCCCTGGGTTTGGGGTGACCACAGTCCAATCTCAGGTCTCATTCATTGCAGCCAACTGCCAAGAGATGGTGAACCTGCTCTGCTGTGTCCAGACCCTCACAGGCCACCTCAAGTGGAAGTGTCAGTGCAGGTCTGAAGGTACGAGTGCTCTGGGCTGTGGTCACAAAGGGACTGCCACTCACTCAGAGGAACAGCAGGGGTAACAAATGGGTCATGTGGGAGTTACAGGACATCCCAAAACACAGGAAAAGGGACAGCAAACCTCCCACACCCCCCACATCTCAACATTCTGTTCAAATGTAACTTACCAAGGAAAACACCTCTAAACCAAACAGGCTCATGTTGGCCACACAGGGGCACCCTGAGCTTCCTTCACCACATTTCTCCCTCCAGACTGCATCGATCTGGTGGACGAAAAGGGCACCCTGATGAACCTGAGCAAAGTGGAGGATCCTGCGTCTGAATATGCCAGTAAATACCTGCAGGGAAGGCAGCGCTACATCCTCATCAGAGTTGTCCGTAAGTTCCTTGTCCAGACAGCACAGCTGAGCCTCAGGAAGCCACAGGAAGGGTCTGCTCTGGGGGGAGGTTTGGGAGGGCTCTGTTCAGCAATCACTTGGACACAGCACAGAAGCTCTGAGGAGGCAGAAGCCAGCTTGGATGAAGATCTAGAAGATCCAGCCAGGATAAAGATCTAGAGCTGAGCCTTTGTTTGCCCAAGGGCTGCTCCCGGGGAGAAGGCAGAACCTTTTTCCTGGGCAGAACCACATGGCCCAGTTACAAGCCTTCAGTTTACAGCCAAGAGAGAGACTAATCCATTTCTCCCATTCTGCTGGCAGGAGAAGAGAACTCTGAAGCCACCTGCTATGAATCCTTGCTAGAGGACCTGGGGAAACACTACCCTGACCTACCAGGTAAGAGCCAGGCACCTCCACAGAAGAGTCAGGGGTGCAGGCACGACTCCTGCTCCCACCTCAGTCCTTGTACAGCACAGTGGGACTCTCCTCTGATGCCCCTGTGCTCCTTCAGGGCTCTCATGGCACCAAGGGAGGGGACAAGCTGGGCTGATGTGCAGGATCCCCTCCTAGTTAAGAGTGACACCCCACACCAGGCACAGGCCTACCCAGCTTGTCCCCCTGGCAAAGGGGAACATCTCCTTGGAACAAGGGAGGGAAGGACATCAGGAGAAACTGGGAAACCCTCAGGTGTCTCTCCCAGGCTGTAGTCTCACAGGTTGGTAGTGCCTTGGTCAGCATGTGATGGGCAGCTGACAAACACAACTCTGGAAGGGCTTGGTCACTCCACAGATCGGCTGCAGCAGCTCTCAGGAAAGACCCAGAGGACAGATCAGAGGAAGAAGGGCTCCTTGCAGAAGGCTCAGCCCCACACCAGCACCCAAGCCAGGAACAGGACCACCTTACAGAGCAAGAAGAACTTGGAACTCAAGAACACCCCTAAATGAGGAACTGGTCACACAGGCAGCACAGCCTCCACCAGGGCCCAAACACCTGCCCAGGTATTTATTCCTAGCACAGCAAGAGTCCCCTGCTGCTGAGCCCCTCTTCCTGGGATCCCCTGCCCCTCCCAGAGCTTCACACTACCACACCCCAAGCTGCACCCTGACAAACCAGGCACAGGTACCATCCTCCTGCTTCAAGGGGCCCATGTTCCCATGGCACTCCCCAGGGACAAGAACCTGCACCTCCTTTCCACCCACCTGCACTTGTATCACTGGATGGGTCTGCTTCCCACTGCAGCACTCCAGAGTGGCCCTGCAGGGACTGTGCACAGCCATCGCCAGGAAAAGCTGCTCCAGAGACAGCCAGGCCCCTCAGGGGCAGCAGCAGCACTTTGCCAAGCTGGGTCAAAGGCAGAGCACACCTGCTGCTTCTCCACCCAGAGCAACACAGCACCAGTCTAACAGACTTATTTCTTAAAGGGAGTTAAACAACTTTGGAGTGGCTCCTCCCTGCTCACACAGAACAGCTCAGCACATGGAACACAAGCTTTTAATCTCTGGCATTTACTTTTCCTCTTGGCTGTCACTAAGAACACAAAACACCCCTAATAAGGCCAGGCACAGCTCAGGACATCTCTACCAAGAACTTAAATCTGTGACATTCAGAAGGAGATCAGCCTCCAGTATCTGCCACCAGCATTTACCATCTAGACCTGGATTTCCTCAGAGATCCCAGCAAGGGGCTGAGAACTTGTTCTTTATTCAACAGTCCCAGATCAAAAGGTTAAGATTCATTCTGCCATGAAAAATGCATCAGTTAAGCATCTGAAGGTGTCCTGGTTTCACTGCTGTGCCACTAAACTCCAGCTGAAACCTCAGAGTTCCCTCTTCTGCCAACATGAGGAACAGGGTGTCCTGATGGAGGGCAGTCCATGGGCAGCAATCACGAGGCTGTGTAAGAGGAAAGCAGCTCTCAACTCCACCTGATGCCAGTGACCTTGAGAGCATTGCATAACCTACTAAAGCTTTAAAGTCAGATCAGCCAACTGTATCCAAGTCCCACAGCCAGACAGGTGACACTCTCTTAGCTCTGAGGTCAGGACAGGTATTCAAGGAAGAAGATATCTATAGAAAAGTAACTTGTCATTGAAAATACTGTGGGACACTTGTTGGCTTAGCTCTCTGCAGCCTCTCCTGTGCCTGGAGGGCAGCCAATGTCTGCATCTCCTTCTGCCAAGTCATGCAGGCACAGTCCTTGCTAGGCTGCACCCCCTGCTCACAGGAAATACACCCTTGCCTTGTCCTTTGGCTGACAATGTTAATGTTTTGGTAGCTTAATTTTAGCTCGAGAATTAAATAAAGAACATGCACAAGTGATAGGTCCAAATAAATTCTTTTATTTCTCTGTAATAAATACAGCACTATCTGAATACTAAAGACCCTTCGGTCCAATCATTCCTTTCCTTCCCTACTAGCTCAGAAGTGAATTACCACTAGAATACTCCTGCCTGGTCAGTCTGCTTCCTCCAGCTCATTCTCTGTCTGTCCTTCCACCCCTTTGGATAGCAGGGCTCTACACCATGATCCTCTTCCCTACGAGGGGTTGAATTCTTCACAGGAGAGAAGAAACACCTACAGGGAAGAAACAGAAGTTCAGCATTAGGTATCTGTTCCAACAGCTGGAGTTAAAAGCTCTCTCACCCAGGGTAACTAGACCATGACCTAACTACTGACAACAGCTTGTACCAAATGCAGCAGGAATTAGAGAATCAGCCAGGAGGAGCAGCAGGTTTCCAGTGGCAGCAAGAGTGGACCCTCTAACAGGCACCTACAGCCTCCCAACCTTCACAGAGACATGGCCAAAATCATTTCTCCTCCCCTTTCCACTTCAGGACACGGAAAGGACACAACTGCTTTCTACCTAAAGCCCTAAAGGACACTATATCCCCAAAAGATCACTCCTGCAACCTCCAAACCCACTGAGGTGTCCTGCTGGCAGCAGTTCCCTGCTGCAGGGACAGGGCACACTCACCATTGCTGTACTTGCACTGCTTCAGAGCCTCGTTGAAGCCCTCGCACAAAGTCAGGTCTCTCTGGTTGGTAGCGCATTCCAGGAACTGCTTCATCTCATAGTGGCAGGGTCCGTACGGCGACTGCTGCATCACGGGCCGGGGCTCCTGCGGCCACGGGCTCCGTCAGGGCGGCCCGGGGGCAGCGGCGCCTCCTCCAGCGCGCTCCCGTCCCCCTGAGCGGGGGGCGGCTGCCCGTCCGTCCGTCCTTCCCTCCCTGCCCCGCTCCCCTCTCCCGCCGCCCCACGGCCGCAGCCCCGCCAAGGGCGGCCCAAGGGCACAGCCCGGCTCCGCTCGCACCTGGGCGGGCGCCGCCGCCTTGGCCGGTTCGGAGGAGCCGCCGCTGAAGACGCCGGTAATGGCGCTGCCCACGACGTGTCCCACGGCGGAACCCACGGCCACGCCGGCCGCCGTGCTCGCCATCTGCGCCATCAGCCCGGGCTGCGCCGGCTGCGCCGCGGGCGCCGGGGCCGCTGGGGCCGGGCTGCGGAGAGAAGGGAGTCAGGGGGGGCGGCTCAGGGCGGCGTGCCCCGGTGCCCGCGGAGCCGAGCCCCGGTACCTGGCGTGCGCGGGCGGCGCCGCGGGCCGGGACACGCTCCTGCTGCCGCGCGCCATGGCTCTGAGGGGCGGCCCCGCCGCGCGCCGCCTTTAACCGGCACGCGCCGCCACGTGACACAGCGCGCGCGCGCAAACGCCAGGCCCCGCCCCCTGGGGGCGGTGCGAGTCCCGCGGTGCGCATGCGCACAGAGAGCAGGTGGGGGACCCGCCACCGGCCGCCTGCCCCCGGCAGAGGGCGCGAGAGGCCCGTGAGGGCCCCGGAGCGGGAATCGAGCACGGGACGGGACAGCGGGACACCGAGACACCGAGAGTCACAGACACCGGGACACCGAGAGTCACAGACACCGGGACACCGAGAGTCACAGACACCGAGACACCGAGACACCGAGACACCGAGAGTCACAGACACCGGGACACCGAGAGTCACAGACACCGGGACACCGGGACACTGGGACACCGAGAGTCACAGACACCGGGACACCGGGACACTGGGACACCGAGAGTCACAGACACCGGGACACCGGGACACCGAGACACCGAGAGTCACAGACACCGGGACACCGGGACACCGAGAGTCACAGACACCGGGACACTGGGACACCGAGAGTCACAGACACCGGGACACCGGGACACCGAGACACCGAGAGTCACAGACACCGGGACACCGGGACACCGAGACACCGAGAGTCACAGACACCGGGGCACCGAGAGTCACAGACACCGAGACACCGAGAGTCACAGACACCGGGACACCGGGACACCGAGAGTCACAGACACCGGGACACCGAGAGTCACAGACACCGAGACACCGAGACACCGAGAGTCACAGACACCGAGACACCGGGACACCGAGAGTCACAGACACCGGGACACCGAGACACCGGGACACCGAGACACCGAGACACCGGGACACCGGGACACCGAGACACCGAGAGTCACAGACACCGGGACACGGAGACACCGAGACACCGGGACACCGAGAGTCACAGACACCGAGACACCGGGACACCGAGAGTCACAGACACCGGGACACTGGGACACTGGGACACCGAGACACCGAGAGTCACAGACACCGAGACACCGGGACACCGAGACACCGAGAGTCACAGACACCAGGACACTGGGACACCGGGACACCGAGACACCAAGAGTCACAGACACCGGGACACCGAGAGTCACAGACACCGGGACACCGAGACACCGAGAGTCACAGACACCGGGACACCGAGACACCGAGAGTCACAGACACCGGGACACCGAGACACCGAGAGTCACAGACACCGGGACACCGAGACACCGGGAGTCACAGATCCCGGGACACCGAGGCTCACAGTGAGCGGGGGCAGGCGTTCCCCCTGCACTGCCGAGGCCACAGTAACCCGTGTCCCCGGTAGCTGCCCAGGGCTCCTGAGCTCCCCAGCGGTGACTGCAGCGCTGCCCCGGCTGGCCCGTGCCGCGGCCGGACAGCTCTTTGGGTGAAGAAGTTTTTCCTAAAGCCCAATCCAGCATTCCCTGGCACAGCTCGAGGCCGTTTCCTTTCGTGCTGGCCCTTGGCGGCCGCGGGAGCAGAGCGGTCCCGCTGTGGAGCGCAGGGCACGGCGGCTCCGGGGACAGAGCGGCTGAGGGGGCCGAGCTGGGAAGGGCCGGCTGTGGGACAGGCCCGGAGAGCGGGAAGGGACCGCGGCCTCTATGGCATGGCAGGCGGGGGGAGGAGAGAGAGGTGGATAATGAGGGGCTGGCAGAGGGAACAGGAGCACTCCGCAGCTGGGGCAGGGAGACGAGGCTGCCAGGGAGGAGGGAGCAGAGGAATGATGTGGTCTAAGCCATTGACCAGCACAACAATTTTTGCAGCAGCCCTCTGGATACAAACCAGGAGATCAAGGAACGCTCTGGAAGGTGTGGACGTTGTTGGGCAGTAGGAATCCATGAAAAGATGATGATGAACCCTCAAATCATGAAGAGACAGGCTGGACGACGCCAGTTTTACCTCCAAACCAATTTCCTGACAATCATCTCTTCCCTGGCAGCCCTGCTCGTCTCCAGGGCTTCTGTGGGTCCATGTCTCCTCAGCGTCTCCCTGGAATTGGCTTTGTTGCCACCTCCATCTGGACGTTCCTTATGCCCAATGAAGAGGAATTTCCAAAACTGAGAAGGGTCCTGAAGATGTCCAGGAAAAAAAAAAAAATAAAAATCCCAGCTATGTGATGTCTCTAGGGCTGCGTTTGTACATTCAGCACGTTATGAAAAGCAGCTCTTTGGGCTGGTTCATTGACTGGCAGGAATTAGAGAGCTAAGTCACTGCAGGGCTGGCAATTAGCTGCTGCACGAGTGTTTTTGTAGAGTCAAATTTCCAGCGAGGGGAAGAGAAAAGCGTTTGTAAAGCAAGCCACCCCTCGGTGCAGGAGCCGGGCAGGGGGAGCTGCAGCTCCTGCACTCCTGAGCAAAGAGAAGAATTGTTCCTCAAACAAACACCGGTGAGGGGCAACACTCCCAAATCCTTCCTCCCGCAGTGCTGGGGAGTTCTCTTGCCCCGGGAGCTGTGCAGTGCTGCTTTCAGCTGGAGCAGCAGCATTTTCCATCCAGCCTTTCCCTGCCTGTCTTTTCCCACTGACTGGTGGAGCAGCTGGAAGAGCAGAGGAATGTCACTGGAAAGCCCCTGCCCCAGCAGCACCTGCACTTCTTCCTTTCCCAGGTGTGTGTCCTGGAGAAGTGTGGCTCCCTTCCTCGAAGGAAAGAAGTGTGGCCCTGTCCAATGAGCCATGAGAGAAAGCAGAGGTCTTAGAGACAGGAGAGAGAAATGGCAGGAGGTGACACGAGGGTGACCTCGGGGAGCTGTGAGGAAACTCAGCTCTGCCAGCTCGAGCCTGGGGCTGCCACACCACGGGCTCCTCTCCCTGCCTGGCCGTAGGAAGAGGCTCAGCATGTGCTGGAGGGAGGAGAGGACGGACTTGCAGGGGGCACAGGGAATGCCAGAGCTCCAGCCGTAAGAAATCAAGATTCATTAGTTCCACCAGGCGCAGAACAACTTGCTGAAGGAGCCTGGGCTTCAAGCTGAGCGCATCCCTCAGCAGCGTCTGGGGACCCTTTCATTTGGTTAATTAGACACAAAGTTTTTCTGTGCAGTGGGAGGCCGAGTATGTGCTGAGGAGCATTTACTAATGAGATAATTTATTGTGGCTGTCTGGGAAGCTGAGTGTACACAGCTCCTCCCGTGCACACACCGCCCACCCCAAACCCTCCGCTCCCAGCTGGAGAGGCCTCGGCTCCGGAGGTGGAATTACGGTGTCAGGTCTCCCTGGGAGAGCCCTGCCCAGGAGCCATCCTCCCACGGGGGGCTTCTGCAGGAGGGCCTCACCTACATCTGAATATCCTTGCAACAATTTTCACTCTTTGACTGGCCAAACTTCCTAATTCCGCTATTTTTCACACTGAATTTGATCTGTGATTCAATGAAGTAACTTCATTTTGCCTCTCTCTTTTCCCCTGCTCCAGGTCTCTCCTTACACAGTTCAAGTGTTGGGGCTTGCCTACACTTGAAGGTTGACTCTGGCTTTAGGGACAAATAAATCTGAAAGACAAGAACGAATTCTTGAATATCTCTGGGAGGATTTACTCAAAATCAGTAATTTCTGAATAACTTGGTGCCCTGGCTGGCCAGTTCATCCTCCAGGTAAGGGCTGATTTCAGTCCCCAAGATCACGCAGAGCACTCAGGTCAGAAGGAAATATGCAAGAACTACCTTTATATCCCATAAAGTTTTTAGGAAGCAGAGTTGCAGCCACCTAAATAATAATAATAATAATAATAATAATAATAATAATAATAATAATAATAATAGAAGAAGCAGGCAAGTTGCTACCACTTAACAGAATTCAAAGGCAGGTCTGTGTTTTTTCAACTGCTTTCTCTCCTTTGCTCTAACAGGAACTTACAACCTCCCCCTCCAGAGTCTGCCTCGCTGAAATCCTCACGTTGTCACAGCTGAAATGTGGCTACAAAGAGCTGCAGGAATTCCCCAAGGTTGTTTCACAGGTAAGGAATGCAACACCGGCCTCCCGGCGCCTCCTGCCTGTCTGCCCGTGCCGCGGGCACAGCGCTGGCCGCGCCTGTGGCTGCACTGGCAGGGCTGTGCTGGGGGGACAGTGACACCCCCGGCTGCTGCAGGAGCCACCCCTGGCTGCGGGCACGTCCTGCCCGCTCCCCCCGGGCTCGGTGCACACCGGGCGTGCAGCCGGAGCCTCGGCAGCTGCAGGTTTGTGCTCGGAGAGCCCTAATTAGTGCGTGCAGGGGCAGATCTGGGCAGTGCTCTGGGTGTACCTGAAGTTATTTAGGTGAGCAGCAAATTGCACAGGATGATTGCTCGGGGATCTGGGCAAACTATTCAAAGCAGAAGAAAGCGTCTGATGGATTCGCCAATATTTTTGTTTGTGGACAATCCCCCAAAAAGAAGCAAACCCTCCAGTTCTTACCAATGTGTTTGCTGCTCAAAATTACTCCATGAATCCTTTGTGACTGAGTGCATGCAGTCAGTGGTTTCTCATGTCCTCCTTTTATTTTGTTGTTTGAGCTCTAGCTAGTCCTAATTTACTTGTGCCAGGTGGCTGATTTCAGTCCCCAAGTTCACACAGAGCACTCAAGTCAGAAGGAAATATTCAAGAACTACCTTTTTATCCCATACACCTTTTTAGGAAGCAGAGTTGCAGCCAACTAAATAAAAAAATAATAAAAGAAAACAAAATAATAATAATAATAATAATAATAATAATAATAGTAGTAGTAGTAGTAGTAGTAGTAGTAGTAGAAGCAGGCAAATTTCTACCACTAAACAGAATTCACAGATTTTTCATGATCAAGTGGCACATTTGCCCCAGGCCTGTCTCACCACTGCTCCCCAAGGGATAAAATAGCAGTTTTATGGCAGGTGATGTCCCATGGTGGCACACAGCCCTGTCTCACTCTGGGTGCCACTGGAGCACACTCCCCACACAGACATCTTCCTGTATCTGCATCCCTGCTGCTCTTCAGCCAAAATACAGTGCCTGGAACAAAAGGAGTGTGCTGCAGGAGTCGGAGAGGAGCAATGGGAGGAAGAGAAGCCCCCAGTGTGTGACTGGAGGAGCTGCAGATGGCCAGACGTGACTGCGAGGGAAGGGAGGCAGCGCTCAGAGCAACGTTTCAGCTTTCAAGTCCCGTGCTCCAGGATCTACATGCCATTTCTTGGATGTGGTTTGCCCCGAGGGCAATCTCAACAGCTGTGAAGTTTCAACAGATGAACAATGTAGTTTTCAATAAATTTCACCAAGCAAAGGAAAGGATTTTAACTCGTTCATGCTAACCCACTTTTGGTCTGAAGGCTCTCCTGGACCCCAATCCATGCAAGCCATGAGTGTTTCCTGTTTGAGCCCCAGGCACACCTGAGCTACACTCAGAGGTTTTTCCCCCTCAGAAGAGGCTTCTCTCAGCCATGCCCGTGGGTTCTGGGAGGTGCAGGAACACCCCTGCCTTTACCTGTGCCACTTGAACCCGCTCTGGTGGAGGAAGGTGCCAAATGTGGATGCCCTCAGCTCCTGGTGGGGAAAAGAGAGGAGGTAGAAAGACAATCTTTCAAATCTCCTTGTGGCTACTGCATCTTGGAAGTTCCATTTCCTTTGTAGTCACACATCCAGAAGTGGGGCTTTGCTCTTGGAGTCATGTTCTCATCCCAGCTGAAGGCTGATGCCATTAATTGGAACTGAAAGAGGGGCTTTTGTGTCCCTGAATTCTGCAGTCAGAGAAGTCAAGAAATTCCCTCTTCCAAAACTCATCTGGTGTATCCTCAGATCCTGAGGACAATTACTGTGAATTGTACACAGGACAGGACAGCAAACCTGAGTCCAGAGGTAAAAGGCCAGCTACAAAGCCAGCACTGGGGTTTTTGGTTCATGTCTGGGGGTTCTGGGCAATGAGGCTGTGACCTTTGCTGCCTCCCCTGTGGCTGGGATCTGTCAGGTGGTTTCAGGAGTCCGAAGCAGCGAGCTCACACCTCTTGCAGGAGATAACAGTGCTGAGTGAGCCCTGGAGGGATCTCACACCTGTACAGGCTCCCTGCTTCACCTGTCCGTGTTTTACCTTTGCTGTCCAGGCCGATGGGCTCAGGACTGAGCATTTCCTCCTCACCCAAACATCTGCCCAGAGGCCATTCCCTCCTGCTCCCACACAGCCGCTCCCTGGCCAGTCTGCTTCCCCTTCCCTCTGCAGACAGACAGACAGACAGACAGACAGACAGCAAACACCCCCAGGAGCTGCCCCGGTGGTTCCCCACACAGCTCTGGGGGGCACTGATGGAGTTTCACTGTAAGGAAACAACCCAAGCCCAGCTACAGACTCGAGGGTGGGTCTGTGTGTGAGGCAGAGATGCCCTTGACCTTTAGGAGGCTCTTAGCACCAAGCCATGAACAGCGACTGCTTTCAACCAGAGCTTTACAGTGACTGCCTCCCCACCTCTGCCCCTTCCCGAGCCAGGACACAGCTCATAAAGCACCCAGAGACATCTTGTGAGATGCTGCAGCCTCCACACAACAGTGCACAGACACATTTGGGGTCTTTTGTCCCGGCTCTTCAAAATGTTTCATGAGTTTTAGTCATCACGTTGCTCTTCCTGTCCTACTGAGGCTCCCCAACCATCAGCTTCCAACAGAAGTTTTTCAGACAGAAACTAAATATCTTTTCCTTCCTGTAAAAGAAGCCAGCAGTATCTCCTTTTCACGTGGAAAGTCAATAACCCTTGCAAATGCACAGGGCAGCCTGGTGGTGCACTCTGATTTCTCATGATTTCTGCTGAAATGCTTTCAGTTGGCATCTCCACCAGAGTGCTGAGCTCTCCATCCATGGGCTCCTCCTTGGGAAGATTGCAAAGATCCTCCTGTGCAGGAGCAGAAAAATCAGTGGTCTGAGCAAACCCCTCGGCTCTCTGGAGAGGCTGGACACTGTGGATGCTGTGCTGGATTCATTCCCAGCCTTGTGCAAGCTCTCATGGTGTCTTTTAGATGGTTCCTCAGAGTCTGCTGTGTGGTCTCTGGGTGCTCCCCTGGATCTGAGGATTCCACAGGGAGTTTGGGACAATTCAGAGTTCAGCAACTGCAGCCTGAAAGTGTAAAAACACTTTGGGAACTGATCTCTGACATTGTCCAACCAATTTATCCCAGTGACATTTGCTAGTGGCAATGCAGTGCGTGTCACAGAGCATCCAGGAGTTTGGAATGGCAGGACTTGGCATCACTGCTGTGCAAAGTTACTGCTGGGAGAGGCACTTTGCATCCCAGAGGGAGCCAGGAGTGTGCTCACACCAATAAAATCCACATTTCCGTGGTCTCTCTTCATGGATATCTCCTCTGGCCCCAAACCCTCTTGCTCTCCTGTCTTTTTTCCCCCTGGCTCACATCCTTGCTGCCTTTACACGGCTTTATTCAGTCAGAGCCCGGTGTGTGGCTGGTCCTGCTCAGCCAGCAGCGAGCAGCCCGTGTGTGCAGCAGCCACCCCATCCTGCCCAGGTGAGGGGAGCCCCCTCTCCTTCCTCCCTCCTTGCCCAGCCGGCTGCACATCCCGGGGACACAGGTGAGCCCCAGCAGGGCACGATGCCAGAGCAATGTGCAGGGGCAGGAAGGTCCCAGCAGCAGCGAGAGGAGCTGGGGGAGTGGGACCCGCTCCAGGGAAGGGAGCTCAGCAGCGTTTGCTGAGGAGGGGGGAGAGAGGGAGCTGAGGGGCTTGGCTGCTCTGAGCAGAAACGTGCGTGAAGAAAAGCCTCGACCCACACCCTGAATTCCACAGCTCGGCTCCAGGGACGGGGAGAGGGAGAGAGGACAGGACGGGACATTTCCAGCAGCCCTGCGACTTGTTCATAAAAGCCTCATCTCACCAGCCCTGCCTGCCTCCTCCCCCATCTCCTCCACAGCTCACGCTGGGTTTTATTAACGCAGTTCCCCTCGGGCTAGAGGGAATCACATCCCAGGAGACATTCCAGTCCCAGATCAGTTCGGAGGGGATCACAGGGAGCCAAGGGCGGGGGGCGTTTCGCCAGGACGTTTCATTCCCGGAGAGCTGGCAGGTTGGGAGCGCTGCGAGGCGGCACCGGCAGCTCCTCCTCATGGGACACCGAGCAGTCCAACCCCTGCATCCCAGCCGCTCCTGCTCTGTCCAGGCTCTGGCTCCGGGCTCCTGCCCCGGGCTCAGGTGAGAACATCGCCCTGGGCACAGCGGCTGGAGCCGGGGGCAGCGCCCGGCAGGGCTCAGCCCCAGCAGCGCTCGCCAGGGATGGGAGCTGGCTCCCCGGCGTCTGGCTCCTCAGGTGAATTGTGGTGTGCCCTGAGCCTACGCCAGGAAAATGCCAGCAGATGAAACTGCATCTCGGGCCAAGAGACACGAAGATGGATGTGTTTTCCTCGCCCGGCTTATCTCGCAGGCAGCGCTTCTGCCCGGCTCTGTTTGTGTGCGCTCGGCTCCTGGCACGGGGGCAGAGATGATGAGACAACAACACCGCGACCGAGCTCCCCGAGCTGCAGCCCTGCCCTGCCCTGCCCGGCCCGGCCCGGCCCTCACCACGGCAGGGAGCCGCTCCCCGGGACCGAACCCCAGCGCTCAGACCCGGCCTGGGTCCAGGGATGAGTCCAAAGATGGGTCCAGGGATGAGTCCAGGGACCGAGTCATGGGATGAGTCTAGGGCTGGGTGTCAGGGTTGGGTCTCAGGGTTGGGTCTCAGGGCTGGGTGTCAGGGCTGGGTCTCAGGGTTGGGTCTCAGGGCTGGGTCCAGGGTTGGGTCCCAGGGCTGCTGCAGCTGCACTGGGGCTGCAGCAGGAGAAGGGGCAGGAGGAGCTGCAGGACCTGCAGCTGTTTGGATTCTCAGACACCGTGCGAGCTGCAGTGTGAGCTGCACTGGGGACAGGCTGTGGCTGCCTCAGTGCTCCCCCAGGGACCCCTTGTGAGGCTGGAGCCCTGAGGAGTGCAGTGCACCTCTGCAGGGTGAGGAGCAGGACATTCCTGCCAGCATGTCCCTCGTTCCTAGCTCAGAGGGCAGCAGTGGCTGCCCAGCTGCCCTGCAGGCACTCCTGGCCCTGCCAGGGGCTCTGCCCCACAGCTCTGCCCCACATGTGCCCCTGGTTTCATAAGGGCACCGCATCAAGCAGATCCCAAACTCCTCTGACTTTGTGCTGCTGGGTTCAACCCACAGTTAAGGTCAAAGAAAGGGGAGTTTAAAGGGCAAAAGAAAATAGATGTAAAATAAGTAATAGGGAATCAAACAAGTCTTTCTGGAAATTCATAGTGAGACTGAGCTAGTTAAGCTGAAGTCTGGAAAACTTTGTTTTTTTCAAGGTTCACTGTTTGGACCCAGGACAGCCTGTACAATTCCAGCATTTCCATTTTAAAGATTTTAAAAACCCCAGAAGAGATTTGAAGCAAAGCACTTTACTGACCAACATACATTTTTATGTATTGCTTTATTTTGTATATTACTTTACCTTTCCACTTGTGAGTCCAGGCCCAAAGGCTGAGTTTCCACTCCACAACCATTTCTTTCCCACTGCCCATGCCTTGGGCTGCCAGCAGAGGAGAAATGGGTAATTAAAAGAGCACTCCTGATACACAATTGTGTTTACATGGGCAGTTCACTGCACATGACCCCCAGCCTTGTTTGCACCCACCACCACCTGTGGCTGCCCAGGAGAAAAACAAGGTACCAGGGCCAAAGAACAGGAGGACCCCAAAAGCAAGAGGTGAGAACAGAGATTTGTCTGATGGGGACATGTCCTCATTTGTCACCTACTGAGCAGTGATGCTGGAGACATCAATTCATGAGGGTATCTCCTACAGAGAGAGGAGGAAAGACATCAGAGAAATCAAAGGGGTTTCTCTCTCCTGGGGATTTGGCTCCTGGACCGTCTTCCAGCTGCTCAGGGAAATGCCCAGGGGGCATAAAGCTCCAAGCCAGGTCCCCAGGCACACGGAATACAGCTGTGAAAGTCACACCAGGGAGGTGGCAGGAAACAAAGGACTTTGGACAGACAGGCTTAATCCATTTAAATTCAGTTTCTCTCTCACTTCCCTCCCCTTTCCCCTTTGCTCTCATCAGACAGCTCTTCCCCCACCTCACCTCAGTCCCAAGTGCCTTACAGCAGTTTCACATCCAAGTGGCTCATGGGCTGAGAGAGTTATTCCACCTCTTTGCTGTTCACAAAGCATCAAACCTGCTGTTCTCTTCCTCTTGCACAGCCTCTTTCCCCCTCACACCTGCTGGGCTGGAGAGAGAGGCTGCTGGTTCCTGTGGAGACTCACCTTACCATGCTGCTTTGCCTGCCCAGGTGTTCACAAGGCTCTCCTTGTTGGGAGGCCTTAGGGGAGTGGGAGAAGAGCTTGTGGTCAGAAGGACTTGAAAACTCATGTCAGCTCTGCCACTTGCTAGGGTTGGAAGGCCTGGAACACGTGCTGAGCAAGAAGAGCTCTGTGTGGGGATGCTAAATCAGCAACATCAGTGACCATCAGGACCTGTCAGCCATGAAAACTTCCCCTGAGCTCCTGCAGCCATCCTGAGAAGCCCAAGTTTGGCTCCAGCCTGGCAGGAGGTGCAGGAAAGCAAGCAGACAGTGAGATGTGGGACTGAGAGATGTGGGACTGAGAGATGTGGGACTGAGAGATGTCAGACTGAGAGATGTCAGACTGAGAGATGTGGGACTGAGAGATGTGGGACTGAGAGATGTTGGACTGAGAGATGTGGGACTGAGAGATGTGGGACTGAGAGATGTGGGACTGAGAGATGTGGGACTGAGAGATGTGGGACTGAGAGATGTGGGACTGAGAGATGTGGGACTGAGAGATGTGGGACTGTTGGTGCTCTGGGGCTGGGGTGGGAGCTCTGTGCTCATCTGGCAGTGGCCATCAGGCTGCAGACAGACAGACAGACAGACAGACAGACAGACAGAGAGCTCCCAGCTCAGGAACACAAGCAAAAAGGATTTCTGCAGGCTGCACACAGGGCCCTCTGCAGAAGATGAGCATGGGAGCCCCCAGATCACCCAACGGGCCGTGCTCCTGCTGCCAAACATCGACTTGCTTGGCTGGGAAATATCTGTAATCCCAAACACACCATGCACTTTCTTTTGTGCTAAGTGCCTTGGCAGGAGCCAGCAGTTCTCACACATTTCCATCTCTGCAAGGACCACGTTTCCCAGAACAGCCCCTTTAAAAGTCTCCCTTCATTAAGAAGAGCCAAAACTGCCTGTTGCTGCCTTACAGGCTGCTCCCATGCCTCTCCCTGCTTCCCCAGGGCTCCACTGCCAGGCTGGAAAGCACTGAGCTCCCAGAGACACCAGCATTAAAAGAAAAGACACTAAAGAAAAGAGAGACAAAGGCAGGAAAGCTTTTTTCACTGGGACCCAGCTGTCTGGCTCAGAGAAAGGCAAGAACCGAGGGTCTGCTCTGCATTCCTGGGGCACAGCCAGAATAACAGCAGAAGGGTAAATTCCACAGTGCACAGCCCTTTCCCTACTCCCCTATCCCCCCTTACAAATAAGGCCTCGGGGATGTGCTGAGCATGGTGCTCTGGTGCAGGGACATCTTGCTAACAGCCTGCAAGTTAAACACTGCAGCACCTTCCAAAGCCAAGAGCAGGCTCTTTCTTCTCACATCTGCTCACCGTACCCAGCATTTACATCGTCAGTATGGTTCCCATAAAACTAAACATGAACAACTGATCACAGACAAATAAAGCAGTAATAGAGTCTGGGATGTCAGGAAGCCTTACCCACTCCCAGCACACCAGCCCAAGCAGCTGGAGATCAAAGTTTTCTTATTTGCAATACATTTCTTGAAACAATTTTCAGCTAAACTCGGTCTGCTGAGAGGATGCTGACACAATCCAGGGCTTCTCCCATAGAAACAGGAACCGAGACACCAGGTCTGTGCACCGCTGCCTCCATCTCCAGGTGGCCGAGCAGATGGAGAAGCCTTTGGCATCTCCAGAATGGGGAGTTGCTCCCTTCTTTCCCCTCCCTCAGCATCCCTGCTAGGGAAAGCCTTCTTGTAAAGTGCGAGGTTTGAGTGAAAAAGTGAGCAAAGCAGGGCCCTGCACGGGCCAAGCAGGGGTGCAGAGACATTTAAACAGAGCTGTGAGCTACTCCCCGTGGGGACTGGAGCGATCTCCACGGGCACTGAGAGGTTTTTAGCCCGTGGTACCCTTATTCAGGAGAGGCGAACGACACCTTTAAATGCTCCCGTTTAAAGGCACCCCAAGGCAGACAGGAGCGGGCGCAGGGAGGCCGGGGCCGGGCAGGCGTGGGAGGGGGGTCCCGCCCCGCTCCGCCCCCGGGGGCTGGCGGGGCGGAGCAGCCGGGACCCCCCTCCCGCGATGCCGCCGGGCCGTGTCCCCCCGGCCCGTGCAGCCGCGGCTCGGCGAGAACAAAAGGCAGGAGCGGGAGGAGGCGCGAGGAGGAGGGCAGGCGGCCACGGTGGGGGGATAAAAGGCTCAGCGAGGACCCCCCCGCCCCTCCTGTGCCCCATGTCCGAGCCCGCTCCGCCGCCCGGCATGGCCCGCCCGCCGCTGCCCGCCGCTGCCGCCTTGCTGGCCGCAGCTCTGCTGCACTGCGCCCCCGCCGCGCCCGCCCGCCGCCACAAACCGGTGAGTCGGGAACTGCCGCTGCCTCCCTCCGTGTCCCCGCCGCTGCCTCCCTCCGTGTCCCCGCCGCTCTCCGCTGCTGGCCCGAGCGCGGTGTCTCCCCGGCACATCCGAACGGGAGGAGCCGGCTTTGCCTCTGCTCCATCCATCCCCGAGCCGCGCTCGGATGCCGGCACGGGACGGCCGCTCCTGCCGGTGCTCCCGCTCCTCTTGGCTTGTTGGGGAGTTTTCACAGCCGTGTTCCCGAGGGAGAACGGGGACCGGGACAAGCAGAGTTTCGGAGAGGACACGGCATCCCCCGTGCTCTCCTGGCAGCAGAGCACCCGCTGCTGCCCAAACACACCGCGCTGGCCCGTCCCAGAAGCGATACCGGGAGACGAGACTAAAGGGAAGAGTGAAAGGCGCGGGCAGCAGGGGAGCAGCAGGGCTCGCTCTCCCTTCACATCCCTGCCCGACCCCAGCACCTGGGAGCGAGCTGCAGGGTCTGCGCCTGCCAGGGAAGAGCAGCGGCGTGCGAGGGATTTGGGGGACGGGAGAGGACAGAGAGCTCCTTGTGCTGGGAATGTGTGCGTGTGTAATTGGGTTATTATAGACGTGCGCTTCGCTGCTGTGCCATGAAATAATAACAGAGCAAATGCCCAGTAGCAGCCCAAGGGGATTAGTTCAGGTTCTGTCGATGGTTTTATTATCAGCTCTGTCATCTGAGTACTTTCTGGCTTGGCTGCTAAATCTGCTGTGGGCTGGGACTTGGCACAGAGCAGCCTTGGCCCCCAAAGTGCTCGCACTCCTCCAAACGAAATGTCACCGTGCTTGGCTCCGCGCTGCCTCTGAGGAAGGTGGGGCCAGGCGCTCGGTGCTGGCACCCTGCTCTCCAGGAATGAATGACACTGCCCTGCCGGGTGAGTCCCCTCGGTGAGCAGCAGGTGGTGCCAGGGCAGAGCCCCACCCGCACCACTGGACACTGCTGGTTCCTGCGGGACACGGGCAGGGCTGGCAGGTGCCTCAAGCTCTGCCCTGGGCCAGCTGGGAAGCTGCTGCTCCTGGAGGAACCTGCACAGCCTCTGGTCCTGGTCTGGCTGCCAGCAAGGACCTGTGTGGGATGCGGGGGGAAGGGAGAGCCAGGGTTTGGCACCATCTGAGCCCAGCCCAGCTGCCGTGGCCCCGTTCATCTCTCTCCTTTGGCCAGCGCTCACAGCCGCTGACCGACTGCAGGGGTTCCTGGAGATCAGCTCAGTTGGCCTGGAGTGGGAAGCACCAAACTGCTGAAGAGCACCGAGTTAATGCAGGGGTCCAGGGCTGCTCAGACTCCTGGTCCATCAAATCCAGCTCCAGAAGAGTGTCCCCCCAGCTGGCAGTCTGCCAACAGAGAGGGGATTTCTTCTTCATCCTAGGCTAAAGCTCTCCACTGAGTGCTAATCCTTCCCTCTTGGCTGGAGTAACTGCAGGTGATACTCCTGCAGGTATGTTGTGTTCAGGAACACCTTGTGCTCCTGTGTTTGATCAGCCACGTGGGGCTCGAGGGTTCCGATTCATGTGTTTGACTCAGTCTTTGCAGGGATGGTGGCTGCATTGGTTGGGCTGGGAATGGACAAATGATTTCCCATCCTTTCAAATAGCAGTTCATCCCAAATAGCTGCTCTTTTCAGTTCCTCATCTGGTGTCAAGGCTTCTGAAGGTTTTTCTGCTGCCTCTGAGGTGAAGCTGGTTTTACAGGATGTTAGCTGGCAGCAGTGCACCCAGCCCCTCTGGCAGCCAGGGGACCGGCGAGTGCAGCACAGCTGAGGTGGCCCTGCAGGGCTGGCAGAGGCCCAGCCACTGTGCCCTCTCTCCCAGAGAGCTGTGCCATCACTGTGTTCCCTGCTCTGACCACTCCGAGCCTGCTGCACAAAGGGATGTTCCCCTAATGTCTGACAGCAGCTAATTTCCTGTCTGGGCACTTTTTGCTGTCAGGTGATGAATGAGAAAGGAGCCAAGGGGCTGAGCCGGGAAAAGAGGTTCACAGTCCTATGAGACAGACCAGAGGAGTTCCTCGAGCTGTGACAGACCAGAGGAGTTCCTCGAGCTGTGACAGACCACAGGAGTTCCTCGAGCAGTGCTAGGAGTGGGGTGGCCAAGGACAGCCCAGGTGCAGGAGTGTTGGAGCTCCAATACTGCAGCAGCCGAGAGCGGAGGGAATCAAGGGCTAAGATTCATTTTAAAGCCAGGCTATAGGGTGGGTTGCAGAAGGACTTGTGTTCTTTGAGGCAAACCCTGTAGAGCTCCTTTACTTTTATACTAATGCCTAAAGAAAGAAAGAAAGAGAAAACTGAGAGCAGAATAAAGGCTGTGTCTGGTGTCCACTGTAAAACTTGAGAACAAAAGATCTGCAGTCCTCGGGGCTGTGCACGCACAGGCTCCGAATTCCTGCCTTGCTTTCGGCTCCCCTGGGAAATCAAAGTCAGGGCATTTGCTGGGAAGGTCTCCCTTCCTACAGGAGTGCTGAGCACCCTCCCAGCCACCAACATAACCCATCAGGGGTCCTGCACACAGTCCAGGTCCCCCTGAACACAGCAGTTCCCCTCTGGACGTGGGGCACTGCCTTCCCCTGCCTGCCTCGCTCCGGGCTCAGGCAGCTCCCGCAGGAAGGGTTTGATTTGCACTCTTTGGTTTGGCTATTTAAATCCTGCAGTCAGTGGTGGGGTAATTTTAGGCATGTTTATCTTCTGCCCTGGGAGAGACTCAAGACACATGTAAGTAGTTATTCTCCAGCGGGTTTGCTGTGTTTGTGCTCCCACAGGCAGCACACACACACACCCTGCAGTGGGGCAGGGCTGGGGGGCGCAGCTGGCAGAGCAGATGGGGCAGGGAGAGAGGACAGGAACAGTTTGGGGAGGATCCCCCTCTCCAGGTTATGTTGTTGCACTTGCTTCCCCCTCACTTATCCTGCCCTGGCACCGTAACTGGTGCCAGGGGCTCTGCAGAAGAAGCAATGCACTGTGTAGGGGTTGTTTGAAAAGAATTTTTGGTGGAAAGTTGTCCTGCAGGGATGCTGATCCTACTTTTTCCTATTAAGTAGCTCTTTCCTACTAACCCCAACTACATGGACAGGTAAATGAAGGGTTTGTGGGTGTTCTTGCACTGGGGATGGCTGAGCCTAAAGTGAATGGAAGCATTGCCGAGTCTGCACATAGCTGGCCAGCAAAATGAAAAGCAGAGTGCTTCAGGGGTTCATTGAGGGCCACAGACATGTTTTTAGATGTTCACTGAGATCCTGGTGCAGATAGAGGAGTTCCAGCAAGGACAGGCAGGTGACCAGGCTTCCTCCTGTCGGTGGATTTGGGCAGGAGAGAGGCACTGGTAGCCAATGGCTCCCCTTAGCTTGGATGTAAGTGCACAATGAACAAAACATCTCAACCCCCTCCTCCCCTGCCAGGAGCGTGCCACATCCTTGAGCAGTTTCTTCGTTTCAAGGGGAATTCTAGGTCATCAGATTAAGGGCTCTTGAAACCTTTTGCTATGTCAGCATCCTGGGGCCTGTTTGCTCTGCAAGTTCTCCTGTTTCTGGCAAACTGTTGCTTGGGTGACACCAGCAGCTTGGTTGTGGTGTTGTTGATGGAATAGTCTCACAAACTGTCACGTAATTAAAATGTCTGATAATAAAAATAGTCCTGCAGTGTTTATTCGTTTGCTTTCTCTTGTTACACCAAAGCCTGGTTCTCCTCATTCTGTCTGTGGGCATAAACATTTGCAGTCCGTAATGTTTCATGTTCCACGTTGCTTAGGGAAAATAAACATTTTCCTTTTTTTGCTGCCAACAACAACTACCACCAAGTAATCCGGAAACAAAGTGTCAGGCCCCGGGAGGTAGTGCTGGATGGTGCCAGGGGGTGAGGGAAGTGAGTGGAGAGGAAAATCCAACTGTGTGTGCAGGGCCAGGCACTGCAGCATCTCCTGTTTGGCCTCAGCCTTTGTGCCCTGTCTGCAGCGGGACTCGGCTGCAGCCCAGCGTGGAGGGGCCAGTCCTGGAGCAGAAATGTTTTGTGTGAGCAAAGGATTCATAGAGGGGTTGGGAGACTCTGCCTTGTCCTGGGGGAGGCAGGGTCAATAAATCTGGTGGTTTTGCCCAGGCATTGCTTCCACTAACAGTGCACGTCTAGCTCAGGGTTAGACCACACCACACTCCTGTTTCTGCCATGAAATTTCACCTGCAGCATCAGCACCTTCCGAGCCCAGCCTGCTCCTGGAACGCAACCTGGCTAGAATGAAGCTGGTTCCAGTTTTACCATTACCATCAGCTGTAGCTGCAATTTCAGATCCAACCCCTGCAAGTCCATGCTGGGCAGAGAGGCAGGCTGGACAAAAATCTGTCTATGCAGCAGGAGAAGTGCTGATCTCAGACAGGAACATTGCTGTTCAGGGGGTGCAGAGCCACCCCACCGTGGACAAAAATGGGGTGAGAGAACTGTCTTGCGTGAGAACTGCAAGAGAAAGCATCCCTGCTGTCCTTCCCCACTGAAATAAGGGCAGGAGTGCTCTGAGGTGCAGGCTCGTAGGTAGGAGGAGGATAATGCTGCCAGCCACAGAGACAGCAAACAGCAGGGCAAACACTCTGAGTAACAAACAGAGAAAGCAGAAACAGAAGCAATGGAAAAGCAGGAGCAGAAGGGACAGGGAAATGGAGACAGAGTTATGAGCTCATTCCCCAACTTAAGAGGAAACAGCCCCAGTGACAGGGGCAGCATCCAAGAGTGATGGGATTCAGGCTGTAACTTGTCCAGTCGCTCCTGTCTGACAGGGAGAGGGGTCTCCTTTCATGTCCATGCCACAGAAGCAGGCAGGAGCCCAGGTAATTAGGTACACAACAGAGGACACAAGTGGAAGTTCAGGGCAGGCAGAGGAGGACGGGCCCAGGCAGAGGAGAGCTGTGGGTTTGTCAGCACCAGGCACCAGCCCCACTTTGCTGGTTTAGATGTGGTGTTGCTGATAGAACGCTGTGGCTGTGCTGCTGCTCCTCCCAGGAGCTCTGCAGGGCGAGTGCTGCCCAACACCGTGAGGTTAAAGATGCTCCTGGCTCCTGGGGATGGCTGGAACACTTCCTGGGAAGCTTGGCTGGTGTTCATCTGGCTCCAGCAGAGCCAGAGGTGATGGCTGTTGAATCACAGCACTTGAAGGCTGATAAAGCTTTGAGGAACTGAGTGGGCAGCCTGTACCTCTGCTGTGGTTTCTGCTGTCCCATGGGATCTGTCCATTCCCTCCTGCTCCCCCTCAGCCTTTCAGTCACAAGGCTGCAGGAAGAGGCACTTTCTTTGTGAGGAGCTGTGACCAGCCTGCAGCACAGCCCTTTGTGTACAGCTTTGCTCCTCTGCTGTCCTCACTGCCCTCAGCCCTTGGTTTCAGGCCTGGAATCCTCTCTGTGCTTGTGCTATATTCACATTTACTGACCAGCCTCTATTGCAAAGCCCTGGGCTCTTCCTTGACTACAAGCCAGCTGTTCCCACCCCCAGCAGCTGCCCCAGCTCTGGGTTACACAGGGAGGGGCAGTGCAGGTGGCTGCACACACTCAGCCAGAGCCTCAGATCTGCTTTGCACTCTGATGGGACAAACCCTGTCCTGCGTCGCAGGGATTTTCCTTTGCTTTTGTGTTCAGGAATCCCTTCCCCTCTGCTGGTGGGATGGGACAAGTGGGGGTGCCCTGATAGGTACCCAGCAGCCAGTGCCCTCCTCCCTGCCCTCCCCTCGCAGCTCTGCAGCAGCAGCAGCAGCAGCAGCAGCGCCCTGGTGAGCCCTGAGCAGGGCAGTGGGGTGTGGTACCACAGCTCAGGGAGCAAAGCAGGCTCTCCCCACGAGAGGCTGGGCTCAGCACCGCCTGGGAAAGATGCAACCTCAAGCAAGCGGATGCGATATCTAATCCCTGGGAAGTGCCTGCAGCAAGGTGTGTCCAGCCAAGGAGACCAAGATCTCCAGCCTGGGTGTCCCCTGAGACAATGTTTGGCAAGTGCTTTGTGCCTGTCACATTTCCCCTCGCCGGCTGTGCCTGCAGTGGCATTTTCCAGCCCTTCCTGCCATGGTCCTGCAGTCGGTGCAGTGACGACAGGGAGAGAGCTGCTGTTTGTCTGGGGCACACGCAGGGCAGCAGGGCAGGTCCTGCCTCCTGCCACACCCAGAGCCACTCACAGGACCACAGGGCCCTTCCAGGACCTGGTCTGCAAAGGGCAGGAGGAGCAGGGAGGGTCCTGGTATTGCACAGTGGGGTTTAGAAAGCTGGGATTTGTAACACAGGCCTTGGTCTAACCGAAGAGGGGAGGGAGAAGCTGCCTCTGGTGTGCCTCTGAACATGGGATTCCTCAGGGCAAGCTTCTCCTCTCTCTGCTCCTGGGCAGAGGAGAGTGGTAATCTCCAGTTTATGCCAGTGGCCCCAGCCTGTCAGGCAGCTGCCCTTCCCAGGAGGGGAATGTGCAGAGCATCATCAAGACAGAAAAACAAGGGTAAAGGATAAAAAATCTGGGTCAGCCTCAGCCCACTCACCTACCTGAGCAATTCTTGAGGGTTTCCCAATGCTCCTACTTCCTGCACTTCCTGGCCTTGGAAAACCAGATGCATTCATCACCCCAAGTCCTCAGCTGTCAGGACCTGGCAGTGGGTGCTCCCGAGTGCACCCAGGAGCGAGGGGCTGAGCACCCCTCCAGGCTGTGCTTGGTGACACAGCTGCCATCACGTGCCTGGGTGTCATCAGACTGAGAGCAAGATGTTGGCCAGAACATGAACTTTGTCAGCTTCTCCTGCCAGCTGCCCATCGCAGGCAGTCACTGCCAGCCCAGCCAGGGTGCCAGGTGGCTCTCAGAGAGCTGCTCTTAGAGAAACAGGTATCTCCAGCCTGGCAGGGCTCCAGTGCTCGGCAGGAGCAGCCCTGTGCAGGCTCCTCTGGGACAGTGCTCCTCCTCCTCCTAAAGCTCTGAATGGATGCTCAGTGGGTGGCTGCTGGCTTGGACAGGTTTTGCTGTTCAGGATGTGAAAAAGACTTTCCCTCTCACCATGTGTTGCCAGTGCAGTTCCTGTGGTGTGTGAAAGTGCACTGGGACACCAGGACTGCATCAATGCTTCTAAGGCAGGTGCCAGGCCACCAAGGATGTCTGTCTGTCTGTCTGTCTGTCTGTCTGTCTGGGGACAGCAGGCTAGAGCAGTGACAGACAGATAAAAAGCCTGAAGTGATGCATGGACACCCAAAGTGCACCTTGTGTGCACTCCCTGGCTCCCCTGTCCCTCTGTGCCTCGCCCAGAGGCCAGTGCAGGGCCGGAGCTCAGCGGTGGAATTCACGCCAGGGCCTTCACACTTCATTCCAGCCCGCATGAATGGGCCCATTGTGGGCAGCAGAGTGGTGGCAGCATGCGGATTACACGGCATCATGGCAGCTCTGGCACTGGGCCATCCTGACCTTTGTGTCCCTGGCAGGGCAGCCAGGAAAGCTGGCCTGGAAGAAGGCAGCTCTTTGCAGGGGAGGAAAGAGCCTGCCTAAAGCCCAGATCCTCCCTCTCTATCCCTGTAGGACAGAGCCTGTCCTGGTAGAGATCCACCACTGCAAACACCTTTACATTTGCTGCATAAAATCAGGCAAAAAAAAAAAAAAAAAAAAAAAATCTGTGTTTGGCCCTCTGCAGCACAGTGACATGGACTGAGCACCTCTCACCCCACACACCTCACAGCAGGATGGAGATGACACCTGGGTTGTGTTTCATGGTGGCAATATAGTCCTGCTGTCACGTGGGAAAGCAGTGAAAGTCAGCTAATTAGCGTTAATTAATGTTGGCAAGAGAAACCTTGATTTTCCAACTAATTGTGGGAGAGCCCAGGAGATCTTATCCCGAGCAGAATCACAGGTACAGTGAGACAAGGGGATATGGTGCTGTCCTTCCTCAGGCAGCGATGGGGGCTGAGGGACAGTCCCTGCTGCTCTCTGCCCCATGGGCTGGCTGTCACCGCCACATCCCTGTGTCCTGCTCTGCAGGGACAGTCCCTGCTGCTCTCTGCCCCATGGGCTGGCTGTCACCCCCACATCCCTGTGTCCTGCTCTGCAGGGACAGTCCCTGCTGCTCTCTGCCCCATGGGCTGGCTGTCACCCCCACATCCCTGTGTCCTGCTCTGCCATGTCCCCTGGCCATGCTGACACCTGCCCACCGTGCCAGGACAGCAAGAGGACACCACGGAAGTGACAACAGGGAACACAACTGCGTGCTGGGGACTAAAGACTTCCTCCCATTAATGTCACCTCTCCCGAGCCAGGAGGGAATAAAGGATGTAGGGCAAAGGGGGAGAATTTATTCCCTAGTGATTTGTTTTATACTTGAAGGGTCTGGTTCTCATCCACAGCCTGCAAAAGTATTTCCTGCCGGCCAGCTGCCAAGGAAACATGGCCCAAAAATAGCCCAGTGCTTAGTGGGTGCCATGGCTTGACACAGTGCCTCCCTCCCAGGTGTGAGGCAGCCTCAGAGCAGCAGGAACACAGCACATTTTTGGGGGGCAGGTTGTGCCCCCCCAGGGAGGAAGAGCCGTGGGCAGAGCTGGAGCTGGGGAAGCAGCCAGTGGTTTGTGGCTGTGCCACTCTGCAGCAGGAAGCATCTTCACGGACACCAGAGTCGTGGTTTTGCTTTTGCCTTTCAGGACGTGTCTCGAAAGCAGCACACCTGGAAGGAGCAGGCTCCGTGGCTGGCTGTGGGCACGGGTGTGCCTGCCAAGGGCTTCCCTGCGGCTGCCTGGAACCCCCCTCGCTGCGGCGTGCCCGACCTGCCCCTGCTGCCCGACGGCCAGAGCGGCCGCAACCGCCAGAAACGCTTCGTCCTCTCCGGGGGCCGCTGGGACAAAACCAATCTCACCTACAAGTAAGGGAGGCCTGGAATGGAGCTCAGGCTGATTTGCTTTTCCCTCCATGAATGCTCGGTGTGTGATGCTCCCCGGAGCTGTGACCCTGAGAGCTCCAGGGCAGCAGGAACCACGCTGGGCCTGTGCCCAGCACCTGCACATCCCCTGAGGAGCACACTGCACATCCACAGCTCCCTCCAGCCTGGGCAGCACGCTGTGCTCAGCCTCTGCTCTGCCAGCCTGCACTCACTGCCCTCACACGGGCTGGCCTGAGCCTCCACCGCTGCCTCTGCCCCTTCAGCCACCCCGCGCGGGGATCGCCTCACAGCTTATTTTAAAAAGATCTTTTTATTCAGCTGTTGTTGATGGTCCCATAAACAGCACTTCAGTGTAAAGTTTTGCCCAAATCAGCCCACACGTTCTCAGTGGTGAATCTACTCAATCGCTGGGAGGGCTGTGCTGCCTCCCCAGCTGCCCTCAGGGGTATGAGTGGAGAAGTGAGCACAGTCATATGGACCTTGACAGAATGTAAATCATCTTTTGCTTAATCCAATACAGGAGACAGCTCCTCACACCATCAGGAAGCTGTAGACAACAGGAAGGCTTCTTCCTTTCATTTCTTTTCAGTCAATAGTGTTAAAGAAAGAAACACAGCAGAGATTTACATAGAGCAACACTGTCAGTGGAAAGGAAAGAAACCTCCCTCTGTGTGGCAGACCTTTCAGACTGCTCAACTGATGAGTGAACCCAAGTTTCCAGGGGCAAAAAATGCAGAGATTGAGGAGAAGAAACCACATCACACTGCTCTCAGGAATCTTTGTGGTGGTGGCCTTCCAGGGGATAGACCTGGGGAGTGCTGTGGCACTTCAGAACAACAGAGAATCTATCCAGGGAACTCAACTCTGGCACACCAGCCAGAGGATTTCAACACTGGTGGGATTTCTCTGCTGCACATGTTGCTTGGTAGAAGGTGCTGGAGCAGGGCATGTACGGATGGGAGATGTTCTGGTGCTGAGGGTGGTGGCTCTGGTGATGCTGACTGTGGAACTGGTGTCAGCCCTGTTCATGGGAGAGCAGCTGACCCTCTCCTCCCCTGGTGTCTGTTGCCTTCCAGAATTATCAGGTTCCCATGGCAACTTGTAAAAGCTAAAGTGAGAAGGACCATTGAGGAAGCTTTGAAAGTCTGGAGCGATGTGACCCCGCTGACCTTCACCGAGGTGCAGGAGGGACGGGCTGACATCGTCATCGATTTCACAAGGTGAGCAGGGCTGGAACCAGAGCAGAGAGCTGCCAGCACACAACTTGGGCACTTAAATGGAGGCTCATATTTCTGCTTTCAGACACTGGGATCATTTTAGTTCTGTCAGTCGTGGGCTGCTTGGTGTGAGTGCAGCTGTTCCACACTGGCTGTGCACAGCACCGTTACTGATCATTCATTCATTTTCCTGGTACATTTACGTTTCTCTGCCCACAGGCTGTTTTCTTAAGCATTTGTTTTGACTTTCCATCTTCAGGTCCTCCATCCTGTCCCTTGACTGAACGATGTAACTGTCTGCCCAAAGACAAATATAGTTTCTTGGTGAAGTGAATCTTGGCTCCTGGCCTGAAATTCCCTTTTGGCAAAACACGCACTGGGGTAAAGACTTCCCTGAGCTGCGTGTTTGCACAGAGCTAATGAGGGCAGTGGAGACTGTCCAAGCAGTGATGTGATTTGCATGCTGTGTGTTTGCCTCCCTCAGCTCTCTCAAGTGGCCACATCTCTCATGGGTTTCCTTCATTACTCATCAGCAGCTTGGCTTGAGTGAGGACCTGAGAGTTTGGCTGGCTTTGCTGCCAGCTGCCCCTCTGCAGCCCCCCACCATCATTATTGAGTAATATCAACTCAGTCTTGGCTCAGGCAGTCACCTCCTTAATTCTTTAGGCTCCATAGTCAGCTCTGGGCTGGAAGCTGAAGAAGGGAAGGGGAGAAACATCCCTGAGAAAACAAACAAACTCCTCTTGGGAGGGCTTGGTGTGGCTGAGATCTGCTTCCTCAGTGCTTGGTGTGATCAAACTGCTTCCTGAGGGCTCTGATGCAGAATTTGGCTTGTGGCAACTGGAACAGCTCTGAGCAGTTGATCTGACCAGTGGGATGAACTTAGGATGGGAATGAGAGCTGCTGTTCCCTCTCAGTGGCTGCCACCTTTGGCTATGTGATGCTGGAGCTGCACAGCCCTTTGTCTGAGGTGCAATGTGTTTTCCCCCCAGGTACTGGCATGGAGACAACCTGCCTTTCGATGGGCCTGGAGGGATCCTGGCACACGCCTTCTTCCCCAAGACACACCGGGAAGGAGACGTTCACTTTGACTACGACGAGACCTGGACGATTGGGAACAACCTGGGTACGGAACTGTATCAAGGGGAGCTGTGGGTGCTCCAGGATGTTTGTCAGTGAACTTGGAAATGATTCCCTGGGGTGTGAACAGGGACCCTGTAAAACTGAGAGGCAACAACTATTTTTGTGGTGAGCATTGGCTTCTCCCAGCACTTGGAAGCCTGCTGATAGCATTCAGGTCTTTTTATCTTTCAGCCACAGCAGAGCTGGTGTCCAGCAGCAGGATCCGGCTTCCCCATGGATTTCTCCTGTGTGGGGGGAGCAAGAGATGGCTCTTCTGCCCAGCCACGTGCCCTGCCACTTGGGAATGGCACCTGGCATTGGCAGGAGTCCTTAGAAATGAAACGAGGAAAGGATGAAGGAGAACTGAGGCTCAAGCTCCACGTGACACCGGTGTCTGCCAAAGAACCGTCTCAGTCCCAGTCCCTGCATGCATTGTTCACCATCAGCCCTCAAACAAGTCCATAAAGGGAAACCACCCAGGCTCCAGCTCTGTCCCCGTGGCCTGGGAATGCTCTGACCATAAACAACACCACATCCAGTCAAGACTCTTTTTAAAATTTTTGCTAATAATAGATCCAAGCTGGTAGCTCTTTGCTTGGGTACTCAGGGTCTGGTGTCACAGTATCTCATGAGATACTGCTGTGCTGCCTGGGACCATCTGGAGCAGTGCCCACAGCATCAGTTTCTGGAAGACTCACCAAAATTAACCCAGGTCAGCTCCTCCTCCTCCTTCCCAGTTTATCTACAAAGAAATAATCACAAAGTCCAAGTTAACCCCAGGTCTCTCTGGGGATTCCCAAAAACATTGGCTGTGTCACTGGGCTCCCTCAAAGCCAGTGTCAGCTGTAGGCCAGTTTGACTGCATGGGGTACAGCACTGCTGTGTCTCCAACCCTGCTCATGCTGACCCAAAACAAGAATCACAGAGCTCAGGACCCCTTTGCAGAAGTGTTCCTGCTCCCTGGGGAGGGCTGGACTCTGTTGGTTTTTGCCCTCTGTTGGAGTTGCCTGTGTTCTTGAAGAACTTCCTGCATTCTCCCATAAAACCGTGTTGGGGGCAAACCAGGAGCTGAAAATGGACCCCAGTTCCCATCAGAATCCAGCTCTATTCCATGGTATTCCCCCTCCCCCCATATCATCCATAAGTAACTTGTAAAAGCTCTTTGGAGCTAATTGCCATTTAATATGTTGAAAAGAGCTTTACGATATAAACATGGATAAATCCTTGACTCAGCTCTCAGTGAGACAGGGAAATCTTTAACCTCATTTTACTGATGGGAGAGCACAAGTGTGCCCTGGGGTCACTCCAGAGCTGTGCAGGCAGCAGGGCCCCATGGAGAGGACCATCCATGAGGGACACAGGGATGCTGCCCAGCACGGCTCCTCCAGCCCTGCTGTTGTGCACCTCCCCTGGAGAATCTGACAGCACAGCTCGTCTGCCAACACTGGAAAGCAGCAAGTGAGAAGCCTGCCAAGCTAAACAGAAGTGTCTGAAAGTTTGTAATAAATCATTGGCATAGAAATCCAACTCTCTCAGCTGACCTAGATGTGTTGATTTAATCAGGTCAGTGTGGTGGAAATTCATCGCTTCCAGGTAAAGCTGGCCAGTGGGGGAAGGCTGGGGTTCACCTTCCCCTCCACCCTTCCCAGGCCTTCCTCCCCACTCTGTTCTCCCTGCTCCTGGTGCTGAAAAGTGACCTGCTCCCCTGGAAATCCTGCTTGGAGCATCAAGGCTGGCTGACTCACATCCCTGCTGTTCTCATCACTTGGGCTGCAGCTTGGAGGATTTCTGGCTGAAGGCAAGTGAATGAATATGCTGGGACTTGTCAACAAACAGCCTCCACTCATAGTAAAATTTACCACCTTTAAAAAGGGCCCATTGGAAGCTAAACAAAACCTGCCAAATAATACAAGTTTGTGTACTGAAATCCCCTTTTCCCCCTCTCCTTTTGTAGATGCTCCAAGGTCATGTATGCCTAAAACATGGTCTCCCATAAATCTGTTTAAGCCTGGTGAAGAAGTCTCAGGCCTTGACATTAGATAATATTTTATGGGTTTATTTCTGACTGACACCTTCTTGACAGAGTCCCCAGACAAGCAATAAATGAGCTCCCTCTGCTGTCTGTGTGACAACAGCCTTTGGCAAGTGTTAGTCCCAGAGTTCTCTCACCAACACCAGTATCTTCCACAGTGGATGTGATCTAACTGGGACTGGCTAAACTTCAGCCCTAGCCAACAACTGCTCCAAGACTGGGTGGACAAACACCAACCTTGCCACCCCACCTCCTACACATCTGGTCTAGGCTTTCTTCTTTATGCAAATTTCTCCTTTCCAGAAGAAAATCCTTTTCTTGCTGGTAGCCAGTGGCAAGAGCCTCTGACAACAGAATTGCAAAATACCAATATGTCCAGGTTAACACCCAAGTGTATGAACTGACTCATGGTGCTTCTGAACCAGTGAACCTCTTTATTACACACTCTGACTCCTTGAAAAAAAAACCCAAAAACAGATTTTGGAGCTACACAGGAGATGCCTGGGAACAACATAGCTGGAGGTAGATTTCTCTTTCCTCTTTTTGGACTCCTCCAACACACGTCAGTGTCTGGTAACTGGTAGGAACAGGCCCAGGAGGCCCAAGCATGTGAGTAGACAAAAGTATCTTCCATCTTTTCCCTTTGCAGGCACTGACCTTCTGCAAGTGGCTGCTCATGAGTTTGGCCACGTCCTGGGCCTGCAGCACACGGCTGTCTCCAAGTCCCTGATGTCTCCTTTCTACATCTTCCGCTACCCCCTCAGCCTGAGTGAGGATGACAAGCAAGGTATCCAGTACCTGTATGGCAAACCCTCACCGGACCCTGACCCAACCCCAACTCAGCCAGCAGAGCTGCCCCAGCCAGACCTCGAAACAAATGAGATCACCAACGTGGAGGTGAGTGAGTGGCCGGTCTGTGCCCTTCCCTGACACTCCCCAGGAGGCTGGCAGCAGCCTGAGTCAGTGTCTGCCTCCTCCACCAACGCTGCTGAGCCCAGGTCCAGAGCCCACGGCTGGGAGGGGATCCCTGGGCAGCTGCCTGGACACAGGGCCTTGCCCTGGGCTGAGCCCAGCCTGGCTGGCAGCCCTGACCCGCTGTGCTTTGGCAGGCTGTGCAGCCCGACGCCTGCCACACAGCCTTCGATGCTGCAGCCACCATCCGAGGGGAGCTGTTCTTCTTCAGGTCCCGCTACGTGTGGCGGCTCCGGGCTGGAAAGCTGCAGGATGGCTACCCAGCTCTGGCCTCTCGCCACTGGCAGGGCATCCCCAGCTCTGTCGATGCCACCTTTGAGGACCCTCTGGGCAACATCTGGTTCTTCCAAGGTAAGAGCTGGACTGTGATCAGATGGCTCAGAAATGAATCTCAATTACTTAGGGGTAGTCAGGACCTGGCAGGTTCCCGAGAGAGTAAATCTCCTGGAAATCCTCAGCAATGCAGTAATTCTTGTTATTTGTTTCCTTATCTATTTAAACTTTTCATCAGGTATTGAGGACAGAAGAGAGAATGAGGGGTCACTTTTGTTTTAAATGCAGCCACAATATCCCATTCTCCTTCCCTGGAGCACAAACATTTGTAATGAGCCTCTGCCCTGGCAGAGGAGACAAGGGAAACATTTGCTCCATCTCTCCAGCTCTCTGTGCCAGAAGTGGCCCACAGCAGCTCCCCTGGTTGTGCCTGTGTCCCCAGGGCCCTGCTTAGGGTGGGGACAGCATTTTCTCTGCTCCTCAGAGACCTGGATGTGGAACTTCCCTAGTAGCCCATGACTTTATGAGCATACAAAAAGCCTGGGTGCAAGAGCCAGGCAACCTCCAGCACCCAGAAAGATCAAAAACAAAACCAGCTTCTGGCCATCTCTGGGGTTCAAAGCCAGCAACAAACCCCAATTCAGCTCCACTGTTTTCTGTAATGCTCTTCCCAAGTGTAGGTTTAATAGGAGGGATGCAGAATGACATGGGAACTCATTGTGGGTGTGCACGCCCTGTCTGCACTCCATGAGACCGAGTACCAAAATCACACCAGTGGCTCTGCAGGCAGAGCTCCTGCATAAACACATTTCTGAGCACCTGACCTGCACACAAAAACTTACAGTGCTCAAATTGGCAGGCTCCTACCGTGAGTTAAAATGAGATAAGGGGAAAGTATTACACGCCGTAGGCTAATTACAGAGATTCCCATTTTAATCTAATCTGGAACTACGCTTCCAGTCTCTATTTCAACTTGGCAAATTCTGCCTGGTTTCTGCAGATTGCTTCTTTCCAGCCACTCTTTGTGTCTGTGCATGCCCACATGATTTCAAAGTGCTGAGGTCACAGGGCAGAGGCTGCTTCCTCCAGCCAAGTCCTTTATAACTTCCAGAAACAGAGAAAAAATGCTGCTAAAATGGACCTTCCTGTCCCCTAACACCCACCAGGCTGGACTGAGGTGGGATGTCAATGCATTGACAGCATTTTGGACACACAACAGTGGCAGTGTCCATTACACTCGGTGGTGGTTTTGCCTCTCAGGCACAGCTTCCCACGGGAGCTCTGCCAAGGCCCCAGCCCCAGTTGCACAGTTCACTGCCAAATTATCAGAGTCTCTGACCCCTTGTTTCCCTTTTCTTTCTCTTCAATAGATTCTCAATACTGGATTTATGATGGTGAGAGACGGGTATCTGGTCCCACCCCAGTGGTGGAGCTGGGCCTCCCTGCATCCCCTGTGCAGGCAGCTCTGGTGTGGGGGGCTGAGAAGAACAAGATCTACATCTTCAGTGGAGGCAACTACTGGCGCTTCAACCCCCACAGGCGCCAGGTGGACAACATCTACCCCCGGGCTATGGCCGACTGGCGCGGCGTCCCGCCGGAGATCGACGCTGCTTTTCAGGATGAGCTCGGTCAGTGCATGGGGCATGGCCTGCTCTGCCTGACAGCACTGCCCAGCTGCAAGGGCACATTTAGACACGTGGTAGCAGTGGACATTTCCCAGCCATAACACATCCCATACAGTGTAGAGGGGCAGTTCCCTCCAGTGGGGAAGAGAATTGAGAAGTTTCATTCTCGTTAATTGTAGCAACTGCTATGTAAGTGTACGATAGGGAGAAGTCAAATGTCTGACCAGGGAATGGTCACAGAGTCCTGCCCACCTCTTATTGCTTCTGCCAAAGGAAGTGATGAGAAGACAACAGAAACAGTGCCCACACTTCAACCCAGGGAGCTGAACAAAGAACAGGCTGCTTTTGGTACTGACCAGTCCTCCCCAGTGTGCCCCGTGCTGGAAACAGTATGGCAGTGCCACAGAAACACTGGGGACAGCCAGGGTGCTTGGGAGGACAGGTGTGGTGAGCGCCTCTTTCCTCCCTAAGGATGAAAGGAAACAACTCCCCACTGCTTCCAGAAATTCCAGGGCAGCTTGCCCAAAGTAACAGATGCTCTGAGCAGGTTTTCACAAGTTGCCTGTCCCTGTCCTAGACATCGTCTGCCCTCACAGGGCTGGGTCACTACAAGTGTACAGCATATTTAAACCCACCAGGAAAATAAAATAAATCCATCCTGTTTACAGTCCAAAAAGTAAAACTAGATTTTTTACCGAAACTAAAACAGTGTGAAAGAAAAGTGAATGGCACAAGCCTGGGTTCAAGTAAAATCTCCTGCCTTTTCCAGATCTCTTTCAGTACTGCATGTATTGCAGAGTGGCAGCTGAACAAAATGCTGGCAAAGAGCTCTGAGCCACCTGAGTGCTGTCTCTTCTAAACCTTCCTCTCTCACCCACAGGTTTTGCCTATTTCCTGAGAGGCCGAGATTATTGGAAGTTTGATCCAGTCCAGGTGAAAGTGCTGGAGGGCTACCCACGCCAGATCAGCCAGGACTTCTTCAGCTGTACACCCTCCTCCAACTCCTTCAGATGAGGGGGATGCCTGTGTCCTCCACGCTCCCCTATCGTCTCCCTTTACCTCCACACAGAGGGTTCTCTCTGCCATTCCTGGCTTCCTTCCAGGCTCAGCATCTGACACAACAGGTGTCTGTCACAAGTGACGAAGTTTGCTCCTCTCCAGTTCCAGCAGCCCCAGCTTCAGTTGCCATCCATGTAAAAGCAGCTGCCACGTTCTTTACAGGCAAGGGCGGCCATTCTCTTGTAGCAATAGTATCCCAAAAGCCATCAGGCCAGCCTGGAACGGGGTCGTGCTGTCATAATTAACCTGAACCCCATCCCGTAGAACTGATCCAACGGCATTTCCTATGTTTACACAACTCACTACGGCAGCCCTTTGCTGCTGCAGACACTGCCCGAGGAGGAATGATCCCCCAGGCCGGGGCTTTGAAGGACAGCAGAGGAGAAGGACTGAGACGTGCGGCTGCTGTTATCTGCTCGGGGCAGCCCTGCTGACTGCCAGGGCCCTGCCGCAGCCCTATCCCGGCTTCATGTTGTATCCCCCGTACACGTTAGCATTTTGTACCGATCTGTATACAGACAAGGGGCCCCCTCCATCCATCCATCCATCCATCCATCCATCCGTCCGTCCCTCCCCGGTGCTGGGTGCCAGTGCTGGACACTGCCCCGCGCTCATCCCGCCGCGGTTCCCATGCCGGGACTCAGCTGCACTGATCGCTCTCGTTCCGCCCTTCCCGGCCCGGCCTCACGCCCAACACCCCCGGGCTGCGAGCAGCCTCTTCCCTTTCCACCTTCCAGCCCGGCCCGGCTGTGCGGCCGGACACACGGCGCTGAGGATGCTGCCGGCCGCGGTGCCCTGTGTGTATTTATGTACCGCCCCGCCACAATAAAATCCGCCTTTTCTACATCTGCCGTCCCTCCTTCCTCCTTCGGCCCGCCCGCCGCATGCGCGCCGCGGGCCCGCACTAGGCCGCGGTTCCCGTTGTCGCCGCCGCCGCCGGGCCGCGCTCCGCTCCCCGGGCGCCGCCGCCGCCGCCCGCCGCCGCGATGATGATGATGGCGCTGAGCAAGACCTTCGGGCAGAAGCCCGTCAAGTTCCAGCTGGAGGAGGACGGCGAGTTCTACATGATCGGCTCCGAGGTGCGGCCCGGGCGGGGGCCGGGCCCGGGCCGGGCCGGGGGATGCGGGGCCGGGCCGGGGGATGCGGGAGGCTGCGCTCAGGGCGGGCAAGGGCCGGAGGAGATCCCTGGCATGGGGGGAGCGGCTCCGGGGGTCCCCCGTGCCTCGGTGGGCGCTGCCCGAGGGCCTCGGCCGTGCTGGGGGGCCGGGGGGAGCAGTGTTCCCCTGAGGGCGGCCCCTCACGGGAGCTGGGGACCGGATCCTCGCCCGATCGCAGCCTGAGGCCCCGCTCCCCATCACCGACAATCTCTGTAGCCGGCTGTGGAGCGGTTCGGATTATTTCACACTGCTAGGCAGTGAGTCCCACACCCGGGCCTTGGGGCTCAGGAACAGCACCACAATCAGCCAGTGCAGCTCCTTGTGCTGAGCCTCCCTGAGGAAGAGCCTTATTCAAGCAAGAAACACCAGCCCCCAGCTTGATGGAGAAAAGGAACAATTGGCTAAATTTAATTGCTAGCTCTATAGGTTGAGCAGGGACTAAACACCACTCGCTCTCTCATGTGAAATGCAGAGTTTGAAAGCAAACTGTAACTGCAGTCAGCCGAGCTGTGAGATTGCCATACCAGGTACATGGAGAAGGAAAAGCCTTGTCCTTTTTATCTACCGTTACTTTCTGTCTGTTGGTGAGCACTGTAGAGTGAAAGATACAGCTAAAAACTGAGATCAAAAAAGAATCTTCTCGAACAAGGAATAAAACCCTTGTTGTGTAGCAGTCTGCCATTGTCCTGTCAGTCTAAAAACTTGATTTCAGAGTCTAGAAATAGTTGTGTTGTTCAGCAAGGCCTGCTGTAGCCTTCAACACAGGTGAGGCTCTTATGCCAGGAAGAACAGAGCTGCTTTACAGATGGCAAGTAAATCTGAAAGAGAACTATTGGCAGCAATCACATTTTTGATGTTCAAGGGGTTTAAAACAAAATACAAGTCTCTGGGCATTCACTGTAGTCAAATAATGTCTAGATGATGGGGAGGTTCAAAGTAAAAATAATGTATCAGAGGGCTGGGTATCTGCTTTAGTTTAATCCCAACTAAGCATTACACATTGATGTGGAAACTGAAGTAAAGAAGGGGTAGGTTGTGCAAAAACACATGCAAATGAATGGAGTGTTTTCCTATTAAATTTCCTGTTTCCAGTGAATGGGAGTTCTTTTGGATCTAGTGAAATAAGATAGCACCAGTGAAATAAGTGCTGATAAAAATTTTGTTTTCTGTATTGCCAGATAAATCATGATGCTATTCGATGCCAAACACAGCACAAAAACGTGACAAAAACACCCTCTTAAGGGTCCTTCTTACCATTAAAAGGAGCTGAATTTCTTCCAGCTTCTGCTAAAACTCTCCCAAATGGAATACCAGGCCACATCTCCACTTCTCTTCTTGCAGGTGGGAAATTACTTGCGCATGTTTCGGGGTTCCCTGTACAAGAGGTACCCCTCGCTCTGGAGGCGCCTGGCCACGGTGGAAGAAAGGAAGAAGATTGTGGCCTCTTCACATGGTGAGAAGATGAGTAAACATTCCCAGTAATGTTTATCGAAAATTTTGCCTTGGGAAACTGTTCCTGGTGATTCAGAAGCTTGTGCACCTTGAGGGCTGTGTGAATCACTTCAGATTGCCCCAGTGATGGAGCACCCTGCAACCGTGGCACTGGTGCCTCCTGGCTCAGCCTGGCAACAAATATCACCTGAGCAAAAACATTCTGAAATGGAAACATCCATCATGGTATTCCTGGGGTTGGCTACATTCATCACAAAGCAAAAGCCACATCTCCAAATCAATACAATATTTCAGAAGAGATTTTTTTTTTAGACTAAGAGGGGCGTCTTTCATCAAATAGGCAGGAGTTTTGCAAGGATGCCCCATTGAAGATGTGCATCTTTGCTTAGCTTTGCTTCTTGCAGGGACTGGATGTCTGTGCCTGCCACAATTTGTGGTGTGTTGCTACTGATGTGACTGCTACAGGGAGAATATTGGTGGTGTTTTTGTTGAGTGACTAATAGCAAGCAGTTAAATTCCTTAGCAATATGACTTCTTGTACATTCTGTAGACTAAAGCATAATAAAAATTATGGTTTACTCTGGGCTTATGTCTCTTTCCTCCAAGTATCCTGCTGACCTCTTGCTTTCTTTTTTCCCCCAACAGAAAATCAGCGGTCTCACAGTCCCCGAAGATGTAAGTCTCATCTGCGTGTTATTCTTAGCTGTGCTAGAGGAAGAATGTCCACTGTGACCTTTGGTGCTATTACAATAACATTAATGTCTAATCCTCTTCCTCTGATCTCTCCCTGTGGTCGCTCTAACTGTGCCTCCCAATCCTAACTCTTCTTTCTCAGAACCTTAGCAGGACTCTCCAATGCAGATGGTCTCTGGCATTCAGCAAGAGCTGTCCCGAGGTCTCTCCCCCTTTCCCAAGTCTTAACAGCTTTTCTATCAATCGTTGCATCTCTATTTCCGACCTTTAAGTCCGCTGAGGGTGGATTGTTTTCTGGGCCCTGTAAATATCTACAAGAAGATGCAGCCCAAGGGACACTTGTATCTCTGTGTTAGTCCCTCCTGCAGTGACAGGCAGGCTTTGTCACTATGTAGCCTGTTCATGCTACAGTGCTGGGTAGCCCTTTTCCCTGTTAATTATTGGCATCTTTCCTGGCAATAGATCATGGCTATACAACATTAGCCACTAGTGTGACGCTGCTGAAGGCCTCTGAAGTGGAAGAGATCTTGGATGGAAATGATGAGAAGTACAAGGCAGTGTCTATCAGCACAGAACCTCCAACCTACCTCAGGTAACCAGCGTCGGTGCGGGCCCAGCTCAGAACGGAGCTGCTTGGAAGATGTCAGCTTGGGCAGCAAGCACCAGGAATTGCATAAGCCCAGGCCATTGTGCAGGGGTTGTTTGCCAGTCTACATTAAGTATTTGCAGTGCTGGGTAAATGGGGATCTTCAGAGTGTCAGGATTGCCTTACTGCCCACATAAAACAGGAAGAAGAATCTGTTTGATGACACAACTTCTTTTGCAGTTACTGCATTCCGTCTGTAACAGATGTTTTACAGAAAGCTCTCTGCACATACTGCCTTCTGGAGACCTTGCATTTCTCAGCAGTCCTTTTGTAAAGTATAGACAGAAAATCCAAATATGAATCTAGTATTTATAAAGGTGCACCTGGATTCATATCTGATGGATATTTGCGAGCTGGCCTTCCGAGAGGCTGGTGTGGAACATGAGTTCCTGGTGGAACAGTAATGTTGATGGTCCCAGAATAAAACAGCAGGAACTCGTAATAGCACTTAAAGTTTAAAATTACACCATTCCTTAAGTAGCAGCAGTGGTGCTGAGGGCCTGCAGATTAACATCCAGTCTCCTTCAGAGAACAGAAAGCAAAGAGGAACAACCAGTGGGTGCCAACCCTGCCCAACAGCTCTCATCACCTGGATGCAGTGCCGTGCTCAACAACCATCAACAGGAACCGCATGGGCAGGGATAAGAAGAGAACATTCCCTCTGTGGTAAGACAGCTTCCTGCTTCTGGGAAGTGGGAATAGTTACCAAAATGTCATGCTGCAGGGTAGTACTGATGAGTTCATGTAATGCTGTGATTCATCCCCAGATGACAAAGGACCTGCAGGTCATTAACTTGGAGGTTCTTTAAGTTAAAGTGTGTGTCCTGAGGCTCTACATTACAGTAGCCATCCATGGCTCAGAGCGAGGCCTTTCCTTTTGTCAGGAAGATGGTTCATTCTTTTCCTGATGAGTTCCTTCTACTTCCTGCTGATTTGCTGAGCAGCTGTCATTTGAGAAGCCTGCAGACCCTCATTGTGAAGGGCAGGCTGACATGTCTCACTGACATGTACCAGTAACTTTGATCTAGTTTATTTAGTGGAAGATGCTGCTGAAACTCATGACTAATTTTTTTTTTCGTTATAAAACTTAGAGCAACCAAGATAAATCTAATCCTAGAAAATTTCCTTGTTGTATTTGTAGGAATGTGTTATGATAGATGTAATAAAAGGTGATAAAGTGGGATTAGTTGCCACAGCCCTGTAAGCTTGTATTGAGGAGTTTCTCTATAGACAGATTGGGGAGTTGGAGTGTGGAGATTGCTTCCAACAAATGTTGCCTTCCCTCTGTGCATGCCATGTGTGTGTCATGTGCTCCTTGCATATACTGTGTTGTTGCTCTTCACTTTAGCTTTGATGACCATGACCCAGCAGTGATCCATGAGAATGCATCCCAGCCAGAGGTTCTGGTTCCAATCAGGCTTGATATGGAAATTGATGGGCAGAAACTCCGCGATGCATTTACGTGGAACATGAATGGTATGTAGCAAGGAGAGTTTCCTGAGGCTGGAGAGATGAAGTTGTGTCCATCACCAAATGTCCTCGCCCCATACAGACAAAGCTTTAAAGCTCTCCCACTCTGGACAGTATTCAGTGCTTGCATCTGTTAGCAGATGCTCTGGGTTGCAGTCATTCCTGGACACAAGTAGTCTGAAGAGTTTAACTGGCAGATTTTCCTGAGCCAGTTCATCAGCTCAGTGGTCTGAGAGTACTGTGTTAGCTGGGGTTAATGGCTGTGGCTTCTGTGGCCACACTGTGGATACCATGGAGCAGGTAAAGAAGGCTGTAAGTCCCTGTATCAGTGTGTTTGCCCTTACAGACCTGGTACAAAACACCCTTTTAAAAGCAAAAGGTAATGCATTTGGGATTCCCTTTGTCACCTTGCCCTGTGGGATTTTGTGTGTTCTGTAAGTTAATTTCTTTATTAGGCAGACATTAATTTCTAAAGAAATTTACAATGTTCCTTCATGTTCTGTGACAGAAAAGCTGATGACCCCTGAAATGTTCTCCGAGATTCTTTGTGATGACCTGGATTTGAATCCTCTGACCTTTGTCCCTGCTATTGCATCTGCCATCCGGCAGCAGATCGAGTCGTACCCGACTGACAGCATCCTGGAAGATCAGTCAGACCAACGAGTTATTATCAAGGTAATACAGGAAGGCAGTAGAATGAGAGCTGAGCCATTTGGGTTTCTCTAGATATGTTATGGGGGACTAAGAGTACAAAAGCTTCCCTCAGAGCAGAGGAGCTCTTAATTCCACTTCTCCAGCCAGATTCCTCTTTGTCCTTTGTATTGAGAACAGAACCAAGGTGACAGATGATTAAACATCCACGTGCCCAGCCTCTGAGATGATGAAATAGTTCAGTTAAAGCATTGCCATCTTCCTTTGGAAGAGCTGAACCTTGGTAAGCAATGCTGAGTTGTCTTCATGCTACTGAAATTAAGAATTCAGTTAAGGAGCTCTGCAGATGAGCTTGGAGTTACTGTTCTGTTCTCTTCAGCCTCTGCCTCGTCAGTTCAATTACCTTGGACAAACCTTTGTGAAAGTGGAAACAAATAACCTGTTTCTTCCTTAATCTCCAGCTGAACATCCATGTAGGAAACATCTCCCTGGTAGACCAGTTTGAGTGGGATATGTCAGAGAAGGAGAACTCACCAGAGAAGTTTGCCTTGAAGCTGTGCTCAGAGCTTGGCCTGGGTGGGGAGTTTGTCACTACCATTGCGTACAGCATCCGGGGACAGCTGAGCTGGCACCAGAAGACCTATGCCTTCAGGTACTGAACTGCCACTCCTTGGTGCCTCTGGGCTGTGTTTGTGCCTCATGGGCATTTGCATCAATGCATCTTAAAACAGATGATTGATGCAGAAGGTTTTTTGTTTGAAATTAGTCCTTACAGCTTATACCCATTCTGTTCATCCTAACAATTTCTGTGCTTGTGCCTTAATATCTTTTATTTTATTTGGCCTAATACATTTTAGGACCAAATATTGATGAAATGTCAGCTTCTGATGACAATTGATTAACAGGGATAGTCCCTCTTCTAACATAAGGTCATGATGAACTCCAGATACATTTTTTTGTTGTTGTTGGGCCACTGTTTCAAGCTTTGGTTTTTTGAATTTAGACTGATGAAAACTGTACCTCTCTACCCAGGCTGATGTTAGAGGTGGGTTGATCATAGGCCCTTCTCACAGCTGGAATGCAGCATTGTCAGGTTTGATTAGTCAGCTTTGTAATTTTTCTCCTAAAAGGCTTCCAGTTGTGCTGTGCAGTGTTCTGTGGTGAGTTCCTGCACTGATGTTATCCACAGTGCTGAGTCTGCAGCTCTAACAGTCCTTTAATGTTCACTCTGAGGTTTTGTGACCTTGGGTCATGGTGACAGTCGAGGAAGTTTAAGAGTGCAGCAAATGCTGTATTTGCAGAGGAGGGAATGGTACTGTTGACACCAGTTTTGTAGGGGTCGATTCAAGGAAGCAGCACAGGGAAATCTGCCTGGCCCTGTCCTACCTCAGGCAGGGAGTAGTTGGAGTGGGAGTAAGCAAAGAGGAGCTGAAGACCCTTAAGCACATGTGAATTAAACTCAGAATTAAGTTGTTAGATTGTGTGTCCATCCTGCTGATGTCCTGTGGGAAGTGGGAGGTGGCTTCTACCTTTTCCTCCACAACCTTGAGGTTTTGGGTTGGAACTACATCCAGCAGCAGCACCACCACCAACAAAGCAGTGGGTGGGCATTCCTGAGAAGTGATGGGAACTTACAGGGTGGAGGATGAGAGCCTGATAGATGTTGTGCTGCAGCACTGTCTGCATTGTGGCCTGCAGTGAAGTGTCTGTCCCTCCTTCCTGTGCTTCTCCATGTATTGCAGATATCCAAGAAAGTAATCAGTGTATGTTTGACTCTTGGGAATGGGGTTCATTTCTGCCTTTGCTTCTGCTCAGTCACTGGAACTTGCAGCACGTAAAGTTCCAGCAGTACTGCCCAGGCTCGTGTATGCCAGCTGCACACTGTTCTCTCTACAAACACATGTTGGGCCATGGTACCAAAGGCTGCTTCCTTTCAGGGGTAATTCAAACAGGCAGATTTCAGGCCTTCTTTAGACTGTGGCAGTATTGCAAGAGGGAGAACAAATAACTAAAAAAGGAACCCCAACAGAACAAAGTACATAAACATGAGCTGTACAGAGGGAAAAAAACACCTAATTGAAACCTCAGGGTTTTTTTGTCATAGTACAAACATGTCCTCTTCTTCCTCCTCCTTTTTTCTTCTAGCGAAGGAGTACTTTTGAAACCTTAGTGATTAATGATATTTGGGTTCTGTGGTTGGTTAGTTCCTGAATTTCTAAACCACAGGAGTGGTGATTGCTCCAACATCATTCCATTGATGTAAGGAAAGGGTCTGCTTTAGATGTATCAAAAGAACCTTAATATCTCAAGGGACTGGGGGTTTGAGAAGTCATGTGCCTCTTAATCATCTGAGGGAGAGGTGAAACTGTCTTTTAGCTGATGAAAGCCAGGGCACTTTTTTCAGCTGGGCTGCTCTGTGCAAAACAAGGGAAGCCTGAAGTCCAGTGGATGGGCAGGTCTGGAGGCAGAACCCCTGCTGGGATTTTCAGGGGCTGTGTGTGCTGTGATGTTTTCTCCTGCGTGCTGAGCACTTCTGGTGGCAGCACACAGCACCTCACAGCCAGTTTTGCCTTTGAGACCTGAGTGATGGCACAGATTCTCCCACACATCAAACCCACGTGCCTGGGGAGTCACCTTTCCAAAAGATGCCGTTTCCCTGCTTTGTTGGCCTGCCCCTGGCACTACTGCCAGAGGCCAGGAGCCTGAGCAGAGGCAGGGCCTTGCTCTTTGGGGATGTCTGCAGCTGACAGTGCCTTTCAGCCACTCTGGCAGCAGCACTTTCCTCCTCATCACGATAAAACAGTGGAGGAAGAGCTGTCTTACTGTAGAGGTTGGGAGATGAAGAAGGATTTTTCAGTTTCTCTCTGATTCTTTGCTTAGCAAAGAAAAGTGGAATCTGAGTTGCCTTGAAGTTAGGTTATGCATGAGTCCAGCTTTCCATCCCCCATTTAATTCAGTGAATGCTCAATGTTAGGCATAGTGAGGCAGAGATCATGCTATCACTAACAAAACCTCAGTTAATATCTAATTTTGCCTGGAATGTGTGGCATTCTAGGACTAAGATGAAATTCCTGGGTTTGAGTGTTGTTTAGTGAATGTCAGCAGTACTGGAAGTAGATTTGATTAAAGCTTCCTCCCTGGATCAGATACCAAAGGCTCTGGATTAATTTTTCATGGTGGCATTACTTTGAAGACTTGTTATTTTAGATAATTAGCTTTGGTGCAGATGTTGCATGTTCCCATGATGATTAGCATTTGAGTTCTTTCCTGAGGGAATGAGGGGGCTGCCTGTGAGTGCTGAAATCCTGTGTAGGGGTGCACATCCCTGGGGAGGGAGCCAGATGTGTGTGCACACCTGTCCCAGGGCTCTTCTCACACACACACTTCTGCAGCTCAGGCTGAGCCACTTTGGAGAATTCAAAGCAAACATTTACATTCCGAGGCTCCTCTGTATTTATGCTGGGCTTCCGGCTCCACTGTCAATATTTGGGAAGCTACTCTTGGTCAGTTCCTGTTGACTTTTACTGAAAAGCAGCTAGTGAAGCAGTAAATATTTTTGTGCATGTGATAATACAGCTGGTCAGGGCAGAGGAATCTCTGAGGAACAGATCTTGTGATTTGGGGCACAGCCTTGTGTTTTGTTGCTTGTTAGCCACAGCTTCTGGTTGCAACAGCAGGTCCTAAAAGACTGCTCTTTGCAGTGTCAGGCTCCCAGGAAAGGCAGAGTTTTGCCAGGGAAGAGCTGTCAGGGGTGTGCTAGGCAAACTACAGCTAGGAAATCAGAGGTGCAGAACAGCAAGGCTGGACAGGGAGCCCTGGGAGCAGCCCCAGCTCCAGGACTGTGCTGGGAGAAGCACTCCCAGGACTAATGGAATGGGATGAGCTGTGCCTTTTGGGGTTGAACCCTGCCAGCCAGGGATGTTACAGCCTGTGTGGGAAAGAACTGCAGGTCCAGCACAAATCCCTCTCCAGTGGAGGCTGAAAATGGGGTGTAGCTGCTTTTCCAGAAACTTCAGGTTCCACAAGGGTGTAACCAGGAGCCTGTGGTGAACTCCAGGGAACCAGACTGTACTAAACAGCGCCAGGAAGGAATGCTGAAGCCTGAAACACTGTAAATGACACTCTGGTGACCCAGGGGAGTGCTCTGATGGGTGTTTTTTGTTGCCCTGTGCCCTGCAGCGAGAACCCTTTGCCGACTGTGGAGATCGCAATTCGCAACACGGGGGACGCTGACCAGTGGTGCCCTCTCCTGGAAACCCTCACAGACGCTGAGATGGAGAAGAAGATCAGAGACCAGGACAGAAACACAAGGTACTGCCACTACTTTGGACAGTTCTCTTGGCCTGTCCCTTGACAGAAGTTCCAAGCTTTGATGTTTATCTTTCCCTACTGAGAGCCAACTGGCAGGATGTCAGCCTTGCTCACAACAGAAACTTTAGCTTCAGGGTATTCAACTGCTGTCACCTTCCTCCACAAACATCCAGATGTCTACTTTACCATCTCCTCTTGCAGCAGTTTCTTTTTCTTTTTTTTTAACCCATTTTTTTTCTTTTTCTTGGGCTTGTCCAGGGGAGTTGCTTGTATAGGAAGGCATGAATCAAACATATTGGAGTTTTGTACACTGTCATGCTCCCTAGAATCCTGCCACCAAAAGCTTCCTTTCATGTAAAGTTCAATTTGATGTAGCAATGGGCAGGCTCCCAGCTCTAGCCTCACTGATGCCAGGCTGTTTGCCAGCACAGGGAACACTGTGTGGTTCCAGGAGAAGCTCTGCCCACCAGAGACCTGCTAAGTGATGTTTGACAAGCAGTGGAGAGCTTGCACCTTCTTGATGAAATTCTTCCTGGCAGATATAAATGAATGGCTGGTATCTCTCCAAATGATACATTGTGGAAACAGTAAAGATACTGCCTCAGCTCTTTCCCAGGATGTTTTTTAGCAGCTGATTAACAGTAGCACAATCATTTTTTATATCAGCTATGGCTACCTGAAGAGTTTACAGTAGCAGTTGGTTCAACCCAAGTTAATGTGCAAAAGTGCCCTAACAGCTGTTAGTGAAAACAGTGTCTTTGCCTTATCAACAGGGGCCCTCTCAGGTGTCTGAGGAGTTCTGTCTAGGACTAAACCTGTCTACAAAGTTGACAAAGCTGTGGCAGAGTCCCCAAAAGGACTGTTTTTGGTCAGACCTCCTGTGACTGTAACATGCACTTACTGCACCTCTCTCTCTCTCTCTCCCTTAGGCGCATGAGACGTTTGGCCAATACTGCTCCAGCCTGGTAACCTTCCTGTTGTGACACTGGTGCTCTCCCTACAGACTTTATCCCTATTCCTCTCCCCAAATGGTTCTAGAATTGGCAGGGGTCTTTCTGTCTCTGAAGGGGACACACATTCCACTTGCCACGAGTTCCCAGTACTGCTGACTTCTGCCCCCACCCCCTCCAGCCCAATGCCACGTACCAAGAGCGCTGTGTGGGCAGCGTGACCCAGCTGACACCTGTGGCAGGTGTTGGAGCCCTTATATACCTTATAATGTGTGGACAGTGTAAAGATTCTTTTGTATAGGTGCAATGTGCACTATTAGGACAACTTTTTAAATAAAAGGAATGCATACAACGTAGGTTGAGTTCAGTAAGTTTGAGTGAACAGTGAATCTCACCATGTTCTGGTAACTGAGCAGTCCCAAGGAACAATATTAATGCTTTTGGGTATAGTGCTGAACACTCACATGCATTCAGTTTTCCTGGGTGCTTTGCTTCAAAAGGTAAAACACCCAAAACCTTTTGGTGCAGGACAAAGTGAGAAAGAGATGTAGAACTAGAAGCAGCAAACAATTCTCTAAGGCTTGGTCTGTTACCAGACTTGGCACAGTCTGTAATGAACTCAGGGATGTGTTCAGCTGGTTTACACAACAAGGTAGAGCAATTTAACTGAAATCACAGACTTAAGAGTCATTTCTGTCACATGCCAGCCTGGTGTGTGGTGAACCCTGTATTTTGTGAAGACTGCATCTGGAAAACAGCACATTCTCTGCACTGGTACAGCAAGTAAAGCCTCCAGTCCCTGAGACTGAAACCTCTCTGCAGCCAGTGCCGTTGCTGTGGTCACTGGCAGCACACAACACTGCCAGCTGCAGTGCACAGAGCACTCAAAGCAAAGTGGGTGTCATGAATGCCCTTAGCACTGCAGTGTCAGGACTTTGCAACCTGAGAAACAGCCTGTACTTCTCTAGGGAGTTTAAAAACCAAATCCATTGAAGTGAGATTTAAAGAAAAATCCAAGCTTGCTTATAAACTAATTAGAATCTATCTTGCTGTTGAGGTACCCCATCCCTTTGATGGAGTTCCTGCCAGAACTGATGAGTGTTGCAAGCAAGGCAGATTTTGCTGGCACCCTGACAGTTATGTTCAGGCCTTTGTGATAAAGCCATAGGTTTTATGATCCTTGCTGATCCACCCACCCTGCTAACACAGTCAAAAAAACACTTTCTGGCCTTAATTTATCATGTTTAGACTTGAGCAATAACAGAGACAGTTCTGATTCCTGGGTGGGAGGGAACTTTTTCCAGATGTTAGTCTGCAGAAACTGAAAACTTGCAATTTAGTAATAATATTATTATTCAGTCTTATCCTAGGCTCCTCTGCCAGAGTGGTACTCTGTGCATTAGTTCGTATTAGAGAGGTTGAAAGGTTATTTGAGCAAGTAAGGCAAAACCTGGGATTGCTGCTGCATCTTAGCCTCCCATCCCATGTCAAATGTGTTTTGGCTCATGGACAAAAACTCCAAACCTTCTTGAGAACACTCCAGCTTTCCTTTGTTACATGACCAGGGTCTTCTGCCAGCAGCCTCTTCAGGGAATTCAACTAAAATACATGTGAAACTGCTGAAACCTTAAATTAGCATCTGTGGTGCAGTTTTTCAAATCGCTGCAAAGTTTGTGATTACTAATCCTCAAGTTCACAATGAGGTGCAGGCACACAAGGACTGCCTCAAGGCCAGAGAGGCTGTGCCAATTGTCCCTCAAAGCAGCCAGGGACAAAGCAGGACAGTCGAGGGACCAAGTTCAGAAAGATGGGAACTTCAGGCAGTTTCTTTTAGCATTAGGACTGTTGTGGAGCAGCTTTCTTGCCCTACAATCACACTTCCTTGGGTTAATCTGGTACCCTACCTAAAAGCCTAGCCCAACTTTTACATTTCAAAGCCCCAGCTCAGGCAATTTAAAACAGAACATCTGCAGATTTCAAAGACAAATCAGGGACTTCTAGGGACTGAAACCCCAGCTCTGTTATCATTAGGTCATGAGCAAAGCACCCAGCAAGTACTTGTTGAGTCTGACTCTGTTTAGCCCTTAGTACCACTGTATGTCCTAGAACAAATTATCACTTCTACAGGCCTCTCCTCTTTGTAGAGGGAAGCTTAAGTGCAGCAGAAGAGCAGGTCTGATTTTTGATAAAGTGTTTCATTGAAAGACCCCAGGGAAGAGGGAATTGGTGGTGGTGGGGTTGTGTGTGTGCTTAATCAGATGCTGATTACACACAGTTCATAGTCTGGTGGTGGTTTGTGAGTTGGAGCAGCCAGCACTGTTATGGGTGAGCTGTTGTAAGATACAAGGTGTGCAGACTTGAAGGCTTTGAGGTGAGGTACAAGCACAGTGTGTTCTGCATTAGCAAGAATGATCAGATCCATTTCATACAGGTGGCAGGGTAGGGGTGAGCTTGTTTAGTTTTCCCCTGAAACTCAGATCTTTAAGTTTCAGAACTAAAAGATTCAACAAGAGTGGAATTACACTGCAGGTGCAGACAGTCTTTATTACCAGTGTCAGGCTCTGTCAGGCTTCCAGCCACTGCCTGGATCCAGTGTCCAGCCCAGTCCCTTGCTCCTTTCCCAGGCACCCCTTTATCCAATTAGACACTCCCCACACTCCTCATGCTCTGCAGCCCTGCTGAGAGAAGAGGGAAAGGACATCTTCCAGCTAGCCTGAACTTTGCCTTGCCCACCAGAAAAGAAAATCCCCAACCTGGCAGTTTTGAGCAAATTCCTGATGAATTGCTGCCTCTGCCCCTGGCAGAAATGGACACAGAACTGAAAAATAAAGACTTTAATGTAAAGACTCTTTGGAAACAACCACCAGAAAAGGAGTGGGGGACATAAAGGAAAGAAAGAGGCTGAGCTGCATTCTACCATGGTACAGAACTATTTCATTGAAAGCCCACAAAGAGGTCTCACAACAGTGAGGGCCAGGTGCATTAGCCTTTGTACAGAGGGCAAGAGTGACCTGGCACACAGGAGGAGAAGGAGGAACTGGTTTCACACCCCATTTGATACTTATTCCACACCAGGTAACTGAGGAGCCATCACAGCTTCAGCCCCTGTCCCTAGAACACCTCTGTAAGCATTCGGTTCTCATGTGCAAAGCTCTGTGGATCCACTCTGTACAAGGGGAAGATGGGTTACCCACACAAACAGCGACACACTACACATCAGAATGGCAACTGGTGTTATTCCAGTAGGATCTCTGGGCCACAGCAAAAGTCCAGCCAGAAGAGAGGAATCTGGCCACGTGAAGAAGTCCCCCATGTTACTGTGGGTGCTGCTGCTCGTTCTGGTCGTGGTCTCTAGGCTGGTGTTCTGGACGATCCTCAGGGAGAGGGTTGTAATTGGGATCCTCTTCAGGTGTGTCAAAAACCATCTTCCTGGCAAGGGACACACCCATGCCAGCAGGCAGGGAGGTTAGGAAACTGAGCTGAGGATGACAAACCCCCAGCCCTCCTAGGAACACCCTGACACCTTGGCTGTCAGCCACAGCCACCAGCCCACTGCACCATCACCATCCTTTGCTCAGCTCAACACACAGCCATGACAGTACCTCCTTCCTTGGTCACTAGGTCAGATTTGATCATCAGTGCACAAAGCAGAACATATTCTGCTTTCTTAAACTACAAAAATACATCAGAAAAAATCCTGCCTCCATCTAGCATTTCCACAAGCAGTAAGCAGACTCTAGTTCTATTAGCAAAGCTGCAGGGTAGCAGCTGCTGTATGGGCCCTGCACACGTGTGTATAATGTGCAAATAATGCAGCAAGGGCATGAGCTGTGGAGCTGAGATGCTGTCAGTTCACTTCCATAGCAAACCAATTGCCTCTAATGGTCACAGTTTGCTATGGAAGTGATCAGGTTGAGAAAGCCCACAAAGAATCAACTTTACTTACAGAAAGCTAGGGGTTAACAGCAACTTCTTTCCTCCAGGCTGATTGGGGAAAACATCTTCCAAGAAATAATAGATATGACCCACTGCAATCCCTGGGGAGAGATGCCACCAAGGTCAGGCACGGCTGTGACTCCTTCACCAGCTGAACCAGAGCTGCTGGGCAAAACCCCTCAGCTGTGTGCCCACATCCAGCTCCCTCCAGAGCCAGGGAAGTTTTCTCGCTGTGACCAGCACACAGGGAGCCCATTAGCCTGAGGGCAGCATCGCACACCCAGGAGACCAGACACAGCAGAGTGTCAGAGCTCACCAAACCCAGTTTCTGCCCCTGGGACAGACACACCAAAAAGCAGGTCACAAGGAAAAGCCCAGGCCCAAGCCCAGCCCATCTAGAAACCCAGCCAGCTCACTTTAGGAAACCAAAACATCTCAGGTCAGGTGGAAGCAAGGGGAGGTGCCAGTGTCCCAGTAGCACCTATGAGGACTGAGCACTATGGCTGCAAGGTGTCCTTGTTCCCATCACCCACCAGCTTTGACTTACCCAGCAAATCGATGATGATGGAGTTGCCTAGGAGCAGAGAGAATCCCATCAGGACCCAAGGCAGGAATGGGGCTTGGAAGTTAAGAAGCCCAAAAAAGTTCATGCGGATGTAAGGGTTCCTGCGACTCCATACGTACACCAGCATGATGGTGAAAGCCTGGCCCAGGAAAAACAGGCTGGCAAAGAGTCCAAACAGCTGGCAACTAGCGAGTCAAGGAAGAACCCACCCCCCCTGTGCACCACCTCCAGGCAGCACAGGGTGCTTTGGGACAGGAAACCCAAACTAGAGACAGCTGATGAGTGCTCTGAGACACTGCCCATGTCACCAAGCCTTTCCTGGCTGAGATATACTGACCACCACTGTCCCCACACACATCTCCCTCCATGCCACCCCAGAACAAGACACTCTGGAGTACATATGCAGGTTGCTCACTCCTTAAGCTGATGTCTACAACCACCAGAGAGCTCTATAATTGCCTTTGCAAAATGAACATCAAAATGACCTTCAAAGAAGGGCTTTCAGAGTCTTACAGTACTTGGGACAGTGGCATATCTTAACAACTAGCTCACATCCAGCATCTGCCTTCTACAGAAGTTCAGCAGTAAGATGGCTCTTGGAATTCAGAGTCCTCTTCTTCAGAGCACAAAGAGACAGAGAGAGACAAAAATTTCCCCTGCCCTTGTAGTTGGACTCCAAATGCACCTCTGGCCAAGCACGTGGCTGCTGCAGCCACCTGGATGCTAATGGCCCACAGCTTCATGCAGAGCTCTGTGGGGACAGCAGTGTTCTGACCCATCTGCATAAGACAGCAGAAGATACTCAGAGAAGGTTTATGCTTGGGAGTGAAATAAATTTCACCATCAGATTACCGTGTCGTGGAAAGAACTCGAGCTGTGTGATGGTACCTGCAGTTACTGACAGGCTGCAAGCCCTCAGATCACACTGCCTGAGGTGCTGCCAGTGGGGTACGTGGGAATCCACTCCTTGTCCTCATGGCTCCACGTTCTTGCCTTTGTCCTGAGCCAGCCTCACGCAGTCACAGCCATGCTGCACTCACCAGAGCTCAGCCAGCAGCTCTGTCACAGCTGGACAGGTTCCTGCAGCAGAACACGTGGCCTCCTCTCAGGCTGAGCTTCCCGAGCACTCTGCCACGTGTGCTCTTCAGGGATGAGGCAGCCCAGCCCCTCGCCAGGGGCATCAGCACTTCTGCAGACAGCAGCACAATCACAGACAGCTCTTCTCTCCTCTCAGCACACTGGATGAGCCAAGGGGGGAAAGATGAGGAGCACAAGCTGTGCCACACAGCCAGAGCTGCAGCACAGGCTCAGCAGAGCCCTCCCAGGTCACAGGGAGTGAGCCTGGCAGCTCTGGGGCACAAGGCCCTGAGGCACCAGGAAGGTTCACAAACAGCTGTGCTGGGACCTGCTCCACAGCACTACAGGGACACAGAGGTAGCAGACAAGCCCTGCACTATCCACAGCATCTCAGGAGACACCAATGAGTCTCAACCAACTCAAAAGGATACTGTCATGAGAAACCCTCCAAAGAGGAACATGAAGACAAAGTCAGCCGTCCTTCCACGGAAGGAGCCTTCTTCTAGCATGCGGCAGTACCTGTACCTGAGAGCAGGAGAGAAGGGAGGGGTTGCAGTAAAGGAAATTAACAGCTGGCCACCCTGTGCCCCACAGCAGGACTTCCCAGGAGATAAACTGCTGCAAGGAAGCTCAGCCAGGTGTGCAAGGCCAGAGAAGAACAGTGCAAACTGCACCTCGCACCACTGACCCCAAGGAAAGAAAGAGGCACCTGCTGTGCTCCAGCCAGAGCTCACCCCAGGAATGGCCTTTGCTCTCCAGCAAGAGCCACAGCAGCAGCTCTGCCAGCTTCTTTTGGCAGGGGCTGCCCTGCAGCAAGCACAGATGGAGGGGCACAGCTTCAATTCAAAAGAGCCAAGGAAGAACCCACAGCCCCTGAGTGCTGCCAAGGCCAGCCATGCTGGGGAGGAAGATGGATGTGGGGCGTTGCATCTAAGCCAAAATGGGAGCAGAGAACTTCACTGAGACCAAAGGATACAGAAATATCATGTTGAAAAAGAAACTGAATCCCAGAGGCCCAAAAAAGAGGAAGTTGGTGATCAGCCTCCATATCTGAAAGAGAAGAGAGAGGAGAGAGAAAAGGAGGTGGCCAGAGGTGTCTCCTCATCACGGCTAGAGCAGCGCTGTCCACAGGGAGTGCTCAGTCATGAGTCCCTTCAGAACTGCCCCAGGACAGCTGCTCCACCCTCTCGTGGGACCTCCTCACACGATGCTCTGATGCACCGGAGCATCTCACCTTTCCAGGTACGGAAAAGAAGATTTCTCTACTTTTCTGGAGAGGACAAACAGCCACAATTCAGCAGCCAGAGGCATAAAATCAATTACTCTCCACAATAAAGCCCTCTCCAACCAGCCCCACAGCAGCTGCCACACACGGTGTAGGAGAGAAGGAAGGGTTTTGAGTGAAGGAAAAGCCAAGGTGGTGCGTGGCAGGGAGAGGCTGGAGGGAGCTGTCTGCAGGCAGGTGCCCGTGTCGGGGGAGGCTGGAGCCGTGGGGAAGGAGCCCCTGGGGATGACACAGCACCGCCACCCCCGCTGGGGAGAGCCACAGGGGGCCCAAACCCCGCGCAAGGCCTCACCTGGAATTTCCTGAAGATGAGGTCGGGGTTGAAGTAGAGCTGGAAGGGGGTGATGAACTCCAGCTGCTGTTGGGAGACAGGCAGAGCGGCTGCCATCACCCGCCGCCCTCGGCCAGCCCCGGTCCCCTCCCCGCAGCCCCCCGGCCCGGTCCCCGCTCACCACGGCGGCGGTGGTGAGCACGCAGGCGGTGGTGTAGGCCCGGGTCACGGCCGGCATGCCCAGGTACTCCTGCGCGAAGCCCTGGTACGCCATGGCCGCGCCGCTCCGCCCGCCCGACGCGGCGCCTTTAACGCCCCCCCCGCTCCGCCGCAAGCCCCGCCCCCGCGGCACAGCCCGGCCAATCCGCGCGCGACAGCCGGCGCTCGCTGGCCAATGGGAGCGCGCCTCATGGCCCCGGCCCGCGGCCGCTGCCAACCGGGAGCGGGCCCGCCCCGAAGCCGAGCAGCGCCGGGCCGGGCTGGGCTGGGCTGGGTGTCGCTGGGTATTGCTGGGTACTGCTGCCGGGCCAGGCTGGGCACTGCTGGGTACTGCTGGGTGTCGCTGGGTATCGCTGGGTACTGCTGGGCACTGCTGCGTACTGCTGCCGGGCCAGGCTGGGCACTGCTGGGCACTGCTGGGTATTGCTGGGCACTGCTGGGCACTGCTGGGCACCGCTGGGCACCGCTGGGTATTGCTGGGTATTGCTGGGCACTGCTGGGCACCGCTGGGCACCGCTGGGCACCGCTGGGTATTGCTGGGCACTGCTGGGCACCGCTGGGCACCGCTGGGCACTGCTGGGCACTGCTGGGTATTGCTGGGCACTGCTGGGCACTGCTGGGCACCGCTGGGTATTGCTGGGCACCGCTGGGTATTGCTGGGCACCGCTGGGTATTGCTGGGCACTGCTGGGCACCGCTGGGTATTGCTGGGCACCGCTGGGTATTGCTGGGCACTGCTGGGCACTGCTGGGCACCGCTGGGTATTGCTGGGCACCGCTGGGTATTGCTGGGCACCGCTGGGTATTGCTGGGCACTGCTGGGCACTGCTGGGCACCGCTGGGTATTGCTGGGCACTGCTGGGCACTGCTGGGTATTGCTGGGCACTGCTGGGTATTGCTGGGCACTGCTGGGCACTGCTGGGCACCGCTGGGTATTGCTGGGCACTGCTGGGTATTGCTGGGCACTGCTGGGTATTGCTGGGCACTGCTGGGCACTGCTGGGCACCGCTGGGTATTGCTGGGCACTGCTGGGTATTGCTGGGCACTGCTGGGCACCGCTGGGTATTGCTGGGCACCGCTGGGCACCGCTGGGTATTGCTGGGCACCGCTGGGCACCGCTGGGTATTGCTGGGCACTGCTGGGCACCGCTGGGCACTGCTGGGCACTGCTGGGCACTGCTGGGCACCGCTGGGTATTGCTGGGCACTGCTGGGCACTGCTGGGTATTGCTGGGCACTGCTGGGTATTGCTGGGCACTGCTGGGCACTGCTGGGCACCGCTGGGTATTGCTGGGCACTGCTGGGTATTGCTGGGCACTGCTGGGTATTGCTGGGCACTGCTGGGCACTGCTGGGCACCGCTGGGTATTGCTGGGCACTGCTGGGTATTGCTGGGCACTGCTGGGCACCGCTGGGTATTGCTGGGCACCGCTGGGCACCGCTGGGTATTGCTGGGCACCGCTGGGCACCGCTGGGTATTGCTGGGCACTGCTGGGCACCGCTGGGCACTGCTGGGTACTGCTGGGCACTGCTGGGCACCGCTGGGTATTGCTGGGCACCGCTGGGCACTGCTGGGCACTGCTGGGCACTGCTGGGTATTGCTGGGTATTGCTGGGCACTGCTGGGTATTGCTGGGCACTGCTGGGCATTGCTGGGCACTGCTGGGCACTGCTGCCGGTCCGGGCCGGAGCGCGCTGCCGCTGCCTCAGCCGGGTGTTGCCGCTGCTTGGCTGATCAGAAGGGTCTTGCCCTCAGTAAGGCACAAAGGGTTTGGTGTTTTCAGTAATTCCTGCTGGAGCCTCTCCCGGATGGAGCAGGCGCTTCCCCAGGATGTGCGAGACCGCAGCGGGCCGGCAAGGCGGCACAAGGTCGCTGGAAGAAACCAAGAAATGCGTGGCTGGTCCCAGTGGATGCTGAGGGTGACCGGGAGCTGCCACTCACCTCCAGAAATCCTCTAGAGATCCCTCACTCTCCTGCTGCTCCTGCTTCCCAGACCTGGCTGCCCTGCTCAGCAGTCGGGTCTAATGTTACAGCCAGCCTGGAATCAGATGAGGAATGGACCTGGTGCTGGGTTCGTGCTGGAGAGGGTTAAGCTGTCACCAGAGCCTTAATGAGCCCTGAGATTTCCCTTTAAACCCTCAGTTAATGGGAAATGAAATAACTGAGGGGAAGGGAGTCTTTGTGTCCTGCACCTCCTCCACCCTGGCCTTTGGTGAAGTACAAGACCCAGATGGAAGATGATGGATGAGGTTAAAGCAAGAGAGAGGGGAGCAGAGAAGGGACTGGTGGGGTCTGTGAGAGCAGAGCACGGGCTCCTGAGTGCCCTGAGAAACCTCTGCTGTGCCTGGGGGAGAAGAAGGAGCTGCATTAGGGATCCTGGCAATGGAGCTGAGCGAGGAGCTTGGACCCTGAACTGCAGCAATGTCAATAGGCTTGGCTGTGTGGGCACAGGTTTTTGGTGGGAGCTGGGATGGGTGTGAGAGCTCTGGCAGCTCAGAAGAGCTGAGCTTGCAGGGAAATTCCTCAGGCCAGGAGCTCTGCAAAGGGCTGCTCTTATTCATGTGGCTGTTTGAGCCCAAATGCTGCTCTGCTGCAGCTCAGCCCTCCAGCATGCCACAGAGCTCCCAACCGAGCAGAATGGGCAGCTGAGTTGAAGAACTGAGAGTCAGTAAATGAAATAAATGAGTAAGTATCCTGTTCCTTTGGCTGGGGAATTAGAGGTTTCCTATCTGCTCTTGCTGCACATGGACACCAGACAGAAACTGAACTCAAGCACCGTGATTCCTGCCCCTTCCTTATTTGAACCAAGGCTGGGAGATGAATATTGGGAGTCTCTCTGCTGGAAGGAGGCCCTCACCAGCTCCACAGAGATGGGAACCCAAATAATCAATCCCACTTACTCTCTCTGAATGACCGTGCACAAATTAGACATTGCATAAAATCTAAAAAAAAGAAAAGCAATTATCAGTTTCTCAATTTTTTCCTCTTCCCTTCTTTTCTAGTTAAAACTGGAGAACTCTTCTTGTCCAGGCTTCTGCTTAAGGCCTCTTTTCTAAGCTTTATGGGGGAAGGGGAGAAGGGACAAAATGCTTCAGGAAGCTCACCAGCTCCCACTGGGAGAGGCCAAACAAATCCCAGTGTCACCCTGAGTTCCCAGGCTGCTTTCTGCCCATGATCTCACTCCCCTCAGAGCTCAGCCAAGCTGACTTCATGTGCTACAGAACACCCAGGGCAGCTTTAGTCTTGGTTACAATCCGTGTCACATTTTATAGGTTTTTGGGATTACGGCCTTCCCCAAGTCCCCATCAGCCCAGCCACATATTTGGGTTCACACACACACCTTCACAGGGATACTGACACTTCTATAAAATCATGAAATTTAAAATCATGAAAATCATGAAATCTAACTAAAAGTCTGGAAAAATCCAATACCAAACTCTGTCTCAGCTGCTAGAAGGTAAGAAGGACTGCCAGAAAAACACTGCCCAGGAATTTTTTCACTGATTTGCTCCTGCCATGTCGTGCCCCTGCGTGGGGACTGGAAGCAGATGTAGCACAGTGATGTGCCATTGCTCCCTGCCATCTGCTGGGCTCCCCTTCCTTTTGGAATCAGTTCAATTGCTGCCAATGTGCAGCATCAGCTTCAAAACCCAAGATATCAGAATCTCAAAGTTCCCATACAAATATGTGTGATGCCCAGACTTCAGTCCATTTTGGAAAGGCTTTGAAAAAGGTCTCTGCTCTTGGAGCAGCCAGAGGACCTAATTAGAAGGACTCCCCACTGTAACCTTTACACAAGTCCTTCAAAGGAAGAGCTGGAACATGATGGTATCTCTTTGCCAGACCACATTTACCCATTGTGCATCTGCAGGCTCAGTGACAGTAACCTGCAGCATAAATTCAACAGCTTCCTGCCTCAGTTTCTGCAAAGCAAAACTGCAGAGTTAGAAAACAGAGAAAAATGCTATTAACTCTCCCCATGAGTTAAACAGCACATAAACCTCAAGAAGGCACATGAGCAAAGATAAATGGGCTGTTGCAGCAGTCATCTCTTTTGTTTGTAGTAAGTTATTGTGTGTAATTCATGTTTCCTGTCCATAAATACCAGAGAAACTTGAAGACATGGAATCCATTCTAATTCAGTAAAGACAAAAACAACTCCTTTTGAGCCCATCTGGAACTTGTTTTTATCATAATTGTTTTGGGCTCAGTAACGAGTTCAAGATCTAACTGCCGTCTCTAATTGTTTCAAGAGTAAACAGCTGCTTTGTTTAAGGGCAGCAGCTCCCATTTGCCCAGGCCAGCAGTGCTGGGGTCGCAGGATGAAAGGAGCTGTGTCGTGTCAGCACAGACCCTGAGGAGCACTGGAGCCCGCTCGCAGCTGATGGGGCAGGAGAAGAGCCCCAGGCACGCCCCTGTGAGTGTCCAGCCGGTGACATGTGCCCTCTGCTCTCTAACACCACTGGCATTTTGTTTGTAACTTCATCTGATGGTGTTTTGTAACGTGTCCTGCTGTGACAAGTCATACATGGCCTGGTGACGCACGGGCTTCTCCTCCAGCTGCGCTGCCGGCTACTCAAGGGACAGCGTTCGCTCCCCGGCCACATAACCCCAAACCCCTCTCTTGGGATAATGCTCCACCCCCTGCTTACAGTCCCAAATCTTTCCTTCATCTGAGAGCAAAGATACCCCCACACCCTCTCTGAGAGGCTCTCCCCACCAGGGTATGGGATGTGCCAGGTGTGTTCGAGGTCTCCCCACGGTGCTCCCAGGCCATGCCATGCCTGAGATCCCCGGTAGCCTTGATGTAGGAGAGGTCTCTACATGATGCCCTGGCACATGTGAGCCACACCAGCCAGGAGGAGCTTTCTGGGAGGTTATTTCAGCTCCCAAACTCAGTCCTTGGTGGCATAGATAAAAGATGCCAAGAGCTCCATGAACTCACTGAGCATAGATAAGCTGTGTAATCATAACTGCTTGAGGCACTTGAAATGTTTACTTTTCCATGTATAATAGCCACATATAAATTCTTTCTCCTTCATTGAAGGATTTCTTGTTCCAAATCAGCTAACTCTGGAGTGTGGTGGCTAAAGTCAGGAGAAAGTGAATCATACAGAATTGGATGGATTTTTAAATTTGTTTGTTTGTTAGAAAGAAACTAAAGATAGCACACAGAGTTCAGCCCTCCAAGGACATGTGGTTTGCACAGGGTTTGCTGTAAATCACAGTTAATGTTATTTTTATTTCCTATGGTTTTTAGTTCAAAAATACAGCCTTTTGTCTGGCATATCGTGAGAAAGATCTCATTTAAATCTCCTTGAGCAGAGCCTCATCACATATCCAAATAAAGCTCCTCTTCCAAAACAGCTTCTGATCATGAGTTGAAGACATCAAACAAGAAAATGTCTCTTTGCACAGTTATTTTTCTCCACTGTTTAATAATTCTCATTAAATCCTTCTGCCTTGTGATCTGTCCCCTACACCAGAGGTCACTTCCCAGAGCTGTCAGTAGGGAATATTCTTCAGGGGCCTTTATTTTGTAACATCCATTTCATAAGCACCATGGCCAAATCAACAAGAGAACTGAAAAACAATGCTTGTGTCTTATAAGAAGAGGTCTGTGCTGAGGTGGCAATAGCAGCACATCAACTGAATGTGCTGTCAGTGGCTGGAGACCCCTGCAAGGAGTCAGAAAAGGTATTTGCACTTTGGTTTTCACCAGAGGCAGGATATGTGTCCCAGCCCAGCTGCCTCTCCATGAGGCAGGGCACAGCTCTGAGCAGAAGCTCTGTCTGCAGGGGTTGTTAAGTGAGAAAGCAGGATGAGTCTGGCACTCTGCTGCACAGCTTCCTCTCCTCTGATGGGAACATTTGATGCCATTTGGTAGAGTGTAAATGCTCTTCTCTCACACACAGAAACAGAGGTTTGGTTTGGGTAAAGACTTTGTTCCCTCTGGCCTCGAGGTCACTCAATTTCAGCTAACTGCCTCTATCAGTGTCTGATACAGCGATGGAAGGAAAAGAAATAGTTCTGCCACAGCATGACCTACAGCTCACAATGGACTGAAAAAAAGGTCTTTCCATTATTTTTAGGATTTTGGGTTTTCTCAGTTTTCCCAGAGAAGCTCTAGTGCTTATCAGGTGGAGGGAAAGGCAGACTGCTTATCCAACACACAGAACATGGAGATGTTCTGACATCCAAAAATCCCAGCTAGAGAGGGAAAGCAGCAAGGTCCCTTGGCTGTCTCAACCTCGTGTCCTCAAAGGACTCAGCTCCCATGGACCTCCATGCTCTGGAAAGTGTCCCAGTGACTCTGTGTGGTAGCAGAAGCTCTGTCAGCATTGGGTCCCTGCCCTGAGAAACCTCTGTGATGAAGCTCATTTCCTGAAGTTCTTAAACAGTGTTTTGAACATAAATTGTGGGGTCTTTATAAAGAACATTAGCAAAGTGCTGGAACCGAGAATAATGGTGTCACAGCAGAGCACTCATTTCCTACAAGGAAAAATCCATTTCAACAACTAAGTTCCATAAACATTGATTTCACCATGAAATCAGCAAACCTGCTGCATATTTGTTGAGAAAGCTGCTTGTTTGCAGATCTTATTATTTGTCTTCTGTATTCTGAGTGAGTTCTGCAAGAGTCAGGACAAGCAAACAGAGGAATTTTGTACCTTACAGTGATGACCCTTACAGGAAAGTGAGAAGGGATTGCAGAAATAGCCAGGCTAGAGCTTGGGAGAGTCAACAACCAGCCAGGGAGCTGCTCCACATCTCCTCTGCAATTTACAGTGTAGCACTTGTAGGGAGAATTCATCCTGTTGATCCAAGCCTCACAGATGGAAATGGGGCCCCTTTTCTCCCCTTGAAGTTGGTCCAGATGATTCTGGTGTAAAAACACAGTAAAACATTGGAGCCTCTCAGTTCGTGACAGATCAAAGAGCATGTGTTGATGGTCCTCCCTAACTGCAGGATTACCACTTATTCCTGCAGCCAGATTCTGCAGGCAGAGACTGCCATCACATCCTCCAAATAACTCCTCTCCCATGTGCATGGCATCGTATTTCACCCTGATTATGACAGGTTTCAGCTCACTGAAAGAGTATTTGAAGGGAGAGGGTGGTTGGTCCCCACAGGACTGCTGGAAAGCTGCTGGGTTTGTGTGAAGGCTTCCAGTGCCAGGAGTTTGAGGAGCTGCAGAGCAGAGGTTGTACCCTGGTGACAGACCCTGACCCCAGAGATTTCTCATCTACAACTGAGATTCAGTTTCTCTGAAACTCTGACAATGAGGATGAAGAACTGGGAAAGCTGGGGTTCTTAAGGTGCAGCATAAAGCCAGTTAGAAACACAACCAGTGTGAACATCTCTCAGCACCAAACCACAAGTAATATAGGTGCTGTGTAGACAAAAAAATAATCTATCCCTTCACTCCTCATCAAGGCAGCCATGGCTAGAAAAGATAGAGGACAACTTCCTGGAACCCCCAGCTAGCCAGCTGCACACAGATCTCACCACAGCAATATCCAATTTATGCTCCCTCTGGAACAGGGAGGCTCATGAACAGCCTGTGCCACAATCCCCAGCATCTCAGTGCCCACCCCCAGGACTTCCTCACCTCTGGCAACTGGCACAAGCTCAGAGCACACAGCATGAGGAAACTAGAGCTTTCCTTTTTGAATGAATTACTGTTCTGGAGGTATGCTGCCTAAACTTTCCATCAGTGCCTGTTGACAGGTACAGTTCCATCTGTTTCCCAGTTTATTGTTTGGGAAGCTGTTGGAAGCATTCATCTAACCCCTGGCACATGCCATGGGCAGCACAGCGCTGGCATGTTGGATTCAGAGCCTAATACAGCAAATTTTGTACTTCTCCTGCCACTTAGTGGCTGCAGCTGATGCAGCACCGCAGCCCTGGCTGCATGTTCACCAGACAATACCTCTGCCAGGTGGAACAGGTTCATATTTCTGTTCAGGTGCAGGAAAACCTGAGTAGGGATGAAGAGGCATTTAAAAACGTTTCACTTATTTCAAACTCTCTGAAATCTGTCAGGGCCCTCACAAATCTCACTCTGCAGGATGACAGGATGTTAAAAGGATGATTATTCCTGAGGGCCAGATATTTTGTGAAGCAGCAGCTTTAATGTTACTGCTGGCAGTGCAATATGTGTCCATCTCCATCTCTAGGATTCAGAAGGATTCACCATTTCCCACTGCCAAGGAGAGCCTTTCTGTTCTGTAGAAAGAAAGAAGGCTGTCACTGCTGTCTTCTGTACCTGACAGGACCCAGTGCTCTCTCTAAGTGTGGCTGTTTGCTCTGTGCCAGGCTGTGGAGAGGGAAAGGAGCACAGCCTTGTGTGCCTTCATGCTCAGCCTTTCCAGCAACAGCTGGATCTGTCACCAGGACACAGCCAGGAGCACAGGGAAAGGCCTTGGATAACCAAGGGTTTGAAAAGCTTGGGCTTCGTTCATCCCTGTCACTGATGGGACCAAGGAAAACAGTCTGCTTTGTCTTTCAGATCCTAGATTGAGTTCCAGGACAAATATAAAAACCAGGATAAAAAATAATCATGGTTCACTTCTGCTTTGATCACACTTCATCAGAGAAGTGATACTGGTGGCTGTGCCAGGAGCTCTGAGAAGGAACTGATCTTGTAAACCACACTGGCCTTCAAGAGGGTTTAGACAGTTCTGGATCTTGGAGAATCATTTCCCTGGACTGTCACAGGCTTTCAACAAAATTAATTGAACCATCTTGCTAATGAACACGCAGCTCAGTTTTGGGAATGTAATCCAGCTGGCAAAACACCTGCCAAATCAAGTGTCTTATCCTAACGTAATAGGTGACTAAATACACATTCCTATGCTGGAGATTTACATAATCCTTTAGAGCACTGTGAGAGTACCAGAGGCTTTGGCAGACAGAGGAAAACCTACGAAAGAGGATGAACAAGCTGCAGAGACTGGTAAAACATCTATTTTACTATTATTATTAACAGATTTATTTTTTTAATTTGAATTTTTATAAGGCTGTGTAAGTACTGTCAGGCTTGCATAGAATTATTTTTCCAATTCATCCCAGTCCTTGGGATAAAGCTGACAGACTAATGGCTCTCCTGGGAGCTGCACACCAGCACGGTGGCTGGGAAAACAGTGCAGAAGCTGGGTGTTGCAGAAGGCTTGGGAAGGTCACTCTGTAAATGCAGCTCAGCTCTGAGCACAGAGGTGTTTGCTGGCCCCTGAAGGGAGAAAAAAACCATTTTGCTTTAGCTCATGGTCACAAAAGAGCTCTGTGATACACGACTTGATAGGGGATGTACTCTACAATGAAAGCAGGGAAATGAGCAGAAGGAGTGGGATATTCCTAGATATTGTAAATGGAAAGGAAATTGCTATTGTAGGGAGGGGAAACTCTCACCTGGAGCATGAGAATAAGCAGGAATGGCAGAGATCTCAGGTGCCCAATCCTTAGCTCAGTTCTCAGTAACAAGACAGGGAAGTGATGTTGCCATGGAAAGTCCAAGTGAAATGTGTCTGCTGCTGGCTGGGAGAGGAGAGCTCAGCCTCCTCTTGCTGCAGACTTGGAATAGTCTGGCTTTATTTCTGTCCTGGGGGAACATCCTGTCTCAGGCTGGTATGAAGTTATTTAGAAGAAAACACTTTGAGGAAAGGAAAAAAATCCAAGATTATTTGAATGTGTGGTTTTAGAGCTATTGTGAGACTAGACCAAAATTTCTTTTTCTTTGGTGGATGGCTCTGTAAGAAGAAACTGAGCAGGTAAAGCAGAAGGAGGTCCCCAGCTTTGGGTTATTTAAGTTCTCAGGGTCACTGGGGTCATATTCACATGGCAAAACACAATCTGGCCTGAGGTGCCCTGCACTGGCTGGCAAACAGCCAAGCCTGAGCATGGGCTCTTCATGTTACACCAGAGCTTTCCCAGTGGGAGGGGTTTTTAAGCAGGGGGCTGGCAAGGGCCATCCTGGGCCACCCAGAACATTGTGCAGGAGGTGTCAGGCTAAAAACCAGGGCCCCCAGCGTGCTCAGAGTGGTCTTGAGATGTGGAACTGAGCTCCCAGTCCCAAGATTCCCTCAGGGCACTATTGCCTCTCAGAGGATTTCACCTGCAGATGGGGAAACCAAAGGCACAGGTACAAAAGAGTGGAAAAAAGCAGTTTGTTTTTGCTTGTCAGCCTGCCAGTGAGCTGGGCCAGCCAGGACAGCTTGTTCTGCACCCTTCAAAAAGTCAAGACTTTTACACCAACCCTGATCCTGTGATGCTGCATGATGAGGCAGCCCATTCCCCTGCCCGTGCTTCCCAAGGCTCAGCAGTGCTGTCACTCGGTAATATGAGCAAGTGACAATCCTCGTGAAGAAATGTCCTCAGGGAGAGCTGAACATGGCACAGAAACCCCTGCCTGGCACATATTTCACCTGTACCATAATGCTGAATGTGCAATTATAGACTGCTAAGCATTGTCTGCTCTGTGCAGCAAGTGCAGCATCACAGGAAAGACAGCCTAATCTAAAATATGTGTTCTTATCATAAAAAGTTAGAAATGATAGCACACCAAGGAATCCTGAATGCACTGGGTGTACCTGGCCATGGGAAAATTCCCCAGCTCACAGTCTGAATGTCTCTTGAGTCATTCTGTGTGAGGAAGCCATCTGCTGTCTGTCATTTTCTTCAGCTTCAGAACAAGATCCTAATCCTGACAATATGTGCTGCTGGGATTGGAGGCACTTTCCAGTATGGTTACAACATCTCCATCATCAATGCTCCAGCCTCAGTAAGTGCTGCTGCTGCCAGTGCCTCCCCCTTGCAGACCCTTCCTTGGTGGCTCTGTGGGTGACCAGAGTTGTGCCAGGGGACATCTGCTGGCCTCTGCTGCTCAGGGACACAGCAAGGATGTGCTGTTCCCTCTGTGTAATTTATGTCCAGAGTTCAGGACTTTGTTGTCAAAAGCCATCCTCAAGCAGGACCTAGTGTCACAAGAGTTTATTCAAAAGCTTTGTTTCAACTGCTTTAACCAAATCTAATTCTAGAATTTTCCAGCCTGCATCGTTTGAAGTTGATTTTTGCCCTTAGATTGAAAGTGAGACCCATCAAAAATAACAACATAGAGATACAAACCAACTGCAACTTTTCAACAACAACAGTTTCACACCCTAAACTCTTTGCTAAAAACACATCTAAGAACTGGAGGAGATTGGCAGCACAAACACAGGATAAATAGATCTATTAATAAGGGAGCCTTTCTCGGTGTCCTTCTCCTCTCTGGTGGTTCTGCAGCTCTGTCCTTGTCTCTCAGTACATCCAGATGTTCATGAACACGACCTGGCTGGAGCGCATGGGTGTTCCCCTGGAGAGCAATGTCATCCTGCTGCTCTGGTCCTTCACTGTCTCTGCCTTCCCTCTGGGAGGTCTCACGGGGGCTGTGGTGGCTGGGCCCATGGCCATCATGCTGGGCAGGTAAGAGGTGCTGGAGTTTCATTTAAGATTTGCAGTTTCCCTTAGTCCAAGAGGAATTAGGATCCAAACATGGTTAAAAGTAATGAAAACATGTTTTGTGTCACAGATCAGTCTGCTGTAAACACACTGGGTTGGTGGGGAGAAACTACCTGACAAGACAGTATTTCATATCTCAAAACTCAATGGGAACAGTTTTTCCCCCCCATTACCTTCTCATCACATTCCAGCCCAGCTGAGGTGCTGTGAGGATTTCAGCTCAACTCTTTATCTCTGTACCCACCTACATCATCTCTCTCATTTTTGTGCCATGATTTTAAATGGGAAATCATAATTTATCAGACTAAGGTTTTTTTCTTCAAAAGAAACTGTGGGAATGACAGTAGAAAAACAAGAGAAAAACTCTCTTACATCCCAGCTCCTCATGTCTCACAGGCTGTGTATCCACATTTTGGTCTGAAACATTTCAGGAAGTATTCATTATATGTCCACAGTGGGATTTTTCTCTCTGTGCTTGAGTCTCTGAAAAGTACCTATCTTACCTCCCATATCTTTCATAGACAGCTCTATGCCCACAGCTCTCTTCAGGAAAAAACAAAAGCCAAAAACCAAACCAAAAACAGAAACCAAAAAACAAACAAACAAAACAAAAAAAAAACCAAACAAGCAAAAAAACAACCAAAAAACCACCACAACCAAACCAGTGTTACCAACATAAACTAACAAGATATTAGATTTTGCCACCCTCTATGGTCTGAGGTCCCATGATTTGATAGTTTCATGGTTATGAAGACCTGAAAGGATATGGCTTCTTTAATCCGTTAAAATTTTTGAGATTTAACCCTGTAGTACTACTTTGGAATAAAATCCTATTCCATCATAAGTAAGAGAAACAAAGACTGACTGGTAAGGCAGTGAGAAGGGACTAGAGGGAATTTCTGGCAATAGTAACAGCCAATAGAGATCTCTTTTTTCCCCTGGTTTGCAGCAGAAATTTCTCCTGGGACACATGAAAACTTTCTGACAAAAGTTTCACAACAATTACACTAGTACATGAAAAATGCCCAACAAATGAACATTTTCAGAGCAAAATGCACACAGCTGAAGGAATATTCCTGTCCACTGAGTGAGCACAAGAGCCCTGAATCTGGGGAGAGCCTGGGGGTGTCCTCAGAGCACCTAAAGGCAGCAGTGCAGGGACAGCCTGTGGCACTCAGACACCTCCTGCAGGGCTTGCATCAACCTGGATGTTCTGTGGTGGGGCTGAGCTGCCCTTCTGCAGCTCCCAGCCTTGGCAGATGGCACCAACCACGGGAAATGTTTTATCTGAGAGCTGAACCTGACACAGGTGTGCTCACAACTGTCTTTTCTCTCGGAAGGAAGATGTCCCTGCTGCTGAACAATGTCTTTGTGATCGTAGCTGCAACCTTATCTGGCTTCAGCCGAATGGCCAAATCCTTTGAAATGATTATGCTCAGCAGATTTTTCACTGGTGTGAATGCAGGTATGACAACATGAGAAATATAGAAGGATGAAGGTGGTTACAATTAGAAGAAATTTAAGTAGGAATGATCCAGGATATTAAAGCAAATCCTTTAGGCTGACCAGACACATGTAAGTGAATTAAGAAGCTGTATATACAGATTTTATGCTTTGCTTCTAAGTGCTTTCTTTTAAAGCACACATAGATAGGGGGGGTTTGTGTACTACACATGAGCATCTCTGTACATGGGGAAAGTTTGAGCTGAAAATGGATCCCTATCTGCTTGTAAGAATGTCAGTCACTCACCCCCATGAGCACCAACACAAAAGCTTTTGTAGCAGTTCATCCCAGGAAATGATCAATGTAAGTGACATAAAATATGATATTCCCCTCAAAAGGGGAAGTTGAGGGAAACACAGCATATAACCTTGGATTTGGTGCTGAAAAGACCATAGGACTGAGGCCCTGCCAGGTTTCAGTTTCATTATCCACTGCTACTGATGACTATTGAAATGTGTGTTTAGTTACACAAGGGACAGGGGTGAAATTGAAGGTTTGGGTAAATAACAAGTACTGGTCAATTAGTTATCATCACATGGCCTGCAGCAGAGGAGTGCAGCTGGCAACCTCGAGAGGTGGCTGACTGCATTTATTCTTGTCTCCTCTGCCCTCAAGCTGAGGTCAGCACTTGTCTGCCTTGCCCAGGTGTAAGCATGAACATTCAGCCCATGTATCTGGCAGAGAGTGCCCCAAAGAAGCTCAGAGGAGCTGTGGCCTTGACCTCTGCATCGTTTACAGCCCTGGGGCTGGTGCTGGGGCAGGTTGTTGGACTCAGGTAATGCAAAGAAAGCACTTATTAAATTCCTTCCTTCCTTCCTTCCTTCCTTCCTTCCTTCCTTCCTTCCTTCCTTCCTTCCTTCCTTCCTTCCTTCCTTCCTTCCTTCCTTCCTTCCTTCCTTCCTTCCTTCCTTCCTTCCTTCCTTCCTTCCTTCCTTCCTTCCTTCCTTCCTTCCTTCCTTCCTTCCTTCCTTCCCTCCCTCCCTCCCTCCCTCCCTCCCTCCCTCCCTCCCTCCTTCCCTCCCTCCCTCCCTCCTTCCCTCCCTCCTCACATTTGCAGCTTGTAAAAGCACAGGTTGTGTAAATTGTGTTTGTTCTCCTCTAGGGAGCTCCTAGGAGGGGAGGAGAACTGGCCATTGCTCTTAGCAAGCAATGTGGTTCCTGCTCTGATCCAGCTCACAGCTCTGCCTTGGTTCCCTGAAAGCCCCAGATATCTCTTGATTGACCGTGGAGACAAAGAATCCTGCATCTCTGGTGAGTTTGGGGTGACTGCTAACTCCTCACACAACATGTGAGACATTTTGGAATGGTGTCACAAATTTTACACGTAGGAAGTTTCATATCAAGTTGTAAATATGATCATTCCCTCCTTCCAAACTAAAGAACGTTCTATAATCTTAAATATATTTTGATCTATTGAGGTAAATTGAAAGGCATCTTCCTACAATAGAATTATTTGCTACAGTAATAGGGTCAAAAGGTAAGACTTGTGTTCAGAATGGCAAATATGTTTTGTAACTATGAAGTGAAATAAATGCCGGTTGAAGAGCTCAGGATCAAATCTGAAGCCAATTCATATTAAAGGATTTTCTTAGATTTGTGGCATACAAATCCTCATATGCAGAGTGGCTGGAGTTATTTTGTGGGAAATACTTGCTGTGTACCAAGAACATCTTAATTGCCTGCATTTCCCAGGGAAGGCACTTGAGATCTGAGTCAGAAGCATGGCTGCTAAAATGGCACTCTTGGGAAATACTCAGTTGTCAAACAATGGTGAGGGATTTGCACTCCCTTTCCCCCAAATCCTTCAAGTGGCTGCACCACAGCTGACCAACTCTGTGCAGGTCACAGCATGATCACAGGCTCTGTCCTGCAGCTTTCTGCAGCCATCACCTGCTGCTTGATCCCTCACCCTGCAGAGCAGCAAACTGAAGAGAAAGCCCAGGAGCAAGAGGTTCCCTTGTCCTTGCAGCACTGCAGAAGCTCAGAGGCACCAGTGACCTGAGTGCAGAGCTGGAAGAGATGCTGGCAGAGCAGGCTGCTGTTAAAGGCCAGAGAGCAAAGAACCCGTGGGAGCTGTTCCAGAACCCAGCTCTGAGGTGGCAGCTGGTGAGCATCGTGGTGCTGAGCAGCGCCATGCAGCTCTGCGGGAACGACTCGGTAAGCAGCCTCTGTCCTGTGGGAGCTCTTGGGCTCAACATTCTGGCAGCAGGAGAGGAATGAATAGTGGCTCTCTGCCTGTGGAGATCTGCAAATGTCAGGTGTTTGGTTCCCAAAATTCACCTGTGCGTTATGGGAGGATTCAGAAGGATGCTGCCAAAGCAGCCTGCGTGACAGCGTGTCAGACACTCTGCCTGTCCTTCAGGAAAAACAATGGGATGTACTTTCAGATGTCTTCCCTTACTGCTTTCTCCTTTCCTCTCTTCACAGATGTATTTTTATGCAGCTTATGTGTTCCAAGAGGCCGGAATTCCTCAGGACAAGATCCCCTATGTTGTAATCGGCACGGGAAGCTGTGAGCTGATCACATCTGTCACTTGTGTGAGACTCTCAGTGCACTCTGGTGACATGCAGCCTCTGTTGGAACAGGGGAGGCTGTTAAATACAAATTTGGGGCTTCCACTGCTTTTCATGCCAAGGGAGCCCTGCAGGCTCAGGAGCCAGGCTGGCTGGCAGCACCCCCAGCCAGATGGGTTAGTGCAGAGGTATTTGGTCAGACATTGCATTGCCATCACTGTCTGAAATTCCTAACAAGTGGAACACTCTTGCTTTGTGCTCATATGGATGGTGGCAGGGTTTAGGTGCAGCTGGGACATTCTCATCTGCCCTGAGCACCCTTCTTGCCTGACTCCTGCCACCAGAACTTTCTTTTTGAGTTTTTTTTTTGCTATGAAGTAGACAGCATCCTGAAAGTTACTGTAGAGCGAACTAGGCATGGAGTATTGAAAGGTAAAGAGGAAAGAGGCAGGAAATATAAACAGAGGTTAAATATCTTGCTTTCTTTCACTGTGTTACTTTGTGTAGAACATGATTATAGACTATGCTGGTCGGAGGCCGCTGCTGCTGGGGGGATATATCTTCATGGCAGGATGGGCCATCGTCTTCATGGTCGCTCTGAGCCAGCAGGTAACAAACTTTATTTAATTATTGAAGTGGAGTGGAGTTGGGCTTTACCTTTTATATGACTGGGGGTGTTCAGTGGTGGCAGATAAGTGCCCTCACTGGTTTTCCATTGGTCTCTGTGGCTGTAGACTCAGATTAGCTGGATGCCTTATCTCAGCATGGCCTGCATTTTCGCCTATATCCTGAGCTTTGGAATCGGACCAGGTCAGTTCCCTCAGTGTTTTCAGTGAAACTTTTGGGGTTTGGAGATGTGTGCAGGCATCTTTTGGAAACTCTCAGACCCTCTTTAGCTGCAGTGTACTCAGAGGAACAAGGCAATTTCTGCTGGTGGTGTTTGGCTGTTTCCCAGGGCTTTGTGTGCCCCTGGTGTTGTGCAGGGCCAGGCTGTGCCCATTTCTCTCTGTGCCATATTCACCCTCACAGTCATCTTGGCTATTAGGCCAAGGCACTTGGATTCCTGGCTTAAATAGATAACAAGATTTTGATTTGCTACCCAGTCCATTAGGGCTGTAAAGCAGCATTTCTAATGCTTCACTTTAATCCTAGAACTTGCTGGCTATGCCATCTGATTATTTTCTTGCAGATACCTGGAAGCACAATTTCCATGTCTATTTGTTAGCCTACTAATGTGCCCTTCCATGGCAGAATGCACTGGTTTCTGGGGTGGGCAATACACAGGATGTTGTGGATGTTTGCATGGTGAATATATTGATGTGAGACTCTGTTTGCTCACATGAGTTTGAAGGAAGGCAGGTAAGAGTAGAAGCAAGCTGCCAGTGTCACATGCCACACAAGCTGGCAATAATTTCTTGTCCCAGTCCTTACAGTGCCATGGGGTTGAATTAATTATAAGCCTTTCTCACCCTTGGGTCCTGTAAGAATAATGTGGATTACAAAACCTTTCCTGGCAGTTCATTCTAACATGAGAAACTTTGAATAATTACCCAGTCCTGAATATTTAACCTAAAAATTCACCTCTTATACTTCACACCCAGATTGCTTGTTAAGATGTGTTCTCTTGTTTTTAATGCAATGTCAACAACATTATTAACTTTCTTGCCATTTCTTTTTCCAGCTGGTGTAACAGGAGTTCTGCCCACAGAGGTTTTTGATCAAATGTCCCGACCAGCTGCTTACATGATCTGTGGCTCCCTGCTCTGGTTCAACCTGTTTCTGGTTGGAACAGCCTTTCCATTCATTGTGGTGCGTTCCCAAAGCAAAGCAGCTCTTTAGTGCTCTGTACAAGAAAGAGGCTCTGCCAGTGACCAGGAAAAGACAATATTGCAAGCAGCAAGATAGCACTTCTTTGAAAAGTATCTTTGTGAGGATAGTGGCCAGAACTCCTTTAAACCAAACTTTCTCCTTGTTCTCTACGGTGATTTCTGATTTGAGGTTGGGAGTGGAATCATTTGGGGGATGGATGATCAATATTCCTCCTCTGTCCTCAGCTGAGAGTGGCTGGAACTAAAGATGTGATGTAATTTTCCTTTGCCAGACCCTGGCACCATTCCCTAAGATGATTCCTGAAGCAAAAGGGAGCAGAAGTCCACAATATACATTCCTGTCTTATTTCCTACTGAGGGCTCCCATGTTATGTAATTATAGAGAGAGAGAAAGACAGAAAAATACATTTCCAAATACTGTTCTTGCTATGTCAAATTTACCAGTCTGTGCTGGGGAGCTGTTTCATCCATGCATGTGAGGCCCTCACCAGGATTCACAGAAATACTCCCTGGGTGACTCTAGACAGTGCAGGAAGAGGGATTAGTGGCCTTTTTGTCACCATACAGAATGTCACCAACACTGTCTTGTTTTTTCCTCCTCCTCAGAAGAGTCTAGCACATTTCTGCTACATCCCATTCCTTGTGGTCTGTGTCTGCACTGCCCTCTACGTTTGGTTTTTCCTTCCTGAGACAAAGGGAAAGTCCTTCCTGGAAATCTCGGAGGAGTTCAGGAAACGGAACTTCAGAACTAGGAGCCGTGCAGGTTTCTATAAAGGCCCTGAGGAGATCAAAACCACCACATTGTAGCAGAAGAAAGGAAGATGGTGTCTGGGGGAATTCTGCAGTGAATTCAGCAGTGGCTCTGTGCCCTTGCAGGGACACAAAGAGAGAACTTAGGGACAATGTATTTACTCTTAGGTTCTTAAGTTCACCTTGAAAACATACACTTGAACTGATAAATCCAAGCAAAAGTTCAATAATCTGTTCTCAGCTTTTAGTACTGAGTAACACATGTATATTTTAGAATCCGTATCAGAGAGTGACAGAACGATGCCTTATTCTCTTATCATCATACAACACCATGTAATGCTTTAGAAAATTTCTTCACAATTTCTCCAAACAGTAACTCCCATTTCAGAAGTCCTTCTTCCCTTGCCCCTGAATCTGGGCTTTCTAACACCGAAATTAATGCGATTAAATTCTGTTTTCAGACACCAGATGAAATTTTCAGTACCTTGTCGTGGTGCTCCCGTTGTTTCTGTTATTAAGTGATTTCAAATAGACCCCTACTTGTTAAGCAATAGTGAACAGTTAATTATTTTCAGCTATAAAAACATGTGACAGATGGATTAGAAAGAAAGCTTCTAGTACTTGCTAAGTGGCTTATTATACAACAGACTTTTGGGCATTGTTTTGCAGACTATTTATTCTGGACTGGTTTTCTTCATGGCTTGTTTGTTGTCTTCCAGTCTATGTTGTAAAGCACAAGAAATTCCCTGGTCCAGTTTGTTCTGCTCCCAGGGACACTGCTGGTGCATCTTGTAGGGTTTTGCACCTGTGCATCTGCTTTTGGATGTGGATCTTTAGATCACACCACAGTGTTCTCTGCAGCATGTCCTTGTTGTGTCCTTAGAGCACACTGGCAAAGACCCAGATGTGACTGATTCTTTTTAATTATTCTGATACAGAACAGGGAGCACTCCTCATTGAACATTTCACAGGCATTGGCCTGACTGCTTTAGTTTCTTTTAGTTTCTTCTCAAAGTCATCATCAAGCCACCTCTTTTCTTTTGACTTTGTATGAAAGTCACAGCACTGCTCATGTTTGCAACAAAGAAGAATACGTACATCTTCAAAATAAGTAGGTAAAGTTTCTTTCAGTGTATTTTTAAAGTAAATTTTAAAGAAAAACACAGTGTTTTTGAATAAAAAGACTGTAAAAATTTCTGGAGTGTATTACTGTCATGCTGGGCATGAGTGGAGCAGCAGATCTATTTCTCAGAAGAGGAATCTGTGCAAGAACTCTCTTTCACTACCCAAAGTTTATAACATATGAAAAATAAAAGTAAACTTGTTTTCCTTTGTGGTTGCTGCTATTTTAGAATTCATTAATATACAGACATGGGCAAGAGCTCTTGGAAAACACTGAGATTTTGAAGTATGCAGAATTTTGAGGCAAGGCAATCAAGAGCAGAACTCCAGAGAATTAAGAACTGAAGAGATATTTTTCATTACTATAGTTTGGAGAGAGTGGTGAGGGGAAGATGGAAAGAGTCAAAGCAAAAGGTGCCACTACCGTCATGATGGTGGCAAAATATTCTGTGGTGAGGACCAGAGGAAGGAGAAGACAGAAGTGAAGCAGAGAAGAGTGAAGAAGGGAAGCAGTGGGGAGCATGCAGGGTAGGAAGCAGGGATGGAGTGAGGAGATTGCCTGGGCAGAGGGAGAGGCCTGGCTCACCCTGCTGGAACATTCAGGTCAGAGAAGTCCTCCAGTGTCCAGAGGTCCTCACCTTGGCCACTTCTGTGGCTACTCCCGTGAGTCAGGACTGTGCCACTTTTCCCACAGCCCTGCAAGGACAGAGGCCATCTGCACCTGCCAGGATGAAACAGGCTTGGAGAGAAATGACACACATTTACTTGACTTCCTGACTTTTAGAGCTGGTCCTGTGAGTACATGTGGCAGAAAACATTAATTCCAACTTCCAGCATTTTTTTTTCTGACTATGGCCTTAAATCAGGGGTCTATAAACTGATTAAGCAAACACAGTGGTTACATTTTAGTTGGTTTAAGTTGTTAAATTTTAATGGAAGCATTTAACAAGTTAGTTAATTGATATTGAATTAAAACACCTTCAACTGAGAAATCTATGACACTTGTTCACATTTTCTTATCATATGAAGAGTTAGGCAAAAGCACATCTTGAAAAGTGATCCTCAGAGACTCACAGTTGATATTACTGTTTGCAGATTAAATAATTGTGCACTGTTGGATTGATTAACAACCAGCAACACTAGAGAAAACTAGTACTGCTGCTGTCCTCAAGCACTGCTCCTCTGCACAAACCAGCTCTCACTTGCAGCCCAGCTGGTGTTGGGGTTCTTCCAAAGACATGCAGCATCCTAAGCCTGGGGAACCACCAAGGGCAGCCACTCCCCAGGAGAAGGAATTCCCCCTAAAGTTGTTTGAATAATTTGTAAAGGCCTTTTAACAGAACCATCTTGGACACTGCTAGATAAAGAGGCCCTTTGAAAATTGTGGATGAAATGAAAGATTTTACAGTCAGGATTTAAAACTGACATTAAACTTTCCTGGCATCTGCTGTATATTATAGGGATATAGACTTGAGCTTTCAGCCAATGACCATTACTCTTAAAGAGCCAATTGATCAGTCAACTGATAATTCAACACTTGGGTGCACAGGCATTGCCTGTCCTGGCCAAGTTGGGCTTGAAAAGGCTTTTCTGAACTGAGGCTCAAGGTATCAGTCAGGAACTTTTCCTCTGAGTGTGAAATCTGATTACCCAGCCTATAACTTGGGGAGTCCAAGCCAGCCCACTCGAGTTTGAGCCGGTCCTTGGACTTTGACTTCCACCAGTGCTTTTCTCGTTGTCCTTTCCTCATCTCCCTCAGCCCTCACTGTGCACAGCCGCTGCCAGAGCACACCCAGAGCCCTGGCAGAGCACAGCTCAGCAGCTACACCCAGCTTCATCACTAACCAGCACAACAATGACAAACCAAACAGCAAGACCTTCATGACAAACCAAAGGGAGCTCAAACACTGAGAAAGAACAAAATGATGTCTTGAAATATTATCTCAGGCTCCTCTTTCTCTTTATAAAAAGGAACTTTTTCCAAAGTAGCCAAAGAAAGCATCAGGAAAGACCTAGGCTGCAAGTTGGTGTGAAGAGGTTTGATGCCCATTCAAGCAATGACATTCCCCTGATTAGGAATTGGCTTGTAAATGGTTGGCAGTCACTGTTTGAGTATGAAATATTCCAGAGGTGCAGCATCATGCTCTTGTTGCTGGCCAGAATATCCCCAGGACAGTCTGTAACAGGGAGTGGGAGGGGTTGAGGTGCATGTATTGCAGTCCTGTATTCTTAAGCCTCCTGTCAGAAAGTTCTAAGAAAAGGTGAATAAACTATGAAACCAGCAATGCCCTTCAATCCCCAAATGTTTATCTAGTCTCAGCCAAGTCACTCAGCAAAATATTCATTTAGGTGAGATAACAAGTGTGAAAGGAGGAGGAGAAAGGACAAATAGATGGAACAATGCCTGCACATTGCACTCTGCTCCCACAGCTATGAGAGTGCAGATTAAGATGGCCAAAGCTGAAGAGAGGAGCACTGAAGTGTGTAACTGGGTGCTGGGAGGTGTCTGGGAGCTGTGGCTGTACTCAGCGTTCTCACTGTCCTGTGCTTTAGTAGCGGTGGTTTCCTGTTGCTGGCTCCTTGCTCTCAGAGGAGGCAGGTGTGTGGCATTGCTCAGATTGTCAGAGCTCCCAAGGGAAACACAGGATATTTGGAGGCATGTCTGGATAGCTAAAGCAGTTTGCTTGCTGTTTTTATTTCCTGCAAGAAAATGAGCTACAACCTTTTTCTCCTGGCTTTTGTCCTGGGCATTACTGGAACTTTTCACTATGGATTGCAGGTCTCCATTATCAATTCTCCTGCTGAGGTAAGCATGGAGAGCTCAAAGAATGAGCTATCAGGATTTCACTGGCCTCAGGTATTCATGCCTCTATATGCAATGGTTAACTTTTTACTCGTGCTTTCAAAATTAGACTCATCGTGGTTTCTTAGTTCTAAGAGTAATTTCTACTGCTCTTGCATTTCATGAGGTTTGAACTTCTGTCTGATGTGACAGAAGTGGGAAAGGGAGGGATGAATGATACCCATAAAGCCATTTTCCCCTTGCTGAGTGGAATTTCTCCTCTCTCCATTGCTCAGGGAGTCCCTTGGACCATGTGCTTGACCACACACATTATTTCCAAGTGGCTGTAAGGTGGAATTGGGCAGGGAAGGGTTGTAGCTCTAGAACTGAGGTCAGCACTCGCACCTGTAGCTGGAAGAGGAAAACTGGGGAAGGTGTTTGTCATCCTGAATGGTACCAAGGACACCCAGCTCATACTATCACAACAGACGAGTGGGAATGGCAGGTAGAGAAAAAAGGATCAGGGTTTAGCACAGAAACAGAAGACCAGCCTACCATTCTCTTACTGGCACTCACAGCTGATATTTAATATTGATATATTTATTCACTGGATCTCATTGCTAAAACATCGTCTCCAGGGATGTTAATGGCAAAATTCCCGCTGATTTCATTGGGATTTCAACCATGGTTAATGTATCAAAAAGACTGAAAAGCAAGTAAGATAATTTAAAAAGCACTGCAATAATACAAAAACGTGTTGACTGAGTCCATTGTGTTTTTTTCTTTTAAAGTACATCCAGAGTTTCATCTGTGAGACGTGGCTGAAGAGATATGGCTCCCCTCCCAGTGCACAGATGATCACTTTGATGTGGTCCCTTATTGTGTCCATTTACAGCATCGGTGGGCTCCTGGGCTCCTCCTCTGCTGGCTACTTGTCTGTTAGATTTGGAAGGTAGGGAGGAGTGGTTACACCACTTGTTCTGTTTATACCCACAACTGCAGAAAAATAACCTGTGTCTCAGCAGAAACACTGCTTGTAATGGGGCTCTGTGAGCAGCCCAGGGCTCCCAGTTAAAGACCAGTAGAGTGAAGAAACAGAATGGAAAATCTGCCAATGATCACAAGGAAAATCACACCCTCTCCCTGATAAAGGGAGCAAATCCAGTCCAGGGAAGTGATACAAGAAGTACATGCATTTTAAAGAGAATTTCAGAGACAACCACTCACAAAGCTTGTTCTCCAGATATTGACTCCACTAAAGACATCAAACCCATCAATAAGCTTCTCAGTCTGTGACAAGTTTCCCCATTGCCATTTCCCATTTACTTCAGCTGATCTCAGAAGGCAGCACAGAGTCTGTAACCATGGTACAATTTGTGCCACTCCTGTCAGGCTGTGAATGAGGCAAGGGCAGTATTTATTCTGACATGAATTTGAATGAATTCCAGGAAGAAGGCCATGCTGCTTGCCAACATCCCTGCTCTGCTGGGCGCAGCTCTGATGGGACTCAGCCGGCTCTGTGGATCTTTTGAGATGATCATTGCTGGAAGGTTATTTTCTGGAGTCTGTGGAGGTAAATTGACATTCCTACCTGTGGTATTAAACAGGGGGAAGAGCAGTGACTGAGGGTCACAGGGATTCACCAGCCTGAGTACACAGATCACAGACTTTTTACTACATTCTGCAGAGAACATGATTGCTGAGTGCATTTTTAACTGAATAAGAAACCACAAACATAATAAAATTAGTAATGTATGATATCCCCATTTCTCTTTCTTCTATCTTTGCATCCAGTCCATACAAAAGGTACTGCAATTTCTGAATTGGCAGCAATTGTCAATTATGTGAAATATAATATATATATAATATAATATAATAATATATATGAAATGTAATATTTCAGGGAAGAATGCTCACTTAATAGAGAACTGGCCTTTGTTGTTTATGTTGCTTTTCTCTGTGGCTGATGCTGCCCTCCACATTACAGACAAGGGAATGGTTTTCAAACCAATTAAATTAGAATTTTCAGTTCTAATTTCTAGATGCCTCAGAAGGTTACATTCTGCCAGTGTTTTTCACCCCTGAGCAGTTGGATAAAAATAATACCAACCAGAAAAAAAAGAAAAAAAGAAAAAAAAAAAGAATATAAAAATAAATTCACTGAGCAAATAGAATGTACAGGATTTGCCAACTTGGTGGTTTCAAGCAGAAAATGAGGCACATAGCATCTGAACAGCCACTGAAAAGTGTCATCTGAGACTAAAGGGAGTGGCCATGGTGGCTGTAGGAAGCAATGTAAGAGAAGGGCAGCCTGCAGAAGGACAGACTTCCCAGGGGCCCATTCTCAGGTAGTGAAATATTCAGCAAAGGCACCAAGGCATGTGCTTTGTGCCAGGCATCCTCAGCACAGATAAAAGTGTATCTGAGAGCCAACCCCCACAGGCACTGTCTGTAGAGGTCCCCTCCAAAGCCCCAGAGGATGAGGATTTGCATTGCCCTAACAGTCCTGTGTCACGGCAGGTTTAGCTCAGAATGTCCATATCATGTATGCTGGGGAATGTGCTCCAAGGAAACTCCGTGGGCTGATTGCCATAACAGCTTCCACCTTCACTGCTGCTGGAAAATTTGTGGGATTTGCTCTGGGTCTCAGGTAAGAGAGTTTGAAACACACTCAGTTTCTTCTGTTATTAAAATACCTGCATATATCAAAGTATGCCTATGCCCAAGGGCTGCTGTTTGGGGCAGTCAGTACCAGGTACCAGGTAACCCTGATACCAGTAGCAGGTAACCCTGATACCTCGTGGCTGGTGTAATAATGGTCATGGGAGCCTGTTTGGATCAGAAGCAGAGGGCTCAGCCCCTGCAGGTTTTTCTGGGATTGTTGTGAGCCCTCAGCTGCTGCAGGAGGACACCGGTGGCTTTGCTGTGCCCAGCAAAGGAGCTGACCCCGTGCAGCTCCTGGGCTGCAGGGAAGAGCCCTCTGCAGTCCCTGCTGGAGACTCCTGGTGGGAGCAGCTGGGACACCCAGCAGGGCTGGGGGATCCCCCTGGGTGCTGCTCACATGGTCAGCACAAAGGGTTCCTCAGCCCCTCTCACCCTGCTGCTTTTGTTCCAGAGAAGTTCTTGGAGTGGAGGCTCTCTGGCCAATTCTCCTGGCAGCCAATGCAGTCCCTGTCCTTGTTCAGCTTCTCACCCTCCCCTTCTTCCCAGACTCTCCCCGCTACCTGCTCATTGACCAAAAGGACAAGGAGGGATGCATCAAAGGTAAGGAAAAGGGCCATAAATCATTCCTTTCAGGAAAAAGGGGAAAAAACAGGAAAGCCCCAGATGAACCTGGAAGAGAGGCACAGGTGGGAAAAAGACTCTTGGTGTTTTGGCTCTGAAAGCACCTTCAGCTTAATGAAAGTCAGCCTCTTCTGTTTGGATATTAATGCTCTCTTGGCACTAGTATTTCCCTTACCCTCTGCCAGGGTCCTCCAAGGGAGGTGGTCACACACAGTTTGTATTTCCAGCAGTGCAGGTTCTGCCCTGAACAGTCAGGGTTTAGATACAGTACCTTTTCTGTGTGAAAAAGAGAGGCTCTGCCCTGTCCTGCTCTGTAACCATCCCAGTTCTAACCCTAACAGCAGCTACCAACAGAAACCAAGCAACAGCCACCGTGGGTGTTTAACTGTCAAAGTTAGAACTCCTTGGATGTAAGCTGATATTTTATATGTAGGAGTTATTTTATCTTGTCTGTGCTTTGGAGTGTGCACTAGAACTGCACCTGTAGCAGGAGAGTATGCAGGGAAGGATTGGTAAGAATGTATGTGTGACTTACTGAAAGACTGTCAGCAGCTATTGGCCAAAGGTGAGGTCATATTAAAATTTATGGGTAAAAGCAGACAGCACTGATCTGGACCTGTGTCATACCTGATCCCAGATCTCTGGGAAGATCACACAAGCAAAGAGCATGAAGTTCTAATAAGATATTCTGCAAAGCAGGAAATAATCTGGATTCATGCCTGTGCTGGTGAGCTTGGTCACCTCTCCTCCTCTCCTTGCAGCTGTGAAGCAGCTCTGGGGAGATGGGGACCATGTGGCTGAAATAGATGACATGATGTCAGAGCAGAAAGCCATCCATGGGCAGAAGGCCAAGAGCGTTTGGGACCTGCTGAGGGACAGAGCCGTGCGCTGGCAGCTCATCACTCTGTTCCTCGTCGTCTCGTGCATTCAGCTCATCGGGATCAACGTGGTATGTGCAGTGCTTCTCTCTGCCCTCTGCATGGCTCACAAGCTTCTCAGCAAAAGTAACCTCTGCAAGGAGCTGGCCATGACTGCAACAGTGCCCTAAGGAGGGATCTGCTCTTACTGCTTATTGCAATCTTTTCCCTGGAAGTTTGGGACCTGGGATAAGTCGAGAACTGTTTCATCAAGTGTTTTCTGAAGGCGTTTCTATGGATTGCTCTGTCATGATAAGATGATTTTCTATTTTCTTAAGGTCTGGTTAATTAATTTCTGTCCAAAAAGACAGAAGCTAGTGTAAACATGAGTACAGCTTTCACAAATCTTTATTATTTCCAGGTTTACTTTTATGCATACAGTATCTTTACAAAGGCTGGAATCCCCCCTGCTCAAATCCATTATGTCTCCCTGGGGGTTGGGACCACTGAGATCCTCTCCACAGTTCTGTGTGTAAGTGGCTTTTCAGCTGAATTGCACATTTTGATCTTTTGAAATACCATAAATGGAGCTTCAGGAATCAAATTTTTGCCTGAAGTCAACCATGGTACCGATCAGATAAAGCTCTCTCCCTACACCCTGCAAACATGGACATTTCTATTGAGCTTCTGGAAAGAGTTGAGTGTTTCTGTTAAAATCACAAGCCATTCTGAGCCTGACCTGGGAGTCCCGTTCCACCCTGGAGGAAGGGCAGTAGGACTCAGGGCTGTAGGAATCCCAGCAGTTAACAGTGTAAGCATTCCTGTTGCAGTCAGCAACCTCAGGATCTCGTCCAGAGAAGCAGCAGGATTCTGGGGACCAGCATCAAACACCAACAAGACAGGCTCCTGCTTCATGAAACCATTTATTCAGCATTGGAACAAAGTCAGGTCCAGAACAGAGAGCTCCGAACAGAGGCACAGCAGGGGTTTTTGAGGGACAGAACCGAGGGTTTCCACCTTTGAGGGTGGAGTTCAGGGTCATGGACCAGTAGAAGCACACCAAGGGAGAACCCCCCAGGGACTCAAACCCAATCAGAACCCCTGGGCCGCCCTTCTCAAGGGGTTTGGGGTGGCACAATGTAACTCTGTCTCCCTGAGGCCGCTGCCACACATTCCCACTGTGCTCCCCTGCCTGGCTCCCTTTGCCTGCAGAACGGCAGCTCTGAGCTGCTGTGCACAGACACTGCTCCCTGCAGCCCCAGTCCCAGTCCTGCCCAGGCTCCCAGAGAAGGTTCTAATTCCCCAGTGATTCCCTGGCTGGCCAGTGAAGGCAGAGACTGCAGCTGCAGCATCTCCTCCTGCTTGCAGGGCTTCCTCATTGAGCGAGCAGGGAGGAGGACGCTGCTGTGGAAGAGCTACACGGTGATGGCCTTGGCTCTAGGGCTCCTCACAGTCACCCTCTTCCTGCAGGTAACACCCTTCTGATGCATTAGAGCTGTGCCCATGTTTTATTGTGTGACAGATATCATGATTATTTCCCCCCCACAAATCACTTTTTAGTGAGTAGAAGTATTTTTGGGGCTAACTATCATATTCATAGAGGTCTATTCCCAGCCATGTACATACTGATTAAAGCCATAGCTTTACACATCCAAGATCACTGCTCATGACATTTCTGGAAGTAGAGGAAATAGATCTGTGTTAAACCTTGACATGCATAGTAGTGATCAACATTTGTAATGGAGCTAGATAAATAAAATTGTAATTTCTGATTTTATTTGCTTTTCATTTCCTACCACAGGACTCCTTTTTCTGGGTACCATACTGCTCTGTTGCACTTGTCTTTATTTTCATCATGAGCTTTGGCATTGGGCCAGGTTGGTATTTTCTACTGGAATGGTTTCATTTATTCACTCATTCCTTCCTCACTGCAGCCTTTAGGAGAGATCCCAGGTGTAGCTGTTCCACAACAGGCACAAATCCTCACTTCTGATTCAGTACAGGTGTCGATATTTCCCTCCATAATATGGTAGGAGGTAAAATTCTTTTCCTATTGCATTCCTAAATGCCTTTTTTCTGAAGAGCCAAGCACCACCTCAGACACTTCCAGGCCACTTAAAGCCATGAACTTATGCAGCAAAATTAAATATGAGGTACAGAAGCATCTTGCAAAATTTCCAAGCTTCCTTCTTTCTTTGATATATTTTTCAGGTGGAGTAGTATGCCCCTTGATCACAGAGATATTTATTCAGTCATACAGACCAGCTGCTTATGTTTTTAACGGTGTTACAAACTGGATCCAACTCTTCATCCTTGGACTTGTGTTCCCTTTCATCGTGGTAAGCAAAGTAGGGTTTGTTTCAGTTCAGAGGAAGTTGGACCTCTCCTGAACCCAGAGCATGCTTCTTTTATCAACAATTCATGCAACAGACAGAGCCCAAATTAACTGCACTTCTGATGGCTTCTTCCTCTTTAACCAGGTATTTACTGGAAATGCAGCAAACCCACAAAATTCTTTCAACTCTACACAAGTTAGAGTGACACAGGCAACACAGCTGCAGTGACAGAGGCACCAGCACTGGCAGATGTCATTTGAAGCAGGATTTTTATCAACTAAGCCTCTGAGTTATTTTAGTAAATACAAACCCAGAAACTCTTTATCATAAGAGAGAGAAATCAATATAAATGTTTATGAACACATTTTTTTCTCTTTGTTTTCCTGTAGGAAGGTCTTGGTAATTTCTGTTTCATCATTTTCCTGGCATACTGTCTGTCCATGGCAATTTTTGTATTCCTGGTGCTGCCAGAGACCAAAGGAAAGACCATGCTGCAGGTCATGGAGGAGTTCAACCGCCTGAACTACCGTGGAAAAAAGGGACAGGCAGCCCCAGAGCAGAGTAACTGCTCAGTGGTGACTGTTACTAGGCTTTAAGAACAAACCCTCCACTTCATATTTTGCTCTTTTATTACTGTAGTGCCCAGTAGTCTCACTAAGCAAGAGAGAATCCATAGATCCACCAAAAAATCACCTTTAATACAGGGTGCAGCATAAACGTGGTGGTTCTCTCCAGTTCCTGAAATATGAGATGAATTAATTCCTCTGCAGAAAAAATCAAACACAGTTTATAGAGAAAATATCATCTTTGTCAGTCCCTCCAAGCTTGCAGTTGTAAACTGAAAACACAGGATCTACTTGCTTGGCAAAACCAGGACTCCACAGTTGTGAGAAGTGATTCTGGAAGGACCAGAGGTACAGCAAACTTGCAAAGAGGACAGAGCTTTGACACTGAAATGATCTGCCCTTATTAACAAGTCAGTGCCAATGAGCTTTCCCAGAGAAGAAGCTCCAGTTCACAGGAAAAGAAGCCTTTAACTCCTTAAGCCAGTGAAAGAAGAGTGCCTTGCCTAGCAGAATCAATATGCAATGTTCCCCAGTTTATAATCTTTACAATATTTTTGTTTACAGTCTTGGAGATTCTTTCATTGGGAAAAACAGGGATATGTCAGCACTGAAAGAAAGCAATGAGCAAAGAAAGCAGAGCAGCAGGAAATCATGAGTGGGCAAATCCAGTGTGCAGATTCTCCTTCCTCAATGGCAATGACTGTGCAGTGTCTCCTCAGCCTGGAGAACACTGGGTTTCAGTGGGATTGAGCCCTGACAGTAACTGGTACTGACAAGACAGAGAAAAGGAACACCTCTCCTGGAGAATTTAATCCATATGTGTGACTGCTTCTCTTTCCAGGTCTCTGAAGACTTCACATTATTTTTTCATTATATAACCTGGTGAAAACAGCTTCATATTTGTGTTCACTGCTATATGACATGAGACTTTTTGGTCTTCTTGCTTTACAGTTTTCTGGAAAGGAGATAAAAAGCAGTGACTAGGAAAACACATCCTTGTGATTGTGCCTAGATTGATTTCATTGAATGAAGAGTCAGGGGCAGAGGAGACCCCATCTGCTGGGTGGTGTTGTTGGGGTCAAGGAATACTGTGTCTGTCTTGTTCTGGAGATGAGATCTTCACTACCAACTGATGCAGATGCTGCACAATAAATTTTGCAAAAGGATCTGAATACTGAGAAGCAGTTTCTTTCACAGCCCTAAGGCTCCCTGCTATTTTATCTTCACATCAGCCTCCTGCAGCATTTGTGGCAGTGGCAAAATCTAATGCCAGGAGCAGGGAAATTTCCCAACACAGCCATCCCTCCTGTGACAATCATCATACTGGCAAAAAAACTAGATAAAGTTTCTTGTTTCAAGGCTTGAGATCATTGATTGCACAGTTCCACTTTAATAACCAACATACATTCCTTCTTGTGGTCAAAAATGCAGGGGGAAAAAAAAAACCAAACAAAAACATTAGAAGTGCTTTGAAAAGAAAATATTGGGTAATTGATTATTTTAAAGGTCCTTATTTGGTTTGGTTTTTCTCAAAGTTACTGGTTCCCAATGAGGAAGTTTTTACTGTCTTACAAGAGATTAAAAACTCATTTCCTTATACATGTCTTTCCACAGCATGATTGTGTTCAACCTGCCTTACTTCTCCCCTCCTGCTAAAGGCTGTCCACAAGAGGGAAAGTGTGGCAAATCATTAACCTTGCCATAAACTATCGTGGATTGGGAATAAAGGTTGAAGAAACACTTGTGAATCTGCAGTTCCAGGATCACACAAGTGCAACACAGGGCATCTCTGAAAACAAAATCCCTCCAAGTCCAGGGTGTTGGGTGAGCTCCATACTGGGTCTGGAAAAAGCACATTTCTTGTAGTCAAATCTTAGGTGGAGGGAATGCATCTTGTCCTCCTCTTTAGGAAAATAAATGAAAACTTTACTGGGCATTTAAGGCTTGCTTTTTCCATCCTACAGCACTGAATAATGTGAGGCTAGATGAAAATGAGACAGCAGTTGGAGTATTCTAGGGACACAGACAACAAGAGGAAGAGGAATAGGGCTCTGCAGGGACTGTTTGATCAGCCAGATGTTAAAAACTGGCCACAGTGTTTAGAAACCTTTCCAGAAAGGTCCAGAGCTGCCATGGTTGCCCTTCCTCCACCCTCAGCTCAAAGAAAAATCTTCCTTTCCCCTCTAGTTCCTGCAGGCTCATCAGCTCTTGCCCACTGAGATGTGGCATCTTGCTCTGGCACACAGTGGGTCCATTCTGCTGTTACAGAGAGGCTTCTGAGTGGCTCTGGAAAAACTCTGAGCCTCTATAAAGAACTAGGTTTTAGCAAGGACACAAAATGCCAATATTCCAGTATTTCATTTCCTGCATCTGGGAAATTGTTCACGCAATTGTAAATCTTCTAGCAGGCAAGAAGAGGAATTATGGCTGAGCTACAATTCTAAAGGCCTGGTGTAAGGACTGGAGAGGAGGAGAACCTCCCCTGCCCAAGCTGCTTTTCAGAGAGGTGAGGAGGGACTGTCTGATGAGGATGAAGGGGAGAGGGTGGCACTGTCTGACTCCTCACACAACAGGAACACCCAGGGAGTTTAGCAGCGCGAGTAAGGGCGAGTGCTCCCAATTCAAGAAGGATAAACATTTACCAATGTTGTAATCAGCTTGTAATATCTGGGTCTTAGAATAATTAAACCAGCAAGAAGAGGCCCTGACCAGTGTCAGGGGAGGACACAATTTGCTAAAAGCCACATAGTTAGAATTTAACTTCTGTGCTGTGATCCCAAACTCTTACACTCTCAGTGTGGAACCCATCTCTCCCATCTGGCAGACAAGGGCTCTCAGAGCAGGCAGGGTTTCAAGGGGAAATGGCTGGTTTCCTCTCAGACCTGGTGAGTATCCAAATTCCTGTGTTCTAGCCCTGGTCACTAACAGCAGCATGGTCTTTAAGGAAAGCAAAGGAAATAATTCTTTCTTGTAATACAAATGAGCAACAGAGCTTGGGACAACATTGGTTGAGCAATGACTGAGTAAATTCTGCAGAAAATACATTAGAAATGCAAAACAGTGAGAGGTTTAAAAGAGGACTGGGGAATCCAGGAGAGATGGGAATTTGGGGGAAGATAGAGAACATAGTATGAGTGAAAAACACAAAACACAAAAAAACTCTCCCACTCTACTGCTCTGAACTCTCAAGGACAATTGAAGATACTCATCAGTTTAAAGTGTGACCTAAATAAGTGCTTGTGAGAAATGCTCTGAAATTCAGTGTATATCATAGAAACACAGCATTTCCAATAGGAGTAATTCAGACAGGGCCTCTAAATGTCGTTTCATACAGGAATGATAAAAGCGAAATGTAAAATAAAAAAGTTTGGAGAGGACAGACTTGAGTCATCTCTGGAAAATGGTAAACACTGTCCCTGAGGAGGCAAAGGTGGAAGCAAAAAGGGGTTGAAGAAAACTGTAGCTTCTTTCTAGTACAAAGGTAAACACAAATGATCTCAATAAGGCTTTTATGATTTTTTGTTTTCTGTGGTTAGCAGAACTAACAGAATTAGAGAATGTATCTTTTCAGATTGCTAATAACCGGGAGAGGAACATAGCAGAATGTGAAGATTTGTATTTTAACGATTTAACAAATGACTTTTGCATGATTATTATAAAATTCAAGATGGGTTTTTGCATGTTAAATGTTTCTTAGCCATAGAAATGTGAAGATCTAAGGTCCTGTAAATTATCTCATGGTCTGAAAGGCGTGCTGGATGTCAGGAGTTTAGGATGTGTTCTGTTCTCTTTGGCAGGTTCAATACCGGAGGCTATGGCTGATGATTGTGGTGCTGGGAATTGGTGGAACCCATCTCTCTGGTTTTCAAATGTCTGTGATCAATTACACTTCTCTGGTAGGCAAAGCTGGAGAAAACAAAATCCCATCTCTAACTGTTGCTCATGGTTTTACGCCCTACACTTTGCAGATACATTACAAAAGCTCTTAGGTGGTTTTGTATCAATTTATTCCCAGCTGTTTCCAATGCCATACCGTCAATGTCAAAGTTTGCATCATCTCAAGGAGCTGTGCTCCAAAGACAAATTCCCAGAGAATTTTGTGGAACCAACATATTGAGATATCTCCTTAAAGTTTATGCCATAGAGGAAAAAACCAAACAAAACTAGCTGGTGGAGTCAGCCTTCAGCTCAGCCCTTTTCTCTTTGTATCCATCACTGACCACAAGAAAATTTGTACTTTGCTATAATGACTATAAGGTCCTAATTTTTTGGTGTAGGAGAGGTAGGATTCAACACACTAAAGAGTAGAATTATTTTCTGAAAGATGCTTGTACACTATTAGGCTGTATGAGAGGAAATATCAATCCTTATTTGCAAACGAATGTCCTATAGTCACGTTTTTAGTCACGACTATTAATCTAATTTTTTTAAATTGTAAACATTATGAAGAACATTATGATTAGTGCCTTGGTGAAATGAAAATCTCTTTTTTGTCCCAGTACATTCAGAAGTTTATCAATGAAACTTGGCTGGAGCGATATGGTTCTGTGCTGCCTCAGGAGACCCTGATGCTGCTGTGGTCCCTCATCGTGTCAGTGTACTGCATGGGTGGGATGATAGGGTGTCTGTGTAGTGGCTACCTGGCTGCAAAATTTGGAAAGTAAGTACATTTCCCAACATCTCTCTACCCAGGGCTGCAACAGGAGAAGCTATTAAATATTATTCAATTAATAGAAGGGATACCAGAATGTCACTGCCCCCTGCTGCGCAGAATTTACCCAGCACATAAAAGTGCACCTGGGTGTATTGGAGAGACAAGAACATGCAGATATTTCTGATTCCCTTGGCACAGCTTTTGTTGATATGTAATTCCTGTATTTTTGCTGACATTTTACCCTGCTGGAGTTCCCTTCAGCTTCATGGCTTGCTCACACAGTGAGTGAGAGGAATCTAGCTTCTCCCTTTCTGCTACTCAGCAAAGACATCACGCCTTTTCATAACCAGAGTTGCTTGTTCTATAAGCAATGGGTTTAAACACGGCCATGGCTTCAGTCTGTAAATCCAGAGGAGAATCAGACACTTGTCAAAGAAGAAAAAGTAAAAGATGGATCATAGCCAGTGTTGTTCACTGTTGCAGGAAGAAATGCCTACTGCTCAATGACATGGTGCTAATTACAGCCACGCTGCTCACTGGCTTCAGTAGGAGAGCCAAGGCTTTTGAGATGATCCTGGCTGGCCGCTTCCTTGAGGGCATCGGTGCTGGTAGGGCTCCCCACTACCCCATGCTAATGTCACCTCCTTGGGGTGGATACAGAAATCTTCCTGCTGGGAGTAGCCAGGAATGCACTGGAACCCAGTGGAACAAGGAACAGATGGGGCAAGGTAAGATGAGCTGTCCTTTGCTTTCAAGAGGTCTGATGGATCAGCTAAACATCTCTAAAGTGAAAGGTATGTTTTCAGCCCAGTATTGCACAGGGCAAGGGTTCAGAAGAGAGAGGAAAGAGCTGAAAGGGAGCTGAAAAGGGACCCTTTCTCTTTCTTTCCACAGCTTTAACACTCTCCTCCCTTTAGGAATACATATGAATGCCCATGTTCAGTATGCTGGAGAGATCTCACCTAAGAAGTTACGTGGATTTATAAATGTGACCTCCACAGTGTTTCTTGCACTAGGAAAAACTGTAGCAAGAATTCTTGGATTAAGGTGCTTGTGCTACTTCTTCTCAGCCTGTTTTATATTTATTTTTCTTCTATATAGCAGGGAAGTGGTGTTCTTCCAGTCCTAGAAACAGACATACCCCAAGGTGGGGTTTTATTTTGCTTAACTACAGCAGTCAAAGAGGAGGCATCTTGCCCCATACAAGTCACTGAGGTTTCCATGTCATTCCCTGGGGAGAGAAAGGCCTTTCTCTTGGGAAAGGATGACTCCATCTCTGGAGGTGCAGTCTCTCTGCTGAAGTTAATAAGAAGATTGTATGTAAATTCTCTTAGTAAATTTGTGAGATCTGAAAGTTTTGCTGATTTATCGATAACTTCATGCAGAGTTGCAGTGTTGGTTCAGAGAGCTGTTGTGGGAATATTCTGACCTTCGGAAATTAAAAGTCCAAGAAAAATGTCAGTCTTGCAGAAGAAATAAAGTATTAGTCTATTTTCCTGTCGCTAACCTATACATCATCTATTTCAACTCAACTTTTCAATGACTGTATGTATTTTGTGTCCCTTTAACTAGCCTAGAATTTAGAAAATGCCAATTTAGTTATAAACTGCAATTTTACTAGACTATAAATAGATTCTAACATGCCTTCACAGAGATCTTTTAGGAACTGAAGACATGTGGAACGTGCTATTGTCCTTCTCTGGGTTGGTGGCATTGATTCAACTGCTCTTTTTGCCATTCTTTCCTGAGTCCCCACCCTATCTCTTGCTGCAAAAAGAAGACAAAGCTGGTTGCTTGAAAGGTAAAATAAAACTTTAGGTCCTTAGTTTTCTTAAATCATAACTCTTGAGAAAGTGAAGCTAACAGCAGCAATTGGCTTTTCTATTAGCCAGCTACAGATTTCTTGATAATTACATGATTAAAGTCCTCCAGACCAAGCAGAGTCATCAGAGACATTTAAGATCTACCCATAACTGCTACAGCATTTTCCAGGGAAGTTTCACCATGTTCCAGTAAGTGATGTTCCTTCCAGTCCTTTGCTCAGTAAGTGATGAATCAAAGCATGGACTCAGTTGCAAATGTTTAGCTTCATTAACAGTTGAAAAACACAAAATTGTGAGTGGATCAAATGATGGAGGAATATACCTCATTCTGTCTCTTTTGTAGCCATGAAGCAGCTCTGGGGAGAAGGCAATTATCACACAGAATTTGATGACTTGATGAAGGAAAAGGCTATAACAAAAGGCACCAAAATCATGAATGTCCTGGAGGTGCTGCGAGAACGATCCGTGTACCCACAGCTGTGCACCATGCTCCTGCTCCTGCTGAGTCTGCAGCTCTGTGGCATGAGTGCAGTTGAGTGTGCCCTATTTCCATGCTTGGATCTGCTGTTAAGTCTCCAAAGTGCCACAGTGCCAACTTGTCCCTTTCCTCTGGGTCTCCATTATTCCTCCTCACACAGAGCCCACACAGAGCCTGACACCTGTGGTATCATCCCAGTATTGTTCATACCTTTAAGGAGCAGCTCAGGTGGGAATACGAGAGCTCCAACTCAGCCCGAATTCCTGCAAGGGCACTGTTGCCTTCATTCCCCTGGTGGTACAACAAGGAATCTGCAGAGGAAAGGGTTCCAAGTGTCCTAAGGCTTACAGCAGCCCAGCACTGCTTTCTTTGACTTCTCCAGTAGCAGGTGACCAGCTATTGCCATCCAGTTTCATTGCCCTTGAGAAAGGACATTTATCCTTTCAGTAACCTCCAGCCCAAGCTGGCAGTCACTCCCCTCTGTGTTATCACTTGTCTGGGGCTCTGTCTCCAGGGGCCCTGGTTCAGCCTGTGCTGGAGGTGGCAGCAGTGGAATTCTCCCTGCAGGGGGAACTCTGCTGGCAGGGGAATGGTGCCATTCCCCCAGGGACTCTGCAGATGAGCAGCTTCTGTTTAGCAGCTGGAAAAGGGCAACAGAACCGACTGTTTGCTTGACAATGCATGGTGTGCTAAGGCTGAGATTTGCTTTTCTTTCTCTTGTCTTGCCCCTTTGCTTTTCTCCAAAACAACACCTTTTCCCCATGTCCTACAGGCAATACGCTCCTTTCCACTTTTTCTTCCTCTTTTTTTTTTTTTTTTCCCCTTACAAATCCATTTCCTTTATTGCCATTAACCTTTTGATTTCTCACATCTGGAGCAGTTATGTTACCTCTATTAAGGCCCAATAATGTATTTCTGGTTTTGCAGAGATGACAAATCAAGTTTTAAGTGATGCTGGATAAGCACATATCACATCTATTAACTGTGCTTTACTTTTCTTATTCCCCAGATCACCTTTTACACCTCAGAAATTTTTCGGACAGCCAACCTGCAGGAAAGCATAATCCCATATGTATCTCTAGGAGTTTCAATCTCTGAACTCATCTCTATCATATTCTGTGTAAGTCAGAGCTTCCTGGGGGTTTAAGAATTAAAGTATTCTTCCTTGAAGCAAATGAATCTTCTCCTTATGAACCAAAGAATTTTTCTGTGGTGCTGCATAAATCTGTACAGTTGTTTTTACCATCCACTGCAACTTTTGTCCCAGCTTTCATGTGTTTCATCCCAACTTCATTCATCTTAATTTCTTATAATAATCCCTCACAAAGTGCCACTCAAACATAAACATGTGTATTTATTTCAATCTATTTGTGTATCTCTGTACATCCAAATGGAATTGTAACATGCTTCCATTGACTGCAGTGTTTAAGAAGTAGCTGCTGAGCAGTGATGGTAATTCATGGTATTAGAGAGTGTAGAAGGAATTCAATAATATAACAAAGTTGGTACCAATAAGATTTGTGTTCTCTGAAGTAAAAAGAACTCAAGGAAAATGCTTGATTTTTTGGATTTTGCCATGCTTCCAGTGATAGGCAACTTTTTTCTATTCCTCAGAGCTCCATAATCGATCGCTTTGGACGCCGAACGCTCCTGTGTGGTGGTTATTTGCTCATGGCACTGATCCTGGTGTTGCTTGAGACGAGCCTTCTGCTGAGTGTAAGCAAATGTCTCTCCAGGAATGGACCTGCATCAGAATTCTCTGTGCACACAGCAGATAGTGAGCCTTAGCTTTCATGTCCAAAGCAGCAGAATGTGGTGAATGAATTTAGAATGTTTTCTAAATACGAGCTCACCTCTGTAGATGTGATGCCATGAGCTGCTTCTGGCCTTCCACTGTGGTCAGTAAAGAAAGATAAGGTCTAGAGAGCATTCTGGGCTTTTTCACAAATATTGCTGCTCCTGTGCTTGGATCAGCTGTGTTACAGCTAGAAAATTAATTTTCATTCTCTTCCCTCCCTTATCCTTTGTCAGGATCAGTTCCTCTGGTTGCGTTACTGCAGTGTTGTTCTCATCTTTTTGTTCATCATTGCTTATGGAATAGGACCAGGTGAGTACTGCAATAAAAGCAACAGGAAAGCTTGGACCACAAAGATAAATGCAGGCCATGAATGTATAGAAGTGGACCTAGAAAGTGTGAGTATATCTTTGAAAATCAGCTGCTTAATTGAGACTGAGATTGAGGGAATCTCAATTTTTGATGAATTAATTACCCAAGAAACAATTTTTTTAAGAAATTATTCACACTCAGATGAATCAGGACCCTGTTTTCTCTCACTGGATTACAGGTTCAAACCAAATAAATTCTTGTTAATCAGTTCATGAAGACTTGTTTAGCATGGTGTGCATGCTGTTCAGTGCATACAGGTTCAGATGGCAAAGGGCAGAGGTAGGCTTTTCTAAAATCCCAGAGTTTTCTCAGTTTACCTGTAAAATCCCACTCTATGGGGTAGAGCATGCATAATCTGTCTCTTAATTGCCTACATCAGTAGCACCAGACCCAAACTCACAGCTCTCTGTGAACCTCACTCACCCAAGACCAGGATTTACCCTGGAAGTTCTCTGACTGAACACTACCAGTAGTTATTAAAGTCTCCAAATTCAAATGTCAGCCTTTGGTATTGTACCTGACAACCATGAATGTCTTGAATACACAGCAGAATTCCCACAGTAGTGGAACTGAGGTATCTTCTGTGGGAAATTGTCAGTAATAACAATGGTTCTATCACTTTTTAATGTTGGGTTTCTTTTTTTCCTCAGCTGGAGTTGTTGTGTCTGTCATGAATGAAATCTTCACCCTCTCAACAAGGGCCTCCGCTTTTGTAATTGGTGGAATCATCATTTGGCTAGGCCTCACCTTCACTGGAATGATTTTCCCCTTTGCTGTAGTATGTAATTTGATTCAAGTCTTCTCTTTGACTCTGTCAGTTTAATCTGGATTTCCAGGCTGAGCTGGACAGGGAGTAGGATGAAATGACTTGTAGATGATCAAAACTGTGAATCCCTTATTGCTGTGGCATATGGAAGCCATTTATATAAAACACTTCCCAATACTACAGAAACCACCTGCTGCTCCAGGAACAGATTGAAAAGACAAATAAATATTGTTTCTGTAAAATAGGCCTATTCCTTATTTCACAGGAACAAATCAACAAGTTTCAAGAATCTCTAGGGGCAAGGATTGCCAAGGAAATCACTCATCTTGTTCTATTTTTTATCTCCAGATGCTTCTTGGTCCTTTTTGCTTCCTCATCTTTATTGCTGTCCTGATCATTTCAGCGGTTGTTATCTACCTGTTTCTCCCAGAAACAAAAGGGAAGTCGACCTCTGAAATCACAGAAAAATTCAAAACCTGCCAGTTTTTTAAGAGGAAACATCATCAGGCTGTGGAGATGCATGCTGCTGAAGAAAAGACATTTTGCACCAAGCTCTGATAAGCCACCATAAATAATTTCCACTGCTCAGGCATAACACATCAATTGTATTTCAAGTTTTTCTCCATTGCTATCATTTTAAAGCAGCAAGATTTGTGTCTATGTTTCTTACTTTATAAGAAAGTTCTGCTCAGGATTAAGAGCAGCATGAAGATAGGATTAAACATAGCCATAATTCTTGCAATTTTCATGTTGTTTCTTTATGCTATCACACTGTAAAGGACTTAATATTGCTTGTGAATTCTGCCCATGAACAAATACCTGGTAGAATATAAATACCTGGTGGAATACAAATACCAGGTGGAATACAAATACCAGGTAGAGTAAGGCTCTGACAGAGCACCAGTGTCTCCTGCAAGAAGCCAGGTTGCTTTGCTGGGCACCTCCTCTGCTTCATGGCTTAATGAACCTTTCTACATCGAGAATTCATCCTCCCACACCTCAGCAATGCAGAGTGCCAGACCTCAGGAGGCCTGTTCTCCCAAATGCTCACTGTTGCTGCATCTCTTGCAGTTACTGATAAACCAGAGTAGATTATTAACCTGCCACTATTAATGTTTGTGAGTTGTTTTAATCCTATCCCAAGGCCTTTCTCTTGTAACTCTGCAAGTGACATCTCAAATTATTTTGACTGCTCACCCTACTTATCTTGCCTTCAGGAAAGAAGAAAATTGTAACTATTTTATTTATATTGTTGTTTCACACCTAAAGACTGGATTGTATCATGTCACAGTAACCAAAGAAACTGGATTTCATGAAGTTAAGCTTTGTTTTCATTGCCATCATGTTCAGAATGCTGGAAAAGGAGGAGTGAAAAAAATAAAGTTTTCTTTGATTTATTTCCAGGAAAACCTCATCTCTTTGTGCTTTCTTGTCTTTACTGAGACCCTGATCTGCTCAAAATCTTCATCTTCCTTTTCCTTCCAGAGACAAAAGAAAACTTTGTTATGAAAATAACCAAAGAATTTGGCATGTTAGATTTTAGGAAGAGACCTCATTCCTTTGCAGGAAATACCTCTCTTGAGGAAGTACCCCTGGTACTGGTCAGCAGAAAGCTCATATATTAGGGTCATAAAAGATCTCAATGCTTGTAGACTACAAAACAAAGGCAAATTATTGTTTTCTGTTATGGGAAAAGATACCAATATTTTTTCACAGACACAAATGGAATCTTCACGAATGAGAGTCACTCTCACATCACCTTGAAAATGTGAGAGCAGTCAACAATCAACAAATCATTGTAACATGAAATATGTGCTGTGATAAGAAGGTGTTTTGTACCTAAACTTCTTTTTTAGTTCCAGTCCCCATGATTTTGTTTTTTCAGAATTTCATTTTGAGTTTTGGATTATAACAAAACCAAAGGAAATCTAAAAGAAGCCACTGAGTTTCTCTCAGTGTGGAATTAAACTGCAGATGGCTTCAGTCATCCACAATGAGCAGTCCAGTGTGGCTCAAGCTGGCTTAGAACCAAACCTGATTTTCAGCTCTTTACACAGAACTGTTTGACACACCTCATGAAGGTGGGGTTCAGGTGTTTATCCATTTCTCAGCAAGCACTTCTTACAGGTCTAATAAAAAATAATTACAAGATCTCCTTAACTCAGTAATCATTTTTTTAACATGAAACCGTGCACAACTTCCAGTGTAGCAGCTTTTTCAAGAATATAGGGGCATCTTCAACAGAAATGCTCAATTTCATTGACTTGAAAAAAATCCAAGAAGCAATTTCCTAGAATGAAATTCTCCTGAAATTGCTAATAAGGTGAAATAGTACCATGGGTCAGAATCACCAGAAATCCCTCAAAATGTAAGAGAAATTTCACTGTGAGCTGGTGGAATTTGCTGCTATTTGAGGTCCTCAGTAATTATTTTTAAGGGGTGAATCCTTATGACATAGCCTCCCTACATCTCACTACAACTTGAGAAAAAATACATAATGAATAGGAAACATTAACATTTTGAAACAATAGCCAAGAGATATGCAAATGGTTACAATGTCAGTGTTGAAGAGAAAATACAAAAAAATGCCAAATCATTCTAAACACTCTTGCCAGCCAGGATAAAAGGCATTTGCTATGCAGTTATACAGACAATAGTTGGAATTGCACAAGTAACCAAGGTTTTAATATTAACATGCATTTTTTTTTCTTTTATTTAGACTCACAGGATTTGCAGTGAGCCCCTCTGTAAATAATTGCATTCTGTGTTTAATAAACTGAAAGTACAAGTCCTGAGGGTGAGTTTGAGCATGTACTGAGTGTCTCAGTATAACCTCATTGCCCCATTTACCCCCACCAGGACAGTCCCCCAGCATGAGGAGAATGAGCAAAGACTTGCAAGGTGAGAAGAGCACAGGGCATCACCCACTCCTGAAATCCTCACTGAAACCAAGCTTTTTTTCCAAGTGCTGGCTCTACACAGAGCCACAGTTTGAGCTTTACCTCTCAAGAAAGGAGCCTCTGGGAATCAAAGGTGATTTTTCAATTCCTGCAATGCTGATTTTGGAGCCAATCTGTGTCAAAGCTGAAAGCTGAGGGAGTAAGATCCCAGTGGTGCTATCCCAATTGATTAGGGAATTTCACCTGCTCTGACAACTTTCATGAGTCTTGGTCTCTTACTGCTTTTTCACCATACCTGGTTGGCAAACATCCCCATAAACACCAGACAACAAATACCCTCCCTCAGCCCAGCCTAACTGATTCATAAGGCCAGAACAGCAAAATTAGCCTCTGAAATTTGCATATTTTTCTTCTAATGATGATATTTACTTTATCAAAGAATCTATAGCAGAACACCATATATTTTACTCATTACTAAACAACAGTAGCTAAACCTTGTACCAGCTGCTTTTTGCTTTCTGCACAAAAGCAGAGATACAAACCAGTCTAGATCATAGAAGTAAAGCATTTTACTGTTCCTGGAAAACTATTTGGATTTTTTTGCCTGAAGTTTCCCTTCCCAAAGCCCTCACTGGTCCCCAGACGCAAATTTTCTCTGCTTTGAAACTTTCCCCCTGGAGACTGGACTAGATGTAACTATTTCCTGAAATATTTAATCTGGCAGTGTTAACTTTGGCCAGTTGAAGTAAATATAAGTGAGTGAAGATGGAATAGTAAAAATTTAACTCTGATCCCTGAAGCCAAATGCCCACTGCTGGAGCAGCAGGCAGGAGACAGAGAGACACAAGCCTGTGATGACAAGGACACATCACACTCTGGACAGCCAGCCCTCAGCCAGAGATGACCGGTTTCCTATCAAACCTGGTAAGTATTTGTTGGGTATTTACATCTGTGATATTTTTGTCTGCTCCTGGGGCTTCAAAGAAAACAAAATCGGTGTCTTGGTAAGAACAAGGCTCCTGTTCACTACAAGCATCTTGCAAGTGGTTCTGCCCACTATTTTGAGGTATTACAGCACTTTGTGTGCTCTGGCATCCATCTTTACCATATTTTTATCAATATATTAATGTGTCTTAAAAGTTTTCATGGACTGGAAAATACTGGCTTATGTAGAAATATAATTTGATTTGCTTACCTGGTAAAAAATAAAAGTGCATTTCTAAATGCATCTAATTATTTAGCGCAAGGCAAGGCAGGCAGAGGTTTTGAGAGGCAGGGAACAGGAGTGGATGCTAGCAGCCGTGGTGCCTTGACAAGGATGTTTGTGGAAGCTGCACTTCCTTGAGTTGGATAATGGGAAATCACAGGAGGATGTACATCTCACACCAGGGTAAGCAGAGGGAACATTCCTACCTGAAAATCCCCTGAACAAATGAGATGTTTCTGGAGAATGAAGGACAGATTGTGAGAACAGCCTGATGTGGCTACAACCTTAAGAAGATTTTGTTCTGCTTCTGCAGGTACAGTACAAGGGGCTCTTTCGAATGATCACTGTCCTGGGGATTGGTGGCACATTCCAGATCGGCTTTCAAATTTCTACCATCACCTACATGTCTCAGGTAGGCAAAGATGCACATGGTACTGGTTAATGAGAGCACTGAGTCTCCACTGCTGCCTGAGGCTGCTCCTCTGGCATTCAGAAAGGGTTTAATCACAGTATTCTCCTCTCATTTCCCATTTGCTATGCTATCATGAAGAGCAGAGCATGTCAAAGCGTTGCAAACAGAAGAGAGATCTGCAAGCTGTTGTTAATAGAACTGTTCTCTGAAGATGCACACTAACTAGGGTGGCATCTGTCTCCCCTAAAACCTTATAGCACATGTGCCTTCTTCAGTGGTTTCAGTTGATATTTTTATGGTTATCCATCCTCACAGAAAAATAGAACAAGTGAGCCATGCTCTGGGAAAATGTCTGCTTCTCTCCACTGATCCCAGGTAAAACTTCCATTAAGGACACTGATGTCTAGAGGGAAGACATCATTATTCTGTGGACATCATCTTAGTGGAAAAACATGATTTTCCTTCTTCAGAGCACTAAGTTCTGAGCGAAAAAATATTTAGGAATTGCACTGAACAGGTTGTGTGTAATGTGGCATTCTTGGCAGGTATGTGAGAGAAAACCCATAACTCATTTGCAGAACTTTGTAGTACTGTTTACACTTTCCTGTAGTACCAGTCCATACTTTGCTTCCTCAGATTGCAAGGATAAAAACCCCAAAGATTGGGATTGAACTTTTAATGAGCACAGCACTCTCTATTATACTATGCCTGTCAGCTAATTCACCCTTTTAAAGCCTATGTGAAATAATAACTTCAGCTGAAGCAACAAAATTATTTTGTAAATATAATTAAAAACCTGCACTTCTGATATAGGTATTGTTAATGATTTTTTTTTTTTCTGTCTCAGCATGTTAAGGCTTTCATTAATGAAACTTGGCTGGAGCGCTATGGCTATCCCATCCAACAGGATAACCTCTTGTTCCTGTGGTCCATCACTGTGTCCATCTTTGGCATAGGAGGTCTCTTGGGTTCTTCAGGAAGCAGATACCTCACTGTCAAATTTGGCAAGTATGTATTTTTAAAGACAATTTGTCCATTGAGTCTTAGCTTAGGGAAACAATAATCAAGGTTTTAAATGAGACAGACTTTCACACTCAGTCATGGCTGTAAGCACAGCCAGCTCAGCTGTGGTGTCAGTGATTTTCCTGCTCCCTGCCCGTGTCCTGGGGCAGGGACTGTGCTGCAGGGCTCCTCAGACTGGGGCAATCTCAGCAACAAGGAAAGGCAGCACCTGGCTGAAGTCAGAATGTGCTCTTGAAAGGGCCACTCAAAACCCAGAGGCATTGAGATCCCTTTTGGTGTGGCAATAATGTGTTTTGCAGTGTTTCAAGTGCAGAAAAGCTTTCAGAGTTTTTTCTTCTACACAACCCTGAAACTCCCAAACTCCCAGGTGCAGGCAGGTGCTGAGACACACCATGAGTCCAAAGTACCCAGGGCTTATTTTGTCCTGGACCACATATGTGTCATTTCAAAAACTATCAAGACAACTTCAGCCAAGACTTCCTGCATGGCACTCTATGCCATTTCCCTTCTGAGTTACCAAAAATCTTTCCATTTTCTTGCCCTTACAGAAAGAAATGTCTCTTGTGCAACAATGTGCTCATGATAGTGGCAGCATCTATCATGGGCTGCAGTAAAATATCCCAGTCCTTTGAGATGGTTCTAATTGGACGCTTCATGTGTGGAGTAAGTGCAGGTGAGTGACTTCTCCCACAGGTCAGCAGAATTTCACAAAATTTTACATCTTTATTCAATGTAAATAATAAACCTCCACTAAGAAAACAAAATGTTGAAGTCAGGGATCTTTTGTAAGAGGATTTTCCCTAATGCTCTCAATAAAGACCATAATTATTATTAATTTCACAAATGAAATTTTGCTTTGCCAAGTGTATCAGTATTCAGAGATGTCAGAAATGTTTTGATATCACACCAAAAAAGGGATTTTATGAAGGAAAAATATGTAAAATGTTTTCTTAAATTTAGCTAGCAGTGCTGAAAATTATATAGTTTAAAGATATAAATTTAAAGTAGGAAGTTTAAAGCTTAAAGTTTAAAGTATTTTCACAAGGGGGAGTACTCCAAGTAGTAAGTCCTTGGGGTTAATACAAAGATCTGGGCTTAATAAAGCAAAATCACTCCTGGCAAGTGACTACAGGCAGTAAAAACCTCCTGTGCTGCCATCAGTATTGTTTTGTATTTTTTCCCGACGCAAAACTTGCCTTTCTATTGTTTGCATATTCACAGGGATTCCTCTTTTAACTTATTAAAGAGTTAACTTAGGAGTTAATGCCTATTTTTTCAAAGAACCAGATTTTGTACATTGCTTCTCTAACATACAGATGTGTTGAAGAGCTATGGCTGTAATTGAGAGCAGCTTGCCCACAGGGGCCTTGCTCTGGTCTAGAATCTGTATCATGTCTCATTCAAAAACCTGATTTTTGTTAAAGAGGCTGCAATCAAAAGAGAGTGCTTTGCCATCACATACAGCCAGGAGAAGAACAAGCTACATTTGAAACAGATAAAAGGGGCTGTGATGACTACATCAGGAAATAGCTTCTGTTCCCAGATTAGTATTTAGCATGTCTGAGTTAATAAATACAACTGGAAATATCAACTCTGACTGAAATTATTGCTGGATAGCAGAAAATAAATACTCTTGTCTCCACTTAAATTACATAGAAATCAATATTGACTCTAGCACTATATGTGATAATTTGCCATGAGCCTACCAGACACCTCTTCAGTAGCATTATGTCAGAAAAGGTTGAGATTATGTGGGTTAACTACAAGCATGTTAAATACTGCTAAAATGTTATTTATTTAGCCCTTGCATACTCTGTGTCCTTTAAAACAGGCTAAGGCTCACAGGAGATCTTATGACAAGATACACTTTAAAGGGAAAAATGTACTTTTCTTAAGATCAGGAAACTGCACACTGCAAAGAGGAACAATACTTTTGTAAAAAAGTTGAAAAATCAAGTACTGAAAGTCTTGTATGTGAGTTATGTGCCAGATTACTTAATTATTTACATCCAGTTTTATTTTCAATGGTTATGTCTTCTTTCTTCTCTCCCATAATTCTCTCTTCACCTCAAGGTCTTTGTGTTCCTCTGCACCACCAATATGTTGGAGAAATTTCCCCCAGGAAGCTCCGTGGATTTGCAAACTCTACTTCCTCTTTCTTTTGGTCACTGGGAAAAGCCATAGGGCAAATTTCAGGACAAAGGTATCGTGCAATTGATTACCCCCACAATTCATTTCTGGATCCCTTCCTCCTTTTTCTTCTTCCTCTGCTTTTCCATCCATTCCTGCCTCTCCTCAAAGCCGATGCAATGAACTTTAACACACATTTTGTCCCTTCCAGGGAGCTGCTGGGCAGCCAGTCACTGTGGCCAATGCTGATGGCCTCCTGTGGACTCCCAGCACTGGTCCAGCTGGTCACGCTTCCCTTCTTCCCAGAGTCCCCACCCTATCTCCTCATGCATAAAGGAGACCGGGAAGGCTTTGAAAAAGGTAACTGAGGGCCTCAGGTTCCTGTCCCTCACTTGACTTAGAATTATTTTGTGATGCTTGCTTTCCCCATATAGAAAAAAATTACTAGGACAAAGTTTCTCCCTGCTCATTTCCCACAAGGCTCTGTGAATACCTACCAAGTCCATTATTGTTGTAGTCCCCACACAGAACATGAAACTACTTCCCTCTATGGCTCTGTATTACAAAACCTTCCACATCTGACACCACCTGCACTGTCAGTCTGATGATTAATGCTAAATGATAAATGAAAAATAGCTGTTTGCACTGCAGGGCTCCACTGGGCACCCCTTAGCTCTGGTTATTTGCTGTGTACCCTGCTCACACCCTGAGAGAAGGAGGAAGGCAGAAAAGCAGCCCCATGGGCAGGGAGGGAGCCCTTGTGCACCCCACTAGGCCCCTGTGTGACACTGGAGGGGATCAGGGCTCTGGAGCACCCTGTAAGACATCTCAGCCTCTCAGCACAGCCCCAGCTCACAAATGCTGGAATGCCAGACACCTCTATCACCTACTCAGAAAACTTCTTAGGGAATAAACAGAGCTGAATTAACATGGCAGGTCTCGCTCTCCTTCTTCACAGCCATAAGGCAGCTTTGGGGTGAAGGCCAACACCAAGCAGAGATTGATGACATCATGAAAGAGAAGGCAACAATGAAAAACACCAAGATCTTGAGTGTCCTGGAACTAGTGAAAGAACCAGCTTTCCGTTGGCAGCTGTACATGATAGTTATTCTGACCGCCACAATTCAGCTCTGTGGCATCAATGCAGTTGAGTGTGTTTCCCCACTGAAGTCCCAAGATATCACAGCTCACAGGAGCTTCCTCCTTTTTTCTCAGGCTTCTCAGACCAAGCCTTGCTGTCTGCCAGCCCTTCTGCAGGACAGCAGCAGCCACAAAGCTTGGCTGGGCTCTCTGTGTGACATCCCTGTGCCCAGCTCTTGGTCCTGGCTGGAGTTAGCTGCCTCTGTAGTCAGGCTCATTGAGCAGCCACCTTTGGGAGCCACTGCAGAGCTCCAGGGCTCACTCTTGTGGATGAGCCCACTCTCTGCTGGCAAAATCTGTAGTTTTATGTGACTGCTGCTCTTTCCCCTGGCTCTTAGCACCCTGAGATGTTGGCATGGCTGTGCTCACTCTGCCCTTAAAGCTAACAAGCAGCTTCTTGTTCTGCAGCTTCTGCAGCTCTGCTCTTCCCACAGCATTGCTTTTCTAGGATCCTTCTGAAGTCACAGCTCTGCAGTTGCCTGCATGACCCTCCTACCTCTAACACCACAATGCAGCAGCATCTGTAAAGGATATACACAGCTGAATCTAACACAGCTTCAACTGAATCTTTATCACCTCAGTGTATCTCCAAACACTAGCAGAGATACTTGAAAAGAGTTGGGTTTCCCCCCTCATGACTCCATAACCCATACTCTTCTTTCTTAGGAATATCCTACAATGATGTTTTCGGATGGGTTCTGAAAACAAGATACACCTGGCTGTTTCTGAAAGTACCTAAATCAGGAGTCTGCAAACCTAATTAAATTGTAGTAGCTGGAGGTCCAATTATCCCAGCATTTCATCTTTTGTCAATTTGATTAATGAATTAATTATATAATGTTTTATAATATTTTTGTCTGCTGATAAAGTGAATACTACCAAAAAGAGTGCAGAATTCCAGCTCCCTCCAAAGCTGAGCTGCATGCTCCCTGATTAGCAGCTCATACCTAGGGCAGTGTCACACAAGTTTGGGTAAGAAATCAATTATTTTCTTCTCTTACTGTTTGATTTATTTTTTTTCCAGATTTATTTTTATACTTTTGAAGTCCTCCAGGCAGCTGGCTTTGATGAGAAAATGGCCTCCTATATGACCCTGTCTATTGGACTCTCTGAACTCGTAGCTGCTGTAGTCTGTGTAAGTCACATTAGCAGGGGAGCAGGGCACACTTTGCTCTCCAGCACTGACACTGATCCTGTCCTTCAGAGCTCCATCATTGAGCGACTGGGCAGGAAAGTGCTCATAAGAGGAGGCTACTGGATCATGGGTTCCCTGCTAGCTGCTATCACTGTGACTCTGTCCCTACAGGTAAGGAAACTCTCTGCTCACAGCAGATTGCTCTGTCTATTCTATTTCTGATCTAAAGCTCACTGGCAGGACCACGCTACTGAGAAAGGAAAGTGAGGCTCAAGATGAGATCAAGCTTGTCCATACATAGGACTAAACTCTCTCTTAGCCTCTTGTACTCCTGCCTTCCTTTCAACATGATCCCATGACCTTAGCAAGGAGCACACAAAACACTGGGAGACTGATTCCTAACTGCATCAGACTGCAAACACCAAACACCAGCCAGCACAGACCACTAGACCACCCTAGGGAAATGGGCCTTTCTATTCATGCTCTTTCTAACAAGTAACAACAAAATCCCAGACCTTTTGCATCAGTTAATTTGAAATTGAATTTTGCTGCAGATAACTGTGGGGAAGGCACTCTCTGTCCACAGACTGGAGACCAGTTCACTTCTTGAACACTGATACCTCTGTGTCATTGCTGGAGCTTTCTCAGAAGCAAATCACCCATAGAGCTGCTCTATGGATACACTGCAAAACTGAGCTGGAAGCAAGGTGGCAGCAGACTTCTGGTTTTGTTTCATTCAAGAAAGCTCTCAAACACAGGAAAGAGAAATCTTTTTTTTCCTGAAGCATCGAGTCTCATTTCTTCTTGACTAAGATCTAGAAAAATGGCTTTTCAGGACCAGTTATTAAATCCATAACTTAACAAAAGTTAAGATGTGATTTGTCCTTCTCATGTCTCTAAGGATCAGAGGAAGCACTGTGAGGTCAAAAGAAAGGACAGGGTGCAAAAGTACTCTTCAGGCTTTGTTTAACTGAAGCCTCTCTAGATTTGCAGCTGCTCTGCACTGGCAGACCTGAACCTGCTCACCTGACAAAGACCTCAGCAGCTCCAACCACAGAGTAAAGCATTCCCAACTCTCAATCCCCACACACTGAATATTTCCTTCTTGAGGTGACAGTGTTGGAAAAGCAGGAGCATCCCTCTCCTAGGGCTGTTAACAGTTTTCAAACAGAAATTTGTTTGGGCTTTTTTCCCCAGGACTGGTACTTCTGGATGCCATACTGCAGCCTTGCTCTCATTATCCTGTTTACAGTTGTCTTTGCTGTTGGGCCAGGTAAGTTCTCAATCAAAGGAAATAAAGGAATTGAGTCATGTGAGCTTATTAATAGGGTTAGGAAAATACTGTCTTATATGGCACAATATTTAGCATAAGTAAATTAATTTAACAAAATCTTGTGGTTATTTAAACATTGAGGGTCCATAAAATTCAATACCATCAAGTTTGAATTTTGCTAACAAGAGGAAAGGAACACACTGGAAAAATACAGCAAAAATAGAGCAGAAACAGATGGGTAAAAGATTTTTTTTGTTAATGCTAGGGGGGAAAAAAACAGAGAAAAAGAAAAGCAAGAGTTCTTTTAAATTCAGTGTTGTGTAATGTTACATCTTATCCCACACAGACAGCAGTACAGAAGACCTACTTTGGAGTAAATTTTTTCCTAGCATTTGTTTCCTGCTACTCATTAAATTTTATTTTATAAAGGCTAATAATTTTTTTAATATTTGCCTTCCCATATGGCAGGGTTGAATTATTTTCCTAACTCAAAACAGTTGAAATCCTGTGACTTCAAAACACAACTGAAATGCCCAGGGAGTAAATCTGGGAAGATCACTCATTGCCAATCTAGGAGAATCACACTGGAAATTCATTTCAGCATTAATAATTGTCATTCCATCCTGACACATCTTCTTTCATGAGGGGATGTCAGGCTTTCTCAAGTGTCAACTACTTAATTTTTGGATGTCCCCAAATATTTATTTGAGTATTTTACCACTTTAATACACTGATGTCTAGCAGTTTATTAGATACCACAAATATTTTCTTTTGTAAAAAAGAGCAAGATGCTCAGTGCCACTGCACAATTCAGGTACTCCTGCCAGTCCCTTACAGGAGCATCTATCAGCTGACTGTGTAACAGGAACACTCAATCCAAATGCTGAAACCAAACACATCAAACAAGAAACAATTCTTGTTCTTCTTTCCTTTCAGGTGGTGCCACGGTTTCCACCAGGGTTGAAATTTTCAAGCTGTCCTGCAGACCTCCTGCCTTGGTGATCAGTGCTGTTATGAACTGGCTGGGGGTGTTTGTGATTGGCACCTCCTTCCCGTTCATCGTGGTGAGTGCCTCAGCCATGGCAGCAGAGGTGACAGAGCTGTGGCAGTGCTCCTGGCACCTGCTCTCCTTGGGCCCTGATCTGCCCAAGATACTCATTCAGCCTGAAATATTTGTCAAAGGTCAAAAAAGAAATAATTCCTTTTCAAATTCAAAATACTTTGGGTGATGCCTTGGAGAGGCTGCCTAGAACAGAGGCCAGGCAGAGTTAAATGCACAAAGTGTGGATTTATCAAAGGCCTCCCAAGGACACACCTTGGGCAGTGCAAAGCCTGCAGAGGCCACAGCTGAGATGGACATCACCAGTTTCTCAGAGGGATGTAAGTTTGGTCAATCTGCATATCAGGGGTTAATTGTCCAATTAGAGCTTCAGGTAATGAAGTCACATTCACTTTTGCTTACACTTTTCAGGCCTGAGGTGGCCTTGGTTCTCAGACCTGGAAGGATTGTTTAGTGTGAGCTGATGAGCATTTGAACAGAGCTCAGAGTTATACACTAATGCAGCACAGGAGCTGAAAAATAGAAAATATAAAGCTTAAGGCATCATGGGACCCAAATATAAAAAATATGCCAAGAAAGTGACTAAAGCAAAGATAGGCTCATCTTGCTCTCTTTCTCACTTTGTTTTTCCCTGCAGGAAAGACTCAAGCACTTCTGCTTTCTCATTTTTATGGTGGTACTTTTCACTTCAGGGATAATTATCCACCTGTTCCTTCCAGAAACAAAAGGGAAATCAATCATGGAAATCACAGAAGAATTCAATAAGCTAAACTTTAAAAACAAGCATATTCCAGCAACTCCAAATCATGTCACGGAGGATTATACCTTCTGCACCAGGCTTTGACCAGTGTAAGGGGGAATCAGGTTTTTGTAAAAACATAGGTAAAAAAAGACATTTGCCATTTTCTGACTAACAAGTTGCTCCAAATGGACTGTCAGCTTTCCTGTCTGTCACTTACAAGTTTCCTATTTTGCCAAACCAGCTTCTTTCTCAAGCACTCCACTCTGGGCAGCTCTGAAAAGAGATGAGGGCTGATATTAACAGGACACACTTGTGTGAATCAGGAGCATTTTGGCTTAACATGCTGAGTGTAAATCTCTTCTTAACAGAGCAACTAATACACACTGAAACTACACATGTAGAATTTATAAACACTCTGCTGACCACAGAGAAAGGAAAGACCTGTGATCCTCTCTCTCTCTGATTTCTGAGTATGTTTTTACAGTGCTGAAATGGGAACAGTGAAGTTCTTGGCTTGCTCTCTCTGGCTAGCGTTCAATCCATAACAGATTAAAGAAAAAATTCAGTGGAATAGGAGATAAATTCTTTGTTTCTCTAGATTCAACTGAATAACCAAACCTTGCCAGGTTCCCATGCACAGTGCCATGTTGTCCTTGTGTAGTGTCTAGCTTGACAGACTTTAACCATTTCAGATTGCCTTTCAGCAGCAACAGAGCTAAAAGGACTGATGGATAGAATCCAGCCACCATAAACCCCAAGGCATTTTAGATACTCTGTGCTATCCTGCCCATCACTGCTGTCATCCCAAGCCTGCAGATCCTCCTCCAGGAGCAGAATTCCCACAGATATCTCAAGGGCTGTGAATCCCACAGCAACTGAACTGCTACTTTCCTCCTGTGACTTTTAGCTACCTGGAACTTGTTTACCCCAGAAGAACCTCCTCAGACTGGAACTGATTGAATCAGAAACTTTTTTTTAAATATTCAGGCCCATGGGACTTTTCTTTTCTTTAGAAGGTGTTTAATATTCTGTGTGTTTCCCTCTGTTAATGAGAGGCTCACATGCTTGTAGAAGAAAAGCAATGCTGTGAGGAAGAATATTAACAAAGCTAAGGCTTACTGTAAAGCAATTTAAAGTCCAAACTCTAGACTTGCACAGTAAAATAAGTGGTTTTATCTCTGCTGTTGCTTTGACTGGCACATTTACTTCAACTCAAGTAAGATTATTCAAAATAATTCAATTGTTCATCTTAACTGCTGCTTATTTTTAATTGCAAATGGTAGCCATAATAAAAATGGCAGATTGCCTTGTAATAAAACCTCTGGCCTCCACAAACATTTCTTTCTCCACATCATGATCTCCTCAGGGGGAGTTGACTATAGAAAGTTGTTGGAGTGCATAACCTTCCATGATTGGGGTTCTTCATTATTCCTGTCTTTAGTACTGAGTGACATTTCAGGCATCTCATTAAACATAATTACATAAATAGAACTAGATATCTACAAAACATGAAGTGTCCTGAAGTCAGAAAACTCAATAATTTTGTGGTGTTCCATATACATGTAATATGATTAAAAACTACCAGTCATCTGGAGACAGCTACCAATATAGATAAGAAATATCAACTTTTTACAACACAGAATTCTCTCTTCTCTCTTCTTCTCCAGTCATTCTGGAAACACCATTGCATTGGAACAATGCCTGAAATCTTTGGAGACAAGAGCAGAGTGGCACTGTGTAGCATTGCAGACAGACTCTCCAGTGAGTCACTTCTCTGATCTCAGTTATTCATTAGGTGCCAGTTAGGAAAGCCTTTCCCACAGGACCCTCCCCAGGAAGCCAGAGATGCCCTATGGAACATTGCTGTGACAATGAAGCAGAACAGCCATGTGGAGCACAGGTCAGCCTTGGCCTGTGCTCAGTGGAGCAAGAGCTGTGTCATGGGGACAGTGTGGTCAAGGGATGAAACAGCAAAAGGGATGGTTCCAATGGATGTGGCAGGGCACAGGGACAAAGGGGGCAGTAATTCAGGAACACTGTGTGCACATCATCTTCCAAAAACATCAGCTGATAGGTAAGATACGTCTCAAATACTAATTGAGGCAGATATAAAAACTTTAAAAATGTATCTGTGAACTTCTGTCAGCTGGCCACAAAAAATATGGATCTGTATTATGGAAGACTTAGCACAGCTTTGGATAAATGTGTCACACATGACTGTAAAACTGCAAGATAAATGACTAAATGACCTGGTGCTGTGAGATTGACTGTCCTGAGCACAAATCTGATGAAGGATATCTGTAAAATATCTGCTTACTTCTTATTATGAAACTGCACATCTAATAAAGAGGGCCTCAGAACAGTCTAAGCAGTAACAGCACACAAGCAGTACAGTCACTAACCACCATAAATGCAAAAGACATTACACAGGGAGGGAGTTATGAGAGGAAGATTCAACTACACAAAGCAGGAATCCTAAATTAAAGTCCGAGAGTGAAAAGTTCCCATATGTATAAATACACTGAGTAGAAGTTGGTAAAGTAAAACATTAGAAAATATGTGCAACAGGCTGCATTTGAGGAGTGCCTCATGCTGAAATCTGCATTACTGCCTGTTTGTGTGTCCCCCAATATCATCTGAGCAAGGCAGATGCCAGCAGCTAACACGGAATTTCATCCTTTGTCAGATGCACATCATGTTGTTTCAACTCTGTATAACTTTAGAGAAAAGGAAATTAATTCTTAGAATCAAAGGGACTCATTTGTGCTCTAGCAGCAACTTATCTGCTGGAGAACCTCAACTGAAAAAAGAAAAATCCCTCCATGAACCCTCAGCACAAATCAACAGCTAAGTCAAGGCCGTGATGAGGCCCAAAAGTGGCAGGAGAAATGGCTGGGTGGTGTCACACACTACATTTCAAACATTAGCTAGGGAATCTAAGAATATGCTTTGCATATGAAATATTTTCTAGTAAATATGACTGCTTGCATCAACTAAGCCCTTCATGATTTCTTCATCCTCTCCTTCAACTGAAGTGTAAATGGCAAGTGATAGCTAAGCCATTTACCAACTGAATACATTCAAGATCCTCTTAATTGTGAAATAACTGAAGTTAGAGCCTGGGAATTTTCTCTCAGCAGAAACAGACATCAATCCAGCTGTGGAGGTTACAAAACAGCTTCAAAACAACCTTATTCTTCAGACACAAAAAGTACTGCCTAGTGGAAATGCCAGACAAAACTGCCTGATGAATCTTTCTCTCTTCTAGCAAAGAAAAATCATCTACTAAATGCTTGGCTGGTCAAGCCTGGTGTGCCACTGTAGAATTGTTAAGTTTGCACCCCATTTCAAAATCATGGAGTAGTTCAGTTCCTTCCAGTAATGATTAAGTTAGGATGTGCTCCAGTTGCCATCACCTGGAGAGAGGACATCTCTTTCCTATTACATGTCAAAGTCCTGGAGTTCACTGTCCAAGCCCCATCTAAGATTCCCAACAGAGAGCTCTGTCTCTAAGTTTCTCACTTACACTGAGAACTGAGCAGGTTATGATGATGGGAACCCTGGTTAAAATTGTTTTGTCTGTCCCCTGTCCCCCAGCAGAAGACAGAGTTCATGAAGCATACAGGTTCTGCAAGGGACACCATCCTGTTTACCTGGGCTGGACGTAACTGCTGGTTGAAATATTTAATCCAACAATCCTAAACTTTGTACGACAGCTGGAATATGTGTAATTAACTCAAAAACCTCTGAAGTAAAATTTAACTTCAGTAACATGGGACTGGTTCACTGACACTGCTGTTGTATAACGTGAGCATTTGGTTCTTTGGCAGGTACCAGCAGCGAGCAGCAGGCACTGGCTCATTCACAGGAGATGGCTGCCTTCCTCTCCAACCTGGTGAGTACCTGCTCACATTCCTCAGGCCTCTTTGACTTACAAAAGCCAAAGACAACATAATAGTAGAGATTCAGGTTCTTTAAAGATTTTAAATTCCTTTGTTAAATAGATCATCTTTCCTTTCTGTGTTTAAACATCACAAAGAGCAATGGGGCTTGTGGCCATGAAGATCCTGTTGCATTGTCTTTTCTATGCTATAGGATGAAATGAAATGAAATGAAATAATGAAATGAAAATCTAACAACAGCTCTGGTTCTTCCACCACTGACTGTGATACTATACTTTGTCTTCTAAATTACTGAAAACAATACTAAATATTAAGCATTGTGATTACTTCCCAAAATAATGAATATGGTAGTGGTGCAGCAAAGGGCTAAGAAATCATGACAAACTTTTAAATCAATTATTTTCTTCACTTCATCAAAAGATAATTAATATAATCCATCAAGAGTTTCCATAATCTTAAAAAGGGAAGAAGTGACATGTATTATCATCCATTATGGTTTGGTGTACATTGGTTGCTGTAGATTGCAGAGAGGGAGAATGCACAGACTGACACCTTTATCCAGCCAACCTGTCAGATGCTGCAGGCACACAGTGAGAGTTGTACTGTCAGGAACACCTTTTCAAACTCCTTTTCCTTCTTGCAAGCAGAGTGGTGAATTATCACCCTTACACCCATGTTGTTTGCTCTGGCACTGTGGCTGATGGTTGAGTTTTGGCAGCAGTTTAAAGGGATTCTGAAAAATGTTTAAATTCAAAAGGATCTGAAGTGGACAAAGAGGAAGGACCAGTGTGGCTACAAAGTCTCTGGCCTTGCACAAAACTAGAGTAGTGAGAAGCTGATGGAGCATTTTATTTTTGCTTTGCAGGTTCAGTTCCGTGGACTGCTTCAAATGATCTTAGTGCTGGGAATTGGTGGTAGTTTCCCATATGGATTCCATATTTCTGTCATCAACTATCCTTCTGTGGTAAGTGTCGTCATCTCTCTGAGCCTGAGCCTGAGCCCGCTGTTCTCCCATAAATCCCAAATCCCAAATCCTGATATGTCTAGGTCTTTTATTTGGCTAACAGCAACACCACATGTGTACAGAACTTTTCTTCCTGAAAAGAACGGGATAGCATTTTCTGTTTTAAATAAGCTGTTGTCATGTCGTGTACAAGTCCCCAAAGCAGGGCACAAAATGAACTCTCAACATGCTCACCAGGAAGCTTGAAGAATATGCTGTGTGACCTCAATGAACTTGTTTTACTTAAAAAAGTCTCAAAATAAGTCTAATATGGAACCAGAGTCTTGATCTGAAGTACAAGAGCCAAATGTGAAGGGATCTTACACCCATCATCCAGGCAAATCTCGCTTTATTTTCCAGCACATCAGGAAGTTCATCAATGAAACCTGGATAGATCGACATGGCTCTCCCCTCCATCCTGAGACAATCATGCTGTTGTGGTCCTTCATTGTGTCTGTTTATGGGATAGGAGGATTCCTGGGAAGCCTCTGCTGTGGCTACCTGACTACAAAATACAGGAAGTAAGTGCTTCTTGTAACAGCTCAGCAGTCAGAAAGTACAGGGAAATACCAAGGAGGACAAGTAAGTCCCTTCTCTTTGGTTGAAGCAGCCCTGTTGAAGACAATTGATTTGGTTTCCTGGCACATCCACTTTTTCCAAGCAGCCTTCTGTCCTATTTATCTGCCCTCCCCAGGGAACCATGCTCTGTAAGGGCTGCAGTCATCATCACATCACCAGATCAGTGCCTCTGGGAGTAGTGGCATAGGTTCACATTCTCTTCAAGGTCCCCTTTCACTAAGATCTCCCAAGCTTTACAAACTCCACCAAAGGAGCTGTGTGTCTAGTGTTGTAACACATTATATGCAGTTACTCAAACACCTGGAAAATATCCTTATATGACGAAGAAGAGTCAGATTTCCATTTAAATACACTCATTTTGGGGTGGTGACATTACATTAAATATTCAGATCTACTCTAGAGAAAATACCGAGAGAGGAGGAAAAAAAAATTGCTTGTAATTCCACAAAGATATAATCAGCACCAAAACAAATGTCCAAGAGACATCTCTGTTCTTGGCAATCCATGTTACTGAAAGGCAGTTCCAAACTATCTTTGCCACTGGACAAAGGAAGGATTCCTCACCAGTCTGGTCTGTTCTCGGTGCCTTGTGTGTAACACCACTAATTTCATTTGCAGAGAAATTGGCAAACATATCTTCTTGGTGTGACCCACTTAAAGATCTGCTCCACAACACACTGATCCAGGGGCCCCTCATTTGGGTCTCAACAAACCATCTTAGCCTGCCTGCAATTGTGTTCTTTCCTAACAGGTAAGTGCCCCCAAGAAATTTCTTGTGGGACACTGCCTCATCCCACACGCTGAGAGTCTCCCAGGACTGGAAACAAGATCACCTCTCCCATGGCTTATTTAACACGTGGTAGCCTAATTGCTGAATCACAGCCTAAACTCAGAGTCTCTGTGATCCTTAATGTGTGCAAGGGGGCTCTTGTCTAACAAGTGTCACAGCAAAACATCTGAGTGCAAAAGACTGGGCCTGAGACACCAGGGTGGTGAATATGTGATTCTGACTTGAAATGAAATGTGCCTCTAAAAAACTCTGTCTGCCATCTCAGAGCACCCATTTAGCCAAGAGTCTTTAGTATGAGCCATTCTAGAATGGGACTTATGGACTCAGACTATTTCTGGGGAACAAACACACATGTTATGAAAACTCAGAGCCATTTAAAAATCTTGGTGGCAAACTGGGCCAGTCCTTCAATATTTTTCCCTACTTGTACTGTGGAAATGATGACAAAAGGGTTCCAACTGTTTAAATTCTTACCTAAAAAAATGTATTAATTCAAATCTAAAAGATCCTAAAATTATAAAGAACCATTTTGACTATCCTAAGTTGAAATTATTTCAGCCATTCCTCAAAACAGTAGGAATGGCTGTACCATGCTTCCTGTCACAACAACAGTACAAGAAGTTCTCATTTCACACTAAATTCTCAAGGGTTTTTGTTTGTTTGTTTGTTTTTTTCAGGAAAAAGTGCCAAATGTTCACCAACCTGATCATGTTGGTAGCTGCACTTTTCATGGCCCTCAGTAAAACAGCCAAATCCTTCGAGATGATTCTGGTTGGGCGCTTTCTCTATGGCATTGGTTCAGGTATGTCCAAGGCCTGCAGGCCCCTGACCAGGGGTTGTCTCCACAGCCACCCTTGAAGAAAGATTTCTAAAAGCAAATACACCAGGCACTCAATAAAAGTGAAAGATATAATCTCTTTTGCAAGAAATTGTAATCTAAATACCCAAGTGAATGGAAACAATATAAGAGAGGATGATGGTCAGAAAGTTAAGCTTTTGTGAATATTTTAACTGTTATTTATCCTCTTGTATGTTCAAGGTTTTTCTCTCAATATACATCCTCAGTATGTAGGAGAGATTTCACCCAAGAAGCTGCGTGGGTTTACCAACTCCACTGTCGCTGTTTTTCTGACCCTGGGAAAACTCACAGGACAGGTTGTTGGGCTACGGTAAATTCTCCAATTTTTCTATCAGGTTACACTAAAAGTAGAAATGTTTCTATAACTTTACCCTCTCCCCTAGTCAGTGACAGAGAAACACTCACCTCCTCCCCAAAACATGCCTTAGCTTATGCCAGAAGAAAAATATTGATTGTATTTGAGGGAAATATGGTTTTAAATATAGAAGGCAGAAAATTATTTACTCATAATGTGATTTCTTCTTATTTTCACACTCTTTCTATTAGGAGACTTCCCCTTCAAAATTCTTTGTACTTAAATGAAAAGTCTTGGCAAGCTGTTTTGCTCTTGTGGCCAAGCAGTCAAATGAGTCTCATCAGCTCTCTAGACATTATACTGGGTTACAATGATATTAGGAAAGATTTTCAAAATATCAGCTAATTCCTTTAAAATCAATTGTCAGAAATAAAAATAGGCAAATTTGTGAAATCTGCCAAATTAAAATTCAGGGGTTTACTCCAGTGAGCTCTTGAATGGAATCTGAGCAATCTTTATCACTCAGAAAAACTTCCTCAGCATTCATTCCATTATTTCAGCATGATTTTGTTTCACATACACTTTCCAGGGAGATTTTAGGAAGCGAAGCCTTGTGGCCATGGTTGTTAGCATCTAGTGGACTTTCAGCATTGGTTCAACTGGTTACCCTCCCATTTTTCCCTGATTCACCATCCTACCTCCTGATACAGAAGGGTAATGAGGAAGCCTGCAGGAAAGGTAGAGTGTCTGCTTTCCTCACTTACTTCCCTCCATCTGCTGTGTCCCAGTGAGAGCCGCTGCAGAAGATGAGGCAGGGCAGAGCTGTGCTGCCCAGTGCAGTGCCAGGGAATACAGGCAGCTTCACAGACAGCAGCTGAGGTACCCAGGGCAATGTCTGCATTCACCTGGGCCTCACTCTGCCTCATTCGGCCCATGAAGACAAGAAACACACATGTATATCAGCTCAACTAACATTTCCCACCTTGGTGGGCACTGCTTTATTTCTTTAAAGGAAATGGTTCAAGCAGCTATCCTTTATTCTACTGTTAAACAAAAAGTACTCAAATGTTTACTTTGTTTACAGTTAAGTAAACTCCACATTAGAAAGCTGTGCTATACTGACAGCCAGCCAGACAAAATCCTTCAAATTGCCCCTGCAGCAACCAGATGGCAGCAGCAGCAGCAGCAGCAGCACCTACCCCAATGGACAGGCAGCCTAAAGGGTTTAATGCAACCACTCCTGATGGAGCTATCCTGGTAGGATAATCCACTTCCCTCTTTCTCCCCTACAGCCATCAGGAAGCTCTGGGGTGAAGGAGACCACCAGGCAGAAATTGATGACATTATGAAGGAGAAGGGTGCAATGGCGAGCACGAAAACCTTGCGTGTGCTTGAAGTAATAAAAGAGCGATCTTTGCGCTGGCAGCTTTACATTTTGATGACTGTCATGACCACGCTGCAGCTCTGTGGAATCAACGCAGTTGAGTGCTCTCTTTATCCCCAGGATGAGACAATGCCAGGCAGCATTACAAACCTCTCAAAGTCAATGTTATTAAACCAGCTTAGAATTGTATCTCAAATGCAATTCTTTTCTTTTTCCTCCTCCCATTTTTCAGATATACTTCTATTCCTTTGAAGTGTTCCACACAGCCAAGTTTGAAGAATACCTTATCCCATACGTGTCCCTGGGAGTTGGGTTGTGTGAGTGCTTATCCTCTATATTGTGTGTAAGTCTTTTCAGATTTGAGTTTGAAGGGAAAATTTAATGTGGTCAACAACTGCGCTTTTCCTTTCTTGTAACTGGGCTCAGGGAAATTTTGCATAACCTAAGCCACTTTCGTGCTTCTGCAAAACCACAGGCAGGATACAAAGAAGTTTTTTTCCCAATTATTTGCATGACTGTGTGTCTTCAGACTCACTTTTTTCTGCAAAATAATAATTTTCTGATGCTCTGGATTAGATGTGTGTACATATGTGTGCACAATTTGACATACACCAGCATGAAAGAGAGGAAACTGTCTAATAACAGTTTAGGATTGACTAATAAACACAGTTTCATTAATAATGAATTTGTTTTGAAGAAACTAATCAAATTGATTAGCAATTAAGAGACTGTCAAATGACACTGATTTATGGCTATTATTTAGACAAGTCTTCTGCACAGAACACATGGAGAGAGGAGGAATTATTTCCTTTGAGAACTGGGGGTTGTGATCCATGTTTTCTGCTTTCCAGAGCACCCTTATAGACCGGTTTGGGCGGAAGGTGCTGCTCTGGGGTGGATACTCACTGATGTGTTCTGTGCTGGCCCTGCTCACCATGACCCTGTCACTGCAGGTAAAGAAGCCTTGTGGCCACTTCCCCAGCCCACCTTCCTGCTCTTCAGTGGCAGGAGATGTATAAAAACTTCAGCCAGTGGCAGGAAATACAGAGCTCTGAGATTTTGTCGTGTGTCTAATGGTTTGTTATGGTTTCTCACTTTTAGCATCGATTTTTCTGGATGCATTACTTCAGTGTTATCTTGATCTTTCTGTTCGTTGTCTTCTATGGAATTGGACCATGTGAGTACATCAATGATTATGCTGGCAGGAAATTTGGTATTGTATTGACTGGCAGCACAACTGGCAGAGGAAGAACAGTCTAGTGCTTGCTAGAAAGTTCTGGAAATTAAGGAGGGAAGGGCAGACATACACAAGAGGGAGACAGGAAAAGGATACAGACACCTGAAATTTTATTGCTGATCCGTGATCTAAATAATTTAAAATGGTATCATCTTCTCCCAAGAGTGTGAGATGGAAATTTCAAAATAATTTCTAAATTAATCAGCTAAAAACAGGATTCTAGGCATTGCCAGGTATGTTATAGTAATTCTCTTCAATAACTTAACAAGTTAAGCTTATGCCTTCCAACATGCTCCAGGTGGAAGTGGCCACAGGAGCCAAAAGGGAGGCTGGTTTTATAAACCACTGCACCAGTAACAACTGCCAGAGCAATATGGAACTGCACAGACCCACTGATACCAGAAAAAGGATTCCAGTACCTACAAGAGGAACCTAAATTAACTGCTGGACTCCATTTCTGGAATCAAGGTCTTTCACCCTCATAGCAGAGGCCACCTATCAACAGGTCACCTATTCTGCCTGCCCATCATCTCTGCCACTGCCATTGGCAGGAGCTTCAGCAGAAGCAAGGAAAGAAATAAACCTGGTGTGTGCTTGGCTTTGCTTTTTCAGCGGGAGCCACCATATCTGTGATGGTTGAAATCTTCAGCCAGTCATACAGACCATCAGCCTTTCTGATTGTTGGCTGCATCAACTGGATGGGACTGTTCGTACTTGGGATGATTTTTCCAGTAATTGTTGTAAGTGACTCTCACAGGATCCCTCTTTCCAGGCTAATCTATTTCCAAATGCTGACAAGGGGAAAAATAATAGCAATAAATTGCAATGACATGCAAATCTTAGTGCTCTATCCAAACACCAAACCTGCTCAGAAATTCCCCAGGTTTGTCGAGGAGCAGCAATTGGACTCAGGTCAAACATGGGCAGTGGAAATTCCTGGTTTGATACCTGTCCTGGACTGTATATTGAATACACCTTTGAATCTGAACTTCTAAGACACAGGCTTGCACTAAAGGGCAGGGAAATAAAAATGAGTTTCTTGTTTTCCTTAAATTGTTTTGCACTTCTGCTTGCAGGATAACCTTGGACCCTTCTGCTTCCTTATCTTTTTGGGAATCCTTGCTTTATCAGCAATTTTCATCTACCTGTATCTTCCTGAGACCAAGGGAAAGTCAATCATGGAAATAAAAGCAGAATTCAACAAGCTGAACTTTGGGAAAAAAGAAACCTCTGTCACTGAAAATAACTTTCCTAAGGAACAGCTGTCTTGCACCAAGCTCTGAATGTTCAGAGAAGAAATTTGCATCTCTTAGAAAAGACAGGAAACAATGTTGCAATAGAACTATAAAGGAAACATTAAAAACAGACTGCAAGCTCTTCTGTCTCATTTATTTTTTCTTTTTTAAGGTAGATATGAAAATCATTATTCTAGAGTAACACTAAGTATCTCATAAGCAGGAACCTGCTGGCAAACAGCTCAGAGTATCAGAAATACAAAAGAACAAGTGAAATATTTTAAGAGGACAAACCAAGGTAAAGACTGATTAAGAAGGCTCAATGACCAACAGTCATGAGGTTGGGGAAACACAGAAGTCTAAAATATTTGGCTGACAGGCACGCAGAGGAAAAGCTAAATACATGGTTTAGGGTGACCCAAGCAGATACAGACTAAAAACTTAACACCTTAAGTTCAGAAAACAGGTTTCAGCATGACAAAAGAAAAAAGTATTGGAAGTGAAATTGCTGCACAACAGTCCTGGAGATGTAATGGAAATCCCAGTGGAAAACACCCTAGCAACTCTAGGCAGGGAGAAGGATCTGCTAAACTGAGATATTCTTGCATGCAAAAGAAGTAAAATGGCTGCTATAAAATAAACCAGACTTTGGAGAGCATCTCTGGTGTCTAAGGAACTGATTTTCAACCTGGTGCATCAGCTTCTGGGAATTACATCAGATGTTTTCACAGAAGAAAGAGTTTGTTTTGGAAATGTTTTTCTTGTTATGTAAGCAAGCTGGGAATAACGACTGATTATTGTACCCAGCAGTAAAAATAAGTTGTGAAGTTCAATGGAAATAGTCTAAGTTTTTCCAAGTGACCAATAACAAGTATAGGATGACTTGTAACTAAACACTTTAGATCATGCCACCTGCTTTCCTCTAACCACTGAAGAAAAATGAACCAATATTACAAACTACAGCTCCTCTCCTTACAGATGAAGGTGTCACTTGGGTTTGTTTTTAACACTTAGGCTTAGGAAATCTACCTAGAAAAGGCTTTTTGTAAACTGATTTTATTTCTGTGGTTTTTTAGGGTTTTCATTATTTTCAGAATGCCTGCAGGAAACACAATCCACAAACGTGGGCTGTAAATGAACACTAACATAGTAATTTCATCTCATGACTTTTTATTTGCTGGCTTTTTACAGCAAGGGTGCTACAGTGAAGGAATTAATTTCAAATCAACATACACCAGACAATCATAGGATGGATTGGGTTGGAAGGGACCTTAAAGATCATCTAGTTCCACCTCCCTGCCATGGGCAGGGATGAAATCATTTAGATCAGGTTGCTCAGGGCTCAGTCAACCTGACCTTGAACACAATCAGCTTCAGCACATTCATACAGAAGTTTTCACCATTAAAAAGTATTTGCTTCAATTACAGTGTTCAATACAAGCATTTAGAGCAAGCTATAGAAAGCACTCCCTCTTTTCTGCTGCCTGGAGAAAATGGAGTGAGTATAAAAACTCTTAACTCAGAAACTACTGGCATAAAGATACCCATCACTTTTAATATGGAGAGATTGTCAAACTATTTATTTTATTCCCATCACCATTTTCAACCTGCTTTCTCCACACATCTCACTGTGAACACCCCCTACCAAATGCCATATTATCCCTCTTCATCACTTCTCTCACGTAAGGCTCTTCCAGGAGGCAGTGAGAACTGATCCCAGCCTCACCACACACTCCCTCCACTCTGGATAAAAGCCACCAATGTCAGAAAGCCTGTGGATTTCCTATTTCTCAGGAGTTATGACTGTTATGGAACTATTTGCACAACAAAGGAGCAAGTTGAAAACAAGCCTTCTCTAAGCATGTAGAATCCATCACCACAGCGGAAAATCAAGACCCTGATTTTAAGGCATCTTTGTCATGACTTAGTCATGGCTCAGGAAAGGTCTGCACAACATGTGTCACTGGAGGGTTTTTGTTATGGTCCATTCCACAGAGAGAGTTTCAGACATCAGAATTGAAGCATCCATACAATTTTTAAAAAAACAATTACTAGACTTGCATAAAGATGTGTGTTCCAACCTACACTCAGTCTCTGAAACACTTACTTTTTCACTGGTTTCATGGTTGGGCTGTATCCCAATATAAGGTGTCACTTTGGATGCTTTGGTTTCCAGAGTGCAAAAGCTGGGTTCCCTCCCAGGCCAGAGCCTTGGCTGTCTGTGTCAGCAGCCTGCAGATGGCACATTCAGCCTCACCTCTCCTGAGACACTGCCACCCCTCTCAATGCACCTGCTGAAGGTATCACTGACTATTCAGAGGCTCCTGAGGCGCTTGCTGGCACAGTGGGCTGAGCCAGCTTGTGAGAACAAGGTGAGCTGAAAAGAAACCTGCTTGTGATCTCAAGTTGCCTAAATTCATTGTTAACACAAATATAAGCAAGGATAAAGTCCCAGAGCCTTTTGCAGGGGAGCTCACCCAACAATCATCAAAAGCCTTGGGGAAACCAGCACAGGTAAGTCCATTTGCTGAAGTATCTTCCTTCTTTAGTCAGCTCTGCCTATGCAATTAGCTGTTTTTGAGTGATAGCCTTGATAAACTAATATAGCTAATGACTCACCAGTATTTGCAGTCCTCTCTCTAGGAGAATATCAAACACTTGTTCACTGTAACTTAGTTTTGTTGAGGTCTCAAAACCCTGGAGTATTCCAACTAGCTTTGTGTAGGATGATATTGCAAGTAGTTATCTGTGTGTGTGAAGATACTGGATGTAAGTGGGTGTGTCCACAGGTACCTGTGAATACCTCTCAAGAACCTGGCAGACTGAAAAGCAAACCTCACCCTCTGCTTCCTTGCTGAATCCTGTTGAATAAGTGCCTGTTATTTGCCAACAGAATGTCTGTAGCCTAGCGGTTACAGTTGAAGTAAAAAAATTATTTATTCAGCTTGCTTGGACATCTGGCAAAAATATCTGTGTGCCATTCTGCTATTTGTAATCAAAATACCAGAGTAAAAGCTGCCTGCTGGTTTCACTACCAGACTGGAGGGGTTTTACCTGCCAAAACATATAGCAGTATGATACTGAGGTAAAGTCTTGAAATGTTGGTATTGAGGGTCTTATAAGAATTTATAAGGCTATTATTTTCTTAATACTGATTGCTCACTGGTCAGTGTATTGGTTGCTTACTGAATATTGTTGAATATGAAAAACCAAAAGAAAACTTCTCTACAGAGCTGTCACCTTCAGAACATGAGCTACACATCAGCTGCTGTAGCAGCAATAAATTGGCTATGGATCTGTAGCTGTTTGTTTAGGCACCCTTTCTGCCTATTCATGAGCCCATTTTCAGAAAATGTTTATTTTGCTGTGGGAGTGATGCTTTAACTGTAGAAAGAAGGAAGTTTTGGTGCCTACAGAAAGGGCTCCCCAGCAAACTTTTCTCTATGCACTGGGACACCTGAACACACCAAATTCTTATGTAAAACTGATGTGTTCTATCCCTCTTTAAAAAAAGATAACTTTTATCAGTCTAGCAAACAAGTACTTGCTGGTGGGGGGGGGCAAGGGGTGTGTCTTGCATAACAGCTTCTGAATATAAAGCTAGAGGCCAGGGCTGGGATGCAGCTGGAACAGGTTTGTGCAGCTGTGTGGAAGGGATATGTAATGAGACTTAGAAATATACAGGGAATAACAAAGAGATTTTTCTGAAGAGGGCATACAAGCTCTTCGTGACAAAGGAGGCAATAGGAAGGGGAGAGTCTTTCAGTTATAACACAGAAAGAAGGAAAGGATTAGGGTGGGCTGGAATGCAGAGCTTTCCTCACACAGGAAACTGTACCACTTCAGAAAAACGCAGATTTTTAATCAAATAGGGTTTTTTCCTACTGGAAGAACCATTCTAAATATTTTCAAACTACTCTAAGAAAATAATGCTGATTAATGCTTCAACTCAATTTTTCTTTTAATAGTGATAACCTGCTCCCTGGGTAGATGTTAAAGGTGTGGATATACCTACACTTGGCATAAAGTTGAGAGCACATGGTGTCCAGACAGGGGAGAATAGGGCTGAGCAAGTGGTACCTCAGCAGGATCTCCTTGGTTTATCCTGTACTGCTGTGGTCTGATGCACCTTACACCCAAACAAACTGTAAATGATGGCCAAGACTAATTACCCAGACAACTCCTGGTACTCAGGCTAGCTTGTTTTACCAAGAGGGTTAATTGCTGCCGACTTCCAACGATGCGCTGCTAATAAACGTGGGTAAGAACAGCACAGGAGGCAGATGAATGCCAGAGGAACTGATCCCTAGATTCCCCAGGGTGTGGATCTGACACTGTGTATTAGCAGCGGGGAAAATCGCGGGCTGGTCATTAATATTAACATAGATACTTTCTTCTGTTTTTCCTGATATCAAGAACAAAAGCAGGATTAGACTGTATTTTGTTTAATGAGGGGGATGTTGATTTAGGCCTCTGCTGTGTCAGTTCACATTTACCTCAGCAGGGAAGACTGCAGCAGGAGGCAGTGAGGTGCAAAATCTCTCTGGAACGCAATGCAGCAGTGGTACCATTGCACACCCCCCTCACCCTGACCTTCCCACACCGGCAGGGAGAGCCTGGTGGCTCCGAGGAGGAGCTGGAGATATTACAGCTCACTGGAATGACCTGTAATAATAATGAACTATAATGACTCCTGGAGCACCTGGACTCAGAAGCCTAAAATCTACAGAGTCTTTGTACTGGCCTTTGACACAGCAGTGAATATCTCGGAGTAGAATGCAAATGTAGACAGTAAGATGTCAACAAATTAAAGCCTTACATATGAAAAAACATGCATTTATTTTCACTGCAGTTTCAGTACAGAAATGCCTTCCTGAACTTTCAAAACTTTTCTTAATACAGAAAAAAAAAATAAATTTAATTTTCTTCTTCCAACAGTATCTAGCAATACAGATCCCTGATCTGGTGATGTCCTTTGGTGACTCCACAGACCCTTGTGCTATGTGCTTTCTGTACAGCACTGGAAAGGTAGGGGAGCAGGAGAACAAGGTCTACTCCAAACTGCTTTGTGACTTGCTGAACAAAAAGCTGAAAATACCATCTGACAGGGGAGCTCATACAGCAATTTCTCTGACATGACTTTCCACAGATTGTTAAAACTATTCATCCCAGGCTGGTCCTTTGGCATTCTCTATTAATGTCCTGATTGGGGAGGTTAAATGCCAAGTCAACTGAGCAACTCCCCAGCTAAAGAGAAAAAAGCAGCCATTGCATGAGCTCCAATGCTGATGTCCAGAAGCTGCAGAATTCCTTGGTTAAAATGATGTAGGTTCAGGCACTGTATGTACCCACAGGTATCATGTGCAAAAGACCAGGTACAGACACAATAACTTGATCACTAGGAACTCCAGAATGCAAGCAGATAAAGCATTAAAAAGGGCAGGAGGAAGGGAGTGTAAGGCCTGAGAAGGATAAAGCCCTAGGGGAGATTTGCAGCATGGCTGTGTGTCCTGGTGCAGGAGCACCCTGCCCAGCCTGCAGCACTCTGCTCTCAGCTGCTAACGGTGCCTGCCTTCCCTTCCAGAATCTACATCAGCTTCTTTGACATCAGTCCTGGAAAGGTGGGCTGGAATAACACCACCTTCGCTTGAGGTGCCCTGGGGTGATCACAACTTATTCCTGAACACTCACTGTGGTTTGAGAACTGCAGTTCTAGTCACCTTCTGGCATTTGCCAAATTCAAGAGGCATTGGTAACTTAGTTGCTGCTACCCACTGCTATTTAACATCTTGCCTGCTGCCTAAATAAAAATGCAGCAGATATCTCATGACTGAGACCTTCTTGTTACTCTGGGAAGGCCTGTAGTTGAGATGGACGGTATTCTCAAAATACTCCTGGACAGAAGCTTTCCTTTCAAAAAAAGTTTAGTCATTTATGAAGATGAACACCTCTTTTGCCTTTGCCCTGTCCATGCTTAAGTGCCGAATTTCAAGAAGAGATAACTATATGTTGACTTGGTTTCAAGATTTTTAAATGTGGCTACAAATGTTGCAGATGGACATCCCTTCAAAAGGAGCAAAGACATGATTAACTCTTATTAAAAGAGATGGATTGCAGTCCAGGTCCTTTTTAGGCCTAACACTACAGGGATATCTAGCTGAGTAGCAGAAAAACTTGTGCTGTGAGTCTCCCAGGGCTCAGCATAGACAGAGTGAGTGGAAAAAACCACTGTTCGCTGCTGTGCCCTCCCCTTTTCATCCACTGAACAATTTGTAGTGACAGTGAAGATTAGAGCACAGCTCAGAATGAGGCAGAGGCACAGCAAGCCACAGTAAGCCATTCCTAGGGACTGAAGTGGTAAATTAATTATGAAAGGAAGATTTGCATACAAATATTTATTATTTAAGCCCTTGGTCAGATAAGATCATTTGCTTCCAAAGTAAAATAAAAGACTGAGTATTTCAGTATCCTGAAATTCTATAGTTAAGTGTATTATGATTTTTTTTCTGGAAGAGCAAACCTTATCACACCCCTGTTCTGAACTCTATTGTTAATATCTCTTTGTGTCCCCATCACAGCTTTGCTTTGCAGCCACAGACTTTTTAAATACAGACCTACACCTCAAACAACAAAAATGCTTTGTTGGGATAACAGATGGAAGTTGCATTGGTGAAAGCTTTTCTTAGTCAGGGAGGCAAAAGAGAATGAAACTGCAGATTGTGCGGCAGCAGAGCCAGGGGCTGCCACTCTAGGTCTGGCAGGCCACAGGACAAGCACGCCAGTGGTGACATTGCTCTCCAGCTTTTCTCCCTGCACAGGTAGAATTCCCACCCCACCTCCAGGCAATAAATCTGGGAGGCAGGAAGGTGAGAGGAATAAATGTGACTATGCAATGGCAGGGAGCTGAGGATATCAGAGGGAGGAAACTTAATCGGTTCTTAGTCACTTTCTTAAGCACTGTTAATCACTAGAGTAGGAAGTGCTCCAGCTCTCAGCATTATAACCTGTGTCACTCCAATGCATTCCCGTCTGGCACCTTCCCTTACTCCTCATTCAGAGCCATGAGTGTTCACATATGTAACATGTACGTATGGGCAGGTTTTCTAGCAGCAGCAGCAGTGCATGACTGCCGTGTGTGAAATGTCTGGGTGGAGAGGGCTCCGGGCCTGATCCTCTTTAGCCTTCCTGTGAGTCATTTTGTGCAGCAGAGCAGCGCTGCCGCCGTCGGGACAAGCAGGAGTCAGGGGTGGGGAGCCGTGCCCTGGCAGCCTACGTGCATCACATCACACAGCCCAGCACAGCGCTCGCCTCTGCTGCCTCTCGCCTCCCAATAGGCACGCACCACTTCATTCCTAAGCAAAACAAAATTCACTTCTGCCCTTTTCCAGTAGAAAAATATGATCTGAAAACGGGGAGGCTGAGGAGCAATAGGTAATTTTTAATTTGACTAAAATAAATTAGAGAATAATTAATATGGCAACAAAGGCAGACGTTTCTAACTACACCGAGCTAAAGCTGTACACAGTTAAAGCAAAACCTCTACAACTGTTAATTTTGCAAAAGAAAAAAATTCTCGGAGCCAGGGCAAGTAAGTATCCCTTTTCGCAATTGCCAAGCTGAGGCCTACATCCCTCTCTGGCCCTGGTCCCACAGAAACCAGTGGCAGCGCTACAGCGGTAGTATCACATGTGCTGGTACCAGGTTACGTGTGAGCTACCCAGCGCGCCCGGACTCCGCTCCAGGAAGGAGCCTGCAACAAACCCTCAAAATATGTTCGGAAGCAGTAACAAAGCCAAGGAATAACGGCGGAGCGGGCAGAGCTCTGCTGGAAGGAGCCTGCCCCCGGAGGCGTCTGCGGCCGTCCAGGAGCCGCTGTGTGGTGTGTCCCCGCCCCGCTCCCTGCCCTCCCTGCCGGGCGGGGCCGCTGCACGTCCGGGGCGGCCCCTCGCACTAAAAGCGCCGCTGACGCCTCCGCAGCCACTCCGCTGTGCTGCTCCCGCCGCTCGGGTACGCTTCTATCGCCGGCCCCGCCGCCCCCGCCGCCGCCACCATGCCCATGTTCGCCATCTACACCAATGTCTGCAAGGACGCCGTGCCCGACAGCCTGTTGGGCGACCTCACCCAGCAGCTGGCCAAGGCCACTGGCAAGCCCGCGCAGGTGAGGGCGGGCGGCGGGGCCGGGAGCACGTGCCCGGCGGGAGGGGCGGCCCTGCGCCATCTCCGCTCCCTCCGCTGCGGCGGGCGGGAGCGGCCAGCGAGGGAGCAGCTGCGGCACAGCGCGGCCGCCCCGGGGGAAGGAGCTTGTGCCCGCTGCACCCGCGGTGCCCGGCCTCCCTATGCGCGGCCCCTGCCTGGAGCAGCAGCCGGGCCTGCGGGAGCGCGGCGCTCACGTAGCCGGGAATGTGCTGCGCCTGTGCCGGCGGTCGCGATTCGAGCGGTGGAGCTGCGCAGAGGCTCGGACAGACCGAGCGCTCCGGGCGGCTCCCGGCTGCTCAGCCACCGCAGCGCCCCAGGAGCCGAGCCCCATAAGACCGAATCTGTGCCCGGCTCTCCGGCAGGCCCCGCGTCTCGCTCCGTGATTTGGGGATGTGAGCTCCGGCACGCATGCACAGGTTTTGGGCCCTTCTCTCGCTCCGCCCCGCGCGGTGGCGAGGCTGTGGCGGGCAGGAGTGCCTGGCTCGCCGGCGGCTTTGTGCACCATAACCGCGTTCCTAAAGCTGAGAGCCGGGCCGAGAGTTCCCGCAGCCCCCAAGGCCATTCCCCCCACCCCGGGAGCTGCCGGTCCTGGGCCTCCCCTGGGCCTGGGAAGTGCGCAGAGGCCAGCACTGAAGAGCTGCCTGACCCCAATACAACTGCTCTGCTTAGAGTTGGTACCTAAAGCAAATTTTCGTCGGGAGAGGGCAGTTCAGACAGCCTGTAATGGAGTGTTTCCCTCCCGCAGTACATAGCTGTGCACATCATACCTGACCAGATGATGTCCTTTGGGGGCTCCACTGATCCCTGCGCGCTCTGCAGCCTCTACAGCATCGGCAAAATAGGAGGGCAGCAGAACAAGACCTACACCAAGATGCTGTGTGATCTGATCTCAAAGCACTTGCACGTATCTGCAGACAGGTAAGGCTGGGACACAGTTTAACCATATTTGTCTGGCTTTCTGAAACTGCTTTGAAAAGTCTATTTAAAAAATTAAAAAGCCAAGAAGAAGTCCATGTGTTTTGGAAAATACCAAGTGATTGCTTGCAGCACTTTCACGTCCACAGGAGAATTTGGTGCCTCTTTCCCTGCAGTGTCCTCTGTTCAATGGCTTTCTGCTCTGAGAGTAGGGAAAAACACCAGAGCACTGACAAGTTGTCCAGTGTGTCTTTTCCTTTGAGGTGTGATGTCTCATCTCTGGGGAAACAAGGCTGAAAGCACAAGCAAGGAGCAGTAACAGGCTGGAGATGAGAGACAAAAGCAGAAGCCAGCAGGCTGTGAGCAGCTCCCTTGCAGGCTGCAGAGTTTGGGAGAGTGTCTGTGTGCAGCTGTGAAGGATGGGAAGAACCTGGTGCTGTGAGGGTTGAAGGGAGACCTGCAGAGCCTGGCTTTGAGGGCCTGCTTAACTCTGCAAGGCTGCCAGTCTGTGTGACATGTGTGAGGAACTGAGCATTGCTCAGAAACAAAAAGGGTTGATCTCTGGAAATCCTTGACAGGCTGCTAAACAAAAGCTCTCTGGTGTCTGGACAGTCCCTGACTGCAGAAGAATTTGAGTTTTAAAACAGAAAAAGTACAATTTTGAGGACTGAGAAATACTGGCTGTTTGAAGGCTCCACCAGATTTATGGTAAAAATGAAGCTTGATGTTTTTTCAGGCAGAAGAATGGGAAGCACTCTCCCCTGTTGTGTTGTCATGACTTACATAAATGAGTTAATAAGGTCATTATTTCCTCCTTCTGCAGGGTCTACATCAACTACTTCGACATGAATGCTGCCAACGTGGGCTGGAACGGCTCCACCTTTGCGTAGAGCTCTGCTGTCTGTCTGAAGAGGCTGTTCCTGGACCTCCCCTCACCCTGCCCTGTAGCAGAGACCACGGCACAAATGGCCCCGTGTTGCACTCTGTGCACTCTCACAGATTGATGGCTCCTTGCTAGTGTGTTTAAATATTGCTGCTTCAACATTCCTCTGTTTTCTCTGTGTAGAAAACAAATAAAGATTTAGAAGTAAGCTGTGTGGTGTAGGCTTTGGCTGGTTGGGGATGCAGTTGCACAATTGCTAACATATTTTGCTCTGATCCTAAAGCAAACAAAAGGAATATTTTGGGTTTGCCCGTGTTTCTTAGACACTTTATTTCACACTGTGGTGGTGGTCCCTGGGGCTGGCTTCTGACAGCACTCCAGTGATTTTTACCTTGCTGTAGGTTCAGGGCTGCTGACCAGGGTTGCTGATCCAGGTTTGTTTTTGGACTGTGTCTCTTATTGCTGCAGTCCTTGGACCAGCCCTGTCCTTGCTGCTTCAGGGCAGCTTTCCTCTGAGGATGTGCCACCTGTGTGTGACCAAATGAGCAAGGAAGGAGAGCTTTTCCTCGCTGAGGGGAAATGCTGTTATCCACATTGCTGACACTGCCCGTTCCAGGCAGCAGGGATGGCCCTCAGTGCTGTGGGAGCTCCGTAGGGCCTGCAGCAGTGTGGGGAGCTTCAGCGTGCTCTGCCAGCCTGTCCCTCACTGGAGCTGTGCTCTGTCCCTCACTGGAGCTGTGCTCTGTCCCTCACTGGAGCTGTGCTCTGTCCCTCACTGGAGCTGTGCTCTGTCCCTCACTGGAGCTGTGCTCTGTCCCTTGTGGTGCTGTGCTGTCCCTCACTGGTGCTGTCCCAGCCTGTCCCACACTGGAGCTGTGCCCTGTCCCTCGTGGTGCTGTGCTGTCCCTCACTGGTGTTGTGTGTGCCCTGTCGCACACTGGAGCTGTGCTGTGCCAGCCTGTCCCTCACGGGCGCTGTGCTCTGTCCCTCACTGGCGCTGTGCTCTGTCCCTCACTGGAGCTGTGCTGTGCTCTGTCCCTCACTGCTGCTCCACTGTCCCTCACTGGAGCTGTGTTCTGTCCCTCACCGATGCTCCGCTGTCCCTCACTGGAGCTGTGCTGTGCTGTCCCTCACTGGAGCTGTGCTGTGCTGTCCCTCACTGGAGCTGTGCTGTGCTCTGTCTCTCACTGGAGCTGTGCTGTCCCTCACTGGAGCTGTGCTCTGTCTCTCACTGGAGCTGTGCTGTCCCTCACTGGAGCTGTGCTGTCCCTCACTGGAGCTGTGCTCTGTCCCTCACTGGAGCTGTGCTGTGCTGTCCCTCACTGGAGCTGTGCTGTGCTATGTCTCTCACTGGAGCTGTGCTGTCCCTCACTGGAGCTGTGCTGTGCTGTCCCTCACTGGAGCTGTGCTCTGTCCCTCACTGGAGCTGTGCTCTGTCCCTCACTGGAGCTGTGCTGTGCTGTCCCTCACTGGAGCTGTGCTGTCCCTCACTGGAGCTGTGCTCTGTCCCTCACCGATGCTCCGCTGTCCCTCACTGGAGCTGTGCTGTGCTCTGTCCCTCACTGGAGCTGTGCTCTGTCCCTCACTGGAGCTGTGCTCTGTCCCTCACTGGAGCTGTGCTGTGCTCTGTCCCTCACTGCTGCTCCACTGTCCCTCACTGGAGCTGTGTTCTGTCCCTCACCGATGCTCCGCTGTCCCTCACTGGAGCTGTGCTGTGCTGTCCCTCACTGGAGCTGTGCTGTGCTGTCCCTCACTGGAGCTGTGCTGTGCTCTGTCTCTCACTGGAGCTGTGCTGTCCCTCACTGGAGCTGTGCTCTGTCCCTCACTGGAGCTGTGCTGTGCTGTCCCTCACTGGAGCTGTGCTGTGCTATGTCTCTCACTGGAGCTGTGCTGTCCCTCACTGGAGCTGTGCTCTGTCCCTCACTGGAGCTGTGCTGTGCTGTCCCTCACTGGAGCTGTGCTGTCCCTCACTGGAGCTGTGCTCTGTCCCTCACCGATGCTCCGCTGTCCCTCACTGGAGCTGTGCTGTGCTCTGTCCCTCACTGGAGCTGTGCTCTGTCCCTCACTGGAGCTGTGCTCTGTCCCTCACTGGAGCTGTGCTCTGTCCCTCACTGGAGCTGTGCTGTCCCTCACTGGAGCTGTGCTGTGCTCTGTCCCTCACTGGAGCTGTGCTGTGCCCTGTCCCTCACTGGAGCTGTGCTGTCCCTCACTGGAGCTGTGCTGTCCCTCACTGGAGCTGTGCTCTGTCCCTCACCGATGCTCCGCTGTCCCTCACCGGCGCTCCCGGGCTGGGTTCCCGCCTCTCCCCTCACGGGGTTTCCCCACCCCGGCCGGCAGGGGGCGCACCCGCCCCGCGCCTTCCGGAGGTTTCTCCGGCGATGCATGATGACGTCATCCCCGCGCGGCGCGGCGTGGCCATGGCGCTGTTCTGCATCCGCAGGTACCGCGGGCACGGCCCCGCTCCCGCTCCCTGCTCCTACTCCCTGCTCCCGTTCCCTGCTCCTGCTCCCGCTCCCTGCTCCCTGCTCCTACTCCCTGCTCCCTTTCCCCGCTCCTGCTCCCGCTCCCCGCTCCTGTTCCCCTCCCGTTCCCCGCTCTCGTTCCCCGCTCCCGCTCCCCGCTCCTGCTCCTGTTCCCCTCCCGCTCCCGTTCCCTGCCCCTGTTCCGGCTGCCTCAGCCGCGGGCTGGCCGGGGTGTGTGTCCGGAGGTCTGTGCGGGCGGTGGTGCCTGAGCAGGTTGGTGTGGGCTGTTCCAGGTACGGCGCGGAGGACGAGCGGGAGGAGGAGGAGGAGGAGGCTGAGGACCGGGCGCGGGTGCTGCTGGAGCGGCTGCAGCAGCAGGCGAGGGCCCGGCAGCTGAAGAAGCAGCGAGAGGCGCAGCCCCAGGGAAGGGAAGGCCCGGGGGGCGAGGGGCTGAGCCCCGGCGGGGAGCCCGGCGAAGGGAAGGGAAAGAGGAAGAGGGACAGTGAGGAGCAGCCCAGTGCTCATAGACAGAAGAAGCTAAAGACAAAACAACAGCCCCGCAGCTCTTCGGAGGAAAGGGCTGGTACTGAGGAGGCAGCAGATGGCAGCAGCCCCACGAAGAAGAAGAAAGCAAATAGAAGGAAATCGAAAGTGCAGCGAGACAGGACTGAAGCAGGTAAGGGTAAAGTGAGGCTGTAGGATTTCAGTTCACTGTGGTTGACTGTTTCCACAGAAAATGGGACACGAGTTTCCCTTTGAGTACCTTTCCCAGTTTACTTGATTTTGTTTTCATCTCCTTAATACGTTGCAAATTTCTTTTTGTTTTAAGGAAAGGCCCTGTATTGCAAACTTTGAGGATCAGTTTAGTGTAAGGGGAGGAGGGAAGCATGTCACATCACCTCAGTCTTATTGCATCTATACCAACAAAGCAATGTTTGACTTCTGCACTTGGACTTAGGAAAAAAGAGCTTGGAAGTTGTTGCTTAAGTCCTGTGTTGTAATATTGCCACATCCCTTTTCTGTGGTATGCTCTGATCTGTAGCATTGTATTGCTGTTACCCAAATTCCAGATTCTGAAGAATACGTCAAACAACAGGAAAACAAAAACAACTTTAAAAACAAGTCTAATAAAAGGAGGAAGACAGATGAGGAAGAACAAGGAGATGAAACAGGGAAGAAAGAGAGCAGTGAAAAATCTGAAGGAAATCAAACTACAAAGGAGGAGGTGCCCTTAGTAGCCTCAGGGGAAGAGGCAAATTGTCCACCCTCCAGTATGATGATTCTGGGAGACTACGAGGAAAAGCCAGTGCAGAAGGTAACCAGCTTGACTGAATTTTGATGATGGTTAGGAAAAGAATGCTTCTTACATTCTTCATTTTCCATATGGTATTGCCATACTCTCTTTTCCCTCACCTCAGGTCCAGCCCTTCTTACCACAGTGGCTTGCTCAACCCAAACGGGTGCAGAAACGCATCAAAGATAATCTGTGTCCAGTCAGAGACGTCCCAGGAATCCATCCCCGGCTGCTGAAAAAGCTGCAAATGAATGGAATAGAGTCCTTTTTTCCAGGTGCCTTGATAGTGCTTTTGTTTCTTTCCAAAGGGGTTTACAGAGTTCCTGCAGTCTGGTGCTGTATATTTTATGTAGGCAGTGAAGTAAAATACAGGGTGAAATGTAAAGCATGAAAGTGATTGCAGCAGATTTAACCTTCCTTTCTCAAAGTTTTGTCTAGGCTGAGTAAAAGTCTGTTGCCTACTCATAAAGACAGCCTGGAGTAATGGCTCAGAGCTGCCCAAAGAGGGAAGTCTTACTTGGGTCCTCACAGTCTTCCTCCTTGTGGAAGCTTGTGTTTTAGCTCCTGATTTTCCACCTGCTGCTGATCAGAGCTTTCTGGGAACTCATTCAGCTCATTAAAGCACCAGAAAAATACCCAGAGAAAAAGAAGAAATCTTTTTATTTTCTGGTATTTTGCCAGTTTTGCAGATAAGTACAATAAATGTTGGCTCTTAAATCGATTAAAGGACAGCTGGATGCGAGGACAAGGATAGAGGGTGGCCTTAGTCCCACTGAGCCTGGAGACTTAGGCTGTGTCAGAGGCTTGTCAGGGTTATGTTGGGAAGCCAGCACACATTTTCTAACTTCAAAAATGCTTTTCTATAACATTTTCAGTTACTGGTGAGTTCATTAAGCATACAGTTTGTGTTTATTTCTGGTTTTGCTCAGTCCAGGCAGAGGTGATTCCTGCCATTCTCCAGAGTGCCTCCAATGGGTACCTGATGGGGCGGGGGGGATACCGCCCCAAGGACATCTGTGTCTCAGCACCCACAGGCAGTGGGAAGACCCTGTCTTTTGTCATACCCATTGTACAGGTGAGTTTATCCTCAGGGAAGTGTCTCTAGGGGAAATGCTGGCATTGCTTTTGTTCAAGCAAAACCTGAACTCAAAAGTAGGTCAAAAAGCCAAGGCATCTGTGGACATAAGGCATCAGATTTTCAGCTCAGAGCTGTCTGAGGGAGCTTCTGTCAGCATCCCACTCCTTTTCCAGACAGCAGGCACAGCGTGAGGAGTTGGAAGAGTGGAGGGAGAAAAATGGAAACATAAAACTGTGAGAATGTGTCAAGCCCATCTTCTCTTGCTAGATTAGGCTCAAGAACTCTGCTCTCCCCTGTTCTTTCAGGGACTCACTTGGCCTTTATTTTGGCAGGTTCTGTTAGATCGAGTGGTTTGCCACGTACGAGCTCTGGTTGTTCTGCCCACCAAAGAACTGGCACAGCAGGTATGTGGCTCCTCACCGGCTCTGAGCAGAGCTGGGCTGAGGGACAGGCTGGTGCAGCCAATACTTGGCTGTTCTGTGAAGCAGACTGAAGACCTGCCAGTGGGTTTGATGCTGTTCATGCAATGGAAAGTATTTACTGCAGCTGATTCTGTGGCAGCTGACAAAACCCATCTCTTTGCAGGTGAGTAAAGTGTTCAACGTGTACACTGACGGGACAGGTCTGAAGGTCGTTTTGATTACTGGCCAGAAATCTTTTGCAAAGGAACAGGAGATGCTTGTCCAGAAAAAGTAGGTTAAAAGGTATTTTGACAAAGTTTATGGAGATTGCCAGCTAATTAATCTCATTAAGGTGGGGTCAAGATACAGATTATTGCAGCACAGCACCGTGTTATCATGATTTTGGGTAATGATTTTATATGTTGGACTCTGGTGGTTCTGTCTTTGTCACAGTGCTTGTTACTACCCTCATTTTGTCATAATAATGTTTTACTAGATTTTTGGGGCTCTTCACCAGCAAATGCTCAGAATGCAAACGTTTACCTTGTGCCCACGGGTACATATGACTGTGTGGGAGTTTGCTGCAATTAAACTTTTTTGAAGAGCAATGAGGAATGACACTTTCTGTTTAAAATAAGACAGCACAGTGGAGACTGTTCAGTGTCCACCACTGCCCCTGCATGCTCCCCAGTGTCAAGTCCATATGTGAATTTTGTTATTCCTCAGTTAATTGAATGGTAGGAAAACCTTAAGTTCTCCTACTTAAGGTCTCTGCTACAGGCTTTGTTGTGAAGAGAGACTTAGTGATGGGCTGCTTGTCCTTTCAGAGTGACAGGCTATTGCAGCCTGGCTGACATTGTCGTGGCAACACCAGGGAGGCTCACGGATCACATTAACCAGACCCCGGGCTTCAGCCTGACACAGCTTCGCTTCCTGGTGAGTCACCTCCACAGCTCTCCCATCTGAGTGCAGTGCCTGCTACAGCAGCAATTCCTGCTTGCTTCTTGTGTGGAACATAAATACCTCTCTGCTGGAACTGTTGTGTGGGCCTGTCTGCACTCCAGATTGTGCAGGGAGCAGTCACAAGATGAGATGTTTGGTTCCAACTCGTGACACCCAAGCATCCGCCCACTTCCCCTTCTCTCTTAGGCTCTTGCAAACTTGGAGTAAGGATGGGCAAGGAATGCAGTTCTGTTGACTAGAAGCTTCCATTATCATATGTTCTGGCTCACTGGTTACAGATACAAAGGAAAATAAAAGCTCCCAGTATTTAACAAGTGGTGGTTTTCATCCTTGTGATTTCAGATTGTGGATGAAGCTGACCGTATGATTGATGACATGCACCAGAACTGTCTGAACCAAATTGTCAAAGCTGCATTCCGAGGAGAAAATGACTCTGGCTCCAACATGCTTTTTCAAAGAACCAAACCAGGGCCTGTAACAGCAGCCAGGTAAGTTGCAGAGTGCATTTCTTTGAAGTGATAGGATGGACAGCAGCACCTGGATGTCACTGCCCTGCTCCACTGTACGCTGCCACACACACACTCTCAAAGCTTGATTCCTCTGAGAAATGTCTCAGAAGAGAACAGGGCAGTGAACAGGTGATGCCAGAGGATGTCCTTCAGACTAAGTATTGTATTCTCCAGGCTTTCCTTATTTAGACTAAAGGAGCATCAAAAGAATGCACAAATACTGCAAATCTGTGATCCATTTGCACAGTAACTATAGTAATGCCTTCTGGTAAAGCTGAGTAATGGATTTGGAGGAAAACTCTTGCAATTAACTATCTGCAGCTGCTGTTTTTGTACAGCAATGGCAGAGATGCCAGAAACTGAGATGCATGGCCAAGGAAGAACATGACTAGAATGAGGACATGGGTAACCAGGGTGCAGGGACTTGAGCAGGAGAAATGGATTGGGGTTGTGCACTTGACTGAGAAAGCTCATCAGTTCTGTCTGTGAACTCCACCATAAAACAAGGGTGGAAAAGAACCTACAGGAAGGGCCCAGGGCAGGAAAAGAGCATCAGAGAGCATTCATTGCATCCATTATATCATGTGAAGGCACTTGGGGTGAAACTGCTTTGCCCCATCCTCAAAGCCCAGTTTCTGTGTGCTGTTTCTTTCAGTTCCTGCTCTCCTCAGATACCCTTACAGAAACTGCTGTTTTCAGCCACACTGACCCAGGACCCAGAGAAATTGCAGCAGCTGGATTTATTCCAGCCTCGTCTCTTCACATCTGTGTATTCTGAGAAAAATGGAGATGGAACAGAAACTGAACAAGATACTAATAATAAATACACTCTCCCTGAGGGTCTATCGGTATGATGTGAATTCTTTTGAATAAGTTATAATTGAAGATGTGTTTAATTCGGGACTGTCTAGTTGTGGTTTCACCCTAAAACAAATATGTCTTTCCTGTGTTTCCTTGCAAAAGTGGCTTTGGGAGTATATATGACCCAGAGAGCTGTATCTTTACACATCTGTTTTCTCATTACTTAATGTTCATTTGGTTAAGACTCGATTATTATTGTAATTATCTCTCTTAATGTGGAATTAAGTTTAGCAGCAATGCAGAGTGGAACTAGGAAGTCATAATAATGTAGTAGCACCTATCAATTGTCCTTATGCCTAACATTCATTTCTAGACATGTACATACAGGCCAGGCTGTAGGCAGGAAGGCAGTGCATGTTGTTACTTGCCCTGGAGCTGTAAGAGCATTAGAACAGCTCAGGTCTCCTGTCTCCATTGGTGTTGTATCCTGCCAGCCTGTTTCTTCTAAAGAGGGTGGCATTGTGGCTCTGGTTGTGCTGCTGTTAGTCAGCTATAAAACATGCAAGCCTGTGTAGGTCATGGATGGGTAGTGGGTTTCAGGGAAGATAGTCTTGGCAAGAAGTTATTTCTCTCTGAACTCCTTCCCTGTTGTCTACAGCAATATTACGTGCCTTGTGACCTGAATTCCAAGCCTTTGCTCCTCTTGTATTTCATGCTGAAAATGGAATTCACCCGCGTGTTGTGCTTCACCAACTCCAGGGAAGCCTCTCACAGGTAAACATTAATGAGATCACAGTTGCAGGTATTTCTCAAGGGATCTTACAGAGGAAGGGAAGTGACAGTTTCTCTCCTGTTTACTTGCAGGTTGTTCCTGCTGGTTCAAGCCTTTGGTGGAGTCACGGTGGCAGAGTTTTCTTCTCGGTTAGCTCCAAATGAGAGGAAGAGAACCATGAAGGAGTTTGAACAAGGAAAAATACAACTGTGAGCATATTAAACTAGTTTTTTGTATGTTTTCCAGCACAGGCTGTTTGCAGTGTAAAAAGCTAAACAGAACTAGGACACAGTTACATGGGGTCCTCTAAAATGGAGTATGCAGGAGTCTGTTGCAGAATGGGCGTGAGACTTGGACTTGTGTCTTTGAATTGTTTATCCTTCATGTAACTCAGCCTGTTCCAATCTAGCTGCAGTCTGAATTTCTGTGTGGTGTTTCATAACAAGCAATAAATACAAATGCGTGCCCAAAACACAGAGGTTTGCAAATCTGGAGTTTAATGTTTGTGCTGGGCATCTGGTACTTGCTAGGGCAGAAATGGATGTTGGTGCTGAAACTGTATTTATTGTTAGAGCTTCCTACTGAAGCAATCCCTGCTCAGACTGGCATACAGATCTACTTCTCTCCATGTGTTTGATTTGCATTGTGGTTTTGGTAGCAATACGAGATCGTATCTGTAGAATGTCTCTGAGGAAAAGGAAAATACTTATTTTCTGGGTGTTCTCTTTGTCCAAACCTGGTGTATAAATTCCTCCTTGACTACTGGAATTCCTTACCTGACTATTTGTGTTCCATGCTTGTATGGAATGCTCAGATTCCTTAGAGATTTGTGAGCTCCAGTGAGCTGGGAGGCATCTGGCATGCTTGGAGAACCTGGAAACACCCAGTAACTTCTCATGTTCAGCAGAGGGTGACAAGCCTGTAGTGATACTTGGAGGTCTGTGAGCAGCTAATAAGGCCAGTGGCAATTAGGAGTGACTTGCAGTGGTGCTGCCAGGCTTAGAGGCAGAGGTTGACTGTCCAGTTTGAACAGAGACTAGCCAGAGTTGTGCTGTGTTCACTTGTGTTTTATTTTTGTCTGTAGTGCTTGAGATGTTACCTGAAAATGACTATATATATATATTTACAAACAGGTTAATCAGCACAGATGCCACAGCCCGAGGAATTGATGTTAAAAGAGTGAATTATGTGATAAACTATGATGCACCACAGTTCATCAGGACATACATTCACCGGTAAGACAACGGGAACAAAACAAAGATGTCTGAGCTTGGTTTGTTTTGAAATATTTAGCAAAGGTGACATGCACTTAAAAGGGCTTTTAGCTTTTCTTTTTACTTTAGTATGCAAATAGTTTTCTAGCTAAAAACTAAGCTGACTTAGTTGGAATCAGACTTTCTTAAAACTGGAGAATGTCAGCATCAGAATCTTGGAGTTGATAATGACAGTGACTATGGGGCTAAACTGACTTGAAGCTACTTTCTGTTTTCAGGGTTGGAAGAACAGCTCGTGCAGGAGAAACAGGTGTTGCTTTCAGCTTGGTCCTTAGAATTCAGGTATGTCTTTGGTGTGGGATTCATTTGATAAGGATAAGAAGGAGCATAAGGATCATGAACTTCCCACCTTTTCCAGTCAGCTGAGCTTTTTGCTTGGAAACTTCAATTATTTCCTGCCTAAGCAGCATGTTCCCAAATGTGCTCATTTTCTAGCTGATAGGCAGTGGGGTGCCTCATCTCCAGTGTCTGTCTTGTGCAGGAGCGGCGGTTTCTGCAGATGTTGAGGGATGCTGGCATCCAGGATATAAAGAAACACCCAGTGAAAGGCAACTCATTGAAGCCATTGGTGCAGGAATATGAGGGAGCTCTGTGTAAGCTCGAGAAGACAGTCAAGGTAATTGAAATGGGGAAGAAAATAAACTGTACAAGTTGCAGTTTGATTTTTTTATTTCAGTTCATGCTTAGCACAAGTATTAGTGTCCAGGATCCTTTCCTTTGTCTGAGACAGTACAATTCAGTGTGAAGGCAACATTTGTGGGTGCATCGTTATGGAATACTCAGAAAGGGTGGGGAGGGGAGAAAGAGATTTTCTGTCAAAGTCAGGCAGCGTTCCTGGAGGGGTCTGAAAGATGTGCAGGTGTTGGGGAAGTGATTTAGTGGTAGGTTTGGAAGTAAATGGTTGGATTCAATGGTCTTAAGGGTCTTTTTCAACCAAAACAATTCTGATTTTTGGTGGGTTTTTTTCTATTCTGCCCTTCTTTTTACTACCTCTGTAGCTGGGGTATTGACAGCTACCCAGAGGACTGCAAGCAAAATGCAGAGATTAAACCTTTTGTCATTACAGAGTTTAAGACTTTATGTACAGATATCTTCAGGCCCTTTTTTGTACAGCAGTGTGAAGTTGAGAGCTGTGAGACAAAAGCAGGGTAGCACTTACCTTGCCAGATGGGTGGACTAGGGATCCTTAATAGACTTTGTGCTGCATGATTTGGGCAAGTGTTCTGCTCTCTAATCTGAGAACTTATAAATACCTGGCCCTGAAAAATTATGATTTTGAGTTGTAGACTAGAAATGTTTGAGAACTGGGACAGAAAGGATTATTAAATTGTCCTATTCCTCCCTGAAGTCCCTTCTGTGTGACTCTGAGACAGGGGCATCTTCAGTCACCTTCTCAACTTTAATTTTGAACAGAACGAGCGAGCACAGAGACGAGCCTGAATGAATGGAAGCTGAGGTGGCTGAAGCTGCTGCGTGGGACAGGCCATGGACTGCTCTTCAGCACAGCAACACTGAGTCATGGTCCCTCAATGGTTGGTTCCTCAACCTTATCATATCTGAAGTCAGCTATTACAGGCCTTTTTCCTCTTCTGAGGGCACTGTGGACAGAGTTCAGTTACTGGTTTAAAAGAGAAAAAAAAAAAAAAAAAGAGATGAATTTTGAGATACAGGTTGTCTTGAAGAGGACTTTGCATTGTATCCTGTGGCATATGGAGAATTACCACCAGCTCTTGAGCATAGCCTGATGGAAGTGCTGTCCTCCAGTGGTGAGGGCTGGGCCCTCACTGCTGTGCTGGGACAATGGTTCTGTCTGTCTGCAAATGCATAAACACCTGGGTAGTGCCTGTAGCAGAAATGTGTTTGAAGAGCTGCTCTAGGCTGCAGTGACTCCAACTTTTAAGTAAATATTAAATAATATATATATTTTTAAAACAGTGTCTAATAAAGATTCTTGGGTTCAGGAATTGACTTGACGATCCTTGTGGGTCCCTTCCAACTCAGGATATTTTATAATTGAGGATGGAGATATTAAGAGGACTTTTCACTGTTACAGGCTTGTGCCTTGTCCTTTTCTTGCCTATGTTGTTTCCCTCCAATGTTCTGTGCTAGAGGTAACAGCAGGTATTATTAAGTGTAGATTGATGTTAATGCAGACTGAAATGTCTGATGTCTAATATGAGTATCCTGGAGCCAGCTTGTGTCACTGCAAGTCCTAAGTCTGTATTTGACACATGCCATGGTAATTTTAGCTGCAGAGCTGCCATGTAGCTGTGGCCTGCAACTGTTCTCCAAGGGTTGCTTTTCCTCCAGCAGGAATGGCTCCAGCTCTGGCTTACTTTTTTGCAAAGCAAAATAAATGTACACATTGGCATTAGCAATAAATGCACACATTGGCATTAGCAATAAATGATTGAAAGCTGGGAATCTTGAAGGGATGGGTTTTGGGAATGGTGGTTGAATGTTGTGAAGATAGGAACAAGGTTGTTTTATAGCAGTGAAGCAGTGTGTGTTCTCCTGCTGTGAGTTCTCAAGTTGTTTTTCCATAGCACATGTGTCTGGGCTGGTGCTGGAGTCACAGGAATGGAAAGTTCTCTTGTGCAAGAGCTGTGATCTCCCACGGGCAAAGCCTCTCGCGTCCCCTCAGCCGAGCTTTGGCTTCTTTATCACTAAGGGGAGTTATGGGGACAAGGCGATAAGGCAGCAGATGGAAGGTGGCAGGGCCCGGTGGAGACTTTGCCCGGGGTGCCACCAGCCCTGTCCCGTGTCAGGCACCGGCCCCGGGGGGAGCCCCGGGCGCTGTCGCTCCGCCCCGGCTGGGGCGGGACGGGCCGGGATTTAACAGGAACAGGCGGCGGTGGCAGCAGCAGCAGCAGCAGCAGCAGCAGCAGCAGCAGCAGCAGTAGTAGCTGTAGCAGTAGTGACAGGATGGCGCTGGAGCTGTACCTGGACCTGCTCTCGCAGCCCTGCCGGGCGCTCTACATCTTCGCCCGGGCCAACAACATCCCCTTCGAGTTCAAGCGGGTGCAGCTGAGGAAAGGTGAGCGGGGCGGGGGGATCCCCGTGTCCCAGGCAGCCCCAGGCAGCCCCAGGCAGCCCCAGGCAGCCCCAGGCTCTGCGGGTGTCCCGCTGCTCCCCTCCCTCCGCCGCTCCCGGGACATGCTCGATTCCATCCCGCGGGTGGCACCGTCCCCATCAGTGCCAGATGCTCAGAGAGGGTGGGGTGACCCTCCTGCTGCTCCCGTGCTGGTGCCTACACAGAGACAATACCCAATTCTCCAATGCAATCCTGTATTTTAAGTACTGATTTCAGTGCCTGTGCTCCTCTGCAGCAAACGGGACTCTGCCAAGGCATGTGATATCTTTGAGATCGGCCCCACCCCAGAAGAAAATGGGTCTCTGAAAAACAGACGCTTTTCTGAGAAGCACTCAGGATGTGCCAGGTCTGAGGCATTCCCCATTTCTATGGGAAACTAAAAGCTGCAGAGATGGGGCATTTCTCTATGGGCAAGGCCAGCTGAGGTGTGTGGTTCTTGTTCAGTAATTCAACTTAGAAAAATCTGTGCTCTGGTAAGCAGCAGCAGTTGCTGCAGAGCAGCCCTTCCCCTCTTGGCAGAGGTTAACACCCCCTTGGGAGGCTCGTCACGCACCAGTTTGCCGAGCTATCCCCATGTGTAGGTAGGGCAGGGCAGGGCTGGGGAACCTCTGGGGGTTCTACTGGGTCAAGTGGTTTGTGGTCAGGTTATTTTGAGAGGGTTGGGTACCAGCTTGTGAAGGCTGTGGAGCAAGACAGTGCAGCTGCCAGTATTCAGAACACTGAGAAATGAAGGGAGGTGGTTCAGTTGGGTTAAAACCAACTGATAACTGTTAGGAGCCTGTCCAAAGGTGTGTTTTCACCAAAGGAGGTTCAAAGATCTGTATCATCTATCTTTGTAATTGAAGGTGGTGAAACCTATCCTTCAGCCTTTCCAGATGTCTGATGGATTTGAAATTAAGGTTAGGCATAAAAAGGCCTCAGTAAGTAATGCTTAAAAACAGTGAAAGATGAGAAGGCTCCTGGAGCTGAAGTTGATAAAGGAACAAAAGAGGCTCCAACTTAAGACAAACCTCAGACGTGTTGTGGTTGATTCTTTGGGTGTTCCCCTGCACCTGAGCTGTGCGTTGGTTGTACCTTACTGTGGCTTTCCTCCCACTTGTCTCATAGCAAAAATTTTTGCAATTGTTTGTAGCTGGGGGCTGGCTCATCTTGTGTCCTTCCTCTTCTTTCACAATAAATTAACTGTTGTGGTGGGACACTGGAGCAAAGGAGAGGAGACTGGCAGGCAAGGAATGAGAGCACCAAAGAAAATGGAACTGAAATGTCAGGATAAGGGAAGTGAGAGGAAGGAAAGGGAATTAAATCACAGATTCCAAATGCTCTCTGCCCCTTGCCAACAGTGCCTGCTTTTGGCCTGTGAATTTAAGATGGGTGGTTTGGGTGCATCTCATCCCATTCCTGCAGAGTGTGCACCTCCCATGCCATGGAGAAGCTCTGCAGGTACCTGCACTGGGTACCACAGTGGGGGAGGCTTCACTGCACTGGTACCTGTCACTGCATTCTAAGGGTTCCCCACTGCACTGGTACCTGTCACTCCATTCTAAGGGTTCCTCACTGCACTGGTACCTGTCACTCCATTCTAAGGGTTCCCCACTGCACTGGTACCTGTCACTGCATTCTAAGGGTTCCTCACTGCACTGGTACCTGTCACTCCATTCTCAGGGTTCCCCACTGCACTGGTACCTGCACTGCATTCTAAGGGTTCCTCACTGCACTGGAACCTGTCACTGCATTCTAAGGTTTCCTCACTGCACTGGTACCTGTCACTGCATTCTCAGGGTTCCTCACTGCACTGGTACCTGTCACTGCATTCTGAGGGTTCCTCACTGCACTGGTACCTGTCACTCCATTCTCAGGGTTCCTCACTGCACTGGTACCTGTCACTCCATTCTCAGGGTTCCTCACTGCACTGGTACCTGTCACTGCATTCTCAGGGTTCCCCACTGCACTGGTACCTGCACTCCATTCTAAGGGTTCCTCACTGCACTGGTACCTGTCACTGCACGGTTTATAAGGACAAGCTGAGGGAACTGATACTCAGAATTGAGCTGGTGGGTTAAATGTAATGCCCTAGAAAAGCTCTCAGCTCCCAGTAGGGCAGCTGTCAATGAAAGAGTGAGAATGGACAGGAATCACATGGCATTCAAAGACCTGGAATCTGCACGCTTTGTCTTTTTGAGGAGGGTAGGGGAGATGGGCTGTGAGCCAAGTGACAGGAAAAGTCACAAATCAGGTTTGCCAAGTACCAGAAAAGCTAGATTTGCTTCCAGAGCATCTCCTCTGGCACACAGATTCTGGGATGGCTCACAGCAGGACGTGGCACAAGGTTAATTACACATTAGAGAGGTTTGAATACCCAGGCAGCCACATGTGACAGAAGTGAGTGGGTGGAAAAGGCTGTCACAAACAAGACACATAAAACAAGGCTTCTGGGACTGGTTTCAGACAGAGTGGAGTAGAACGAGACCTCAGATGAACAAAGCACCTTCTCCTGTCAGGTTCACTCTGCCTACCTTTTGGGGAGGACCTACAAGATAGATTAAAAGCAACTCCAAATCCATATTTGCTCTTACAGAAGATATGTAAAATGCACAGGAGCTAATTGAAAGATCTGTAATGAAGTACCCATGGCTTTATTTAGAATCACAAGAATTTATTTTCATCTGTGGACTTTAGAAAGTGTAGTTCAATATAAATTACATTATCTTCCAGAAAAACACATCTGCTTTCTCACTGTCCTCCCTTCCTTGGAGGAAAGCATAGTGAGATCTCTTTCCTCCAAGGTGCTTGTTGCTCCCTCTGGGTTTGGACAGGACAGCGACCTCCAGGCACAAACTTGGAGCCCCAAGCTGTCAAGTGCTATTGGTATGAAAGGACTCTTAACCATCCTGCCCTTGGTCTCGAGGTGGGTCCGGTATGCAGGCAATCAGCAAGCAAGCTGATACCACAGGGCTAGCCCCCTGCTCACCCTGCAGCACTTATTCATTGCTTATAAACTTGACACAAGACTTGATTTGTACAATCAAAAACAAGAACTTGAAGGCAGACAGCCCCCACAAACTCCTCAGGTGTTTACAAACAGGTCCTGAGTATCCCTGCCAAGTAAAAGTTCTCATTTCCCTCCTCAGGGGAGCACAAGACAGAGGAGTTCCGGAAGGTGAATGTCCTGATGAAGGTGCCTGCACTAAGGGATGGTTCTTTCACCTTAGCAGAGAGGTGAGGCTCAACTAAGCTCAATCCTCTACTCTATTGTTTATCCCAGTGTTTGGATTCTGCCAATGTACTGCTGGGATTCCAGTCCAGGCAGGTTTTTGTTTTCCTATCCTATGTTTTACTTGTACATAACAAACCTGTCTTTCAAGAGCAGCTGTCTTAGGTAAGCAACTTGAACAGCATTAATAGTAGAAAAAGCTGCTGCTTGGAGCTACTTTGCTACTTTGTAGGCAGTGTTTCTGAGCTTGAATACCTGCCCACCTGTCCTGCTCTCTGCCTGCAGCTGGAGGCTGTAGGTCAGCGCAGGAAGTCTGACATAAAGCACCCACTGCTGGGTGGCCAGGCAAGGTGAAGCTCAGATTTGATATAAACTCATTGTGCAGCCTCTGTTTGCTCAAAGCTGTACTGGCAGACCACACCTGTCTTGCTGGCAGCTCGTATCAGAGACTGCAGTCCACAAGCAGCAGCACAAACTCTCTCCTGGGCTGTGCCCTGCTGCACTTCTACCTGACTCCCAGCAGGTTTGTCCAGCAGTGAAACACTTGGTGGGGAAAAGAAAGGATGAAGTGCTTTAATCTCAGATGATCATCAGCTCACCAGTCTGTCTTGCTCTCTGGACAGCATTGCAATCCTCCTGTACCTGGTGCGGAAATTCAAGACTCCTGATCACTGGTACCCATCTGACCTGCAAAAAAGGGCCAGGGTTGATGAGTACCTGTCCTGGCAGCATGTCAACATCCGTGCAAAGGCGAGCAAGGTGTTCTTAACCAAGGTAAAACCATTATATATCAAAAATGAAGTGCTAAGGACTGCAAGTGAAATGTCCTGCCTGTGTGCAGGGCTTTGCTCAGCAAATGTACAAGCCAAGTTAGAGGAACAAAACTGACTTGGCTGCTGAAGTGGCCTGGATCCTTCATGCTGCAACCAAAGGTCCAGAGCAAATGCATCCTGAGCAGCTCCCCCGAGCCACAGCTCAGTGCTGGCTGTCCAGCTCATGGAAAGAAAACAATCTCCCTCTGGAAAACAGAACACAGATGCTGGCAGATGATACAGTCCTCCCTTGAGAGGAGACTCTTGTGGGTGAATTTTCAGATTTCTAGGCAGCAGACAAAGAGAGGCAGGAAGTAATGACTGACATTAAAGTTAACCTGGCAAGGTTCATGAGCAGTTCTGGTTGTTCTCATGCATAGCTGGTGAGGGATCCTCGGAAAGTGGCAGTGAGAGTGTGATGACTAGATTGGGAAGGAAACACATAAAAAGCAGTTTGTTTCTTCTCCCTGCCAGGTGCTGCTGCCTCTCCTCACAGGCCAGCCACTTCCTCCAGAGAAACTGGAGTCTGCTACTGAGGACCTGAACGTTGCTCTGAAGCAGTTTGAGGAGAAGTTCTTGCAGAACAAGCCCTTCATTGCAGGCAGTGAGGTCTCCCTGGCAGACATTGTAGCACTGGTGGAGCTCATGCAGGTGAGCATCAACCCCAGCACTGCTGGACATGTGAGTCAGGCTGTGGGCAGGCCAGGCCAAGGGGGGGCTGCTGCACCCCCACTCTGTAATGGCAGATCTTCCCTGGGGTTAAGTCTTGTTCCTTTTTGACTTTGACCACCATTGAGTTTCCCAGGAAAAAACTACTTTGATGAAACAGTTCTTTCTATAGAAATATGGATAGAATTCATCAGGAAAGAAAGATAAGTTACAAACTGGGCAGGAAAGCACAGATATTTGGAAGAGCTGTGTTGCTGTGCACAGACTTCCATGTTCTGCATTGGATCATTCTTGGGTTAGCCATGGCTGAGCTCTTTGCTGCACATCCCAAGGGACAGCAGCTCCTGAGGATGTCACCACTTGCCCCTGTGACCCAAGAGCCAGAGATGAGCTCCACCTAACGTCATGACTGTCTGCTGCCCTGAGCCAGAAGCATATCCATGTGTGATTTGGTCCCATCCCTGGCAAATGCCTTGTTTGCCTGAGTCCTGGGTGCTCTGTCTGTCTCTGCAGCCTGTGTGTGCTGGTTATGACCTGTTTGAGGAGAGGCCGAAGTTCAGGGAGTGGCGCAGGCGGGTGGAAGAAGCCGTGGGGAAGCAGCTCTTCCAGGAAGCCCACGAAGAGATCATGAACATTAAGAATTTGACTGCTGATCAGTTTGCACCTGAGCTGATGGAGAGTTTCAAGCAGTTTCTCCTAAAGCAGTAAAGCCTGAATTAGAGGGTTATGCTCTAATAAATTGGATTATTTTCTGAAGGCTTATTGTAGTCTTTCAGCATTTCTTCTAAAAATTGTACAGAAACACCATTCCACAAAATGCACTTCCCTTCACTCACAGCCTTTCTGCAACTTAGAAGGGAAGAAAAATACATCTTAGGCTGCCATGAGCTGCTTTTCCCTCTTGCTCACTGCAGCATGGGAACTGTAGCCTGTAGACAAATATAAATATATACAAACTGTAGCCTGTAGGCTTTTCTTTCATGCACCAGCACCACTGGATCTGTTTCAGGGCTGAGGTGACTCAGTCTGTGTGGGAACAGCAGCAGTCAGAGCTGCCCTCCCATCTCTGTTCTGAGTTTTCCAGGCCAGAGCCATGGCTTCCTGAGGGTATGGCAGAACAGGTGTGTCTGAAACAAGGAAGAACCATTGTAGCAGATGGTTTTCAATTTGTCAAGTGAAAACAGTCTACTGGAAGATTTTTGCTCTTTAGGAAAGAGACAGGTCAGGACCCAGCCCCTGATGGGAACCCTGCTAAGGCCCTTAGAACACCTGACCACTAGATGCTGCTGCATCACCTGTGAGAGCAAAGGGACACAGTGCCCAGGAGCAGGGAGCTGTGCTGGTGCCCAAAGGATGCCTCCAGCTTCTGGCAAGGACAGAGTCAATAAAGCTCCTCACCCAGAGACTCATGCTACACTCTACAAAGAACATCCTGCACAGTGGAAAAAAGCTGCTTTTCTTGGTCAAGCTGCTGCCAACCTCACGGTCCCCTCGGCAAACCACATCAGTGCTCTGTGCCTCTCCCAGAGTGGTTTCTCAGCACAAAAGAAATCATTTTGGCCAGGCTGTCAGCACTGAGGGCTGTGAAGACTGAGCTAGTGCTGGTGGCAGAGGGAGCTGTGCTGGCCAGCCCCAGGTGAGCAGAGAGCTCAGTACACGAGCTGAGGAATGTCCCACACACAATTAATGCTCCACTGCTCTGCAGTCTCGCTGGATCCTCTGTAAAGCCAATGGCTGCACTGGCCAGGTGTTGTAGCTCTGTTTGGATTTGGAATCAGGATTTAGAAGGAAGCAAACATCAAGTCATCATCCACACCTGTGCAGAGCCCTTCATAACCTCTTGCCTGTGTCCCTTTGTGTCCCTGCTTTCCTGCTCTCCTGTCCTGTGACCTCCCATTTCCAGGTACAGGCCTCCATGAGGAGGGCTCCAGTTTGCAGAATTTTTTTCTCCCCTCCTTGTTAAGCTGTGTTTGTACCTGGAAGTCTGTTTGTCTCTGCTGCTGGTTCCACCATCCACAGGGAAGGCTGCACAGTATGCTGGGTGTGAGATGCCAGTTGTCTGAATGCAAGTCATTACAGTGCCCAGAAATGGTGACTGTAGCTGCTCAAAGTCTCACACATTCTTTCAGTTGGATCTGCTGTTTTTGGGGAATAAGCCAGCTGGCTTTCCTGTTTGTTTTCTGAGTAAACCTGCCCTTTAGTTCAAAAGGCCACATGAACCACAGTCTGCAATGCACATGCCTGCAGGCTGAGCTATAGGAGCCAAGCAGGCTTGTGCCTTTACTTTCCATTATTCCAACCTACAGGAAATCCTCAATGTCAGTGATAAAAAGGCAAATTTGCCCTCAAACTCTCTCCCTTTCCATGCTGATGCATGCAGGGATATTTGTCTTCTTACCTGATTTTTTATTGGTAAATTTGTTGAGAAGGGCCTGTTGCCTACCAGTGAGCAAAGTCAAAGGCAGCAGCGCTCTCTGGCCCTAAGAGTGCTTGCATGCCTGGTGCCTGAGCAGCAATCCCTGGTGACACTGTCCTGCTGCAGTTGCCAGAGTGCTGAGCCTCAAGAGGTGTTTACATTGTACCACCAACCACTTCCTTCCCTGTAACTGCAGCTTCACCACAGGCACCAGCTGGGCTGCTCTGTGCCCCTGCAGTTGAAGAGCTGCCTGTGCTGCTTACTGAGACTGCCCAGCCTCGCTGCACTCTGCTCTTGGCACCTTTGTACTTTCTCTGACTTTCAGCTTTTCCCTTTCTTGGAGAGAGCAAACTTCTACCAGCATCATAAAAATTTCCCACGCTTTCTGTTCAAGTATAGGGCAGAGAAACAATCAAAACCAAGAGTCTGTTTTGTAGGGTACTAATCTTGACAGATCTTGACAGAAAATGGACTTAAGAACTGAGCCTTTTGTGACACACATCTCCCTGCAGAATCTCGAGATAGGGCTGCTCTGCATGCAAACCATTGCACAAGCCAAGGCAAACGAAATGTCTTTTTAAAACTTTTTTATTTACGATACTTGTAGCACAAGAGCTCCATGTAAGAGTCTTGAGCCAACTTTCTGCTTGGTGGAATGAGGCACAAGTTCCTTAAATGTTACACATTGTGCACTCCTTGCAAGGACAGCTGCCTTCAAAACCAAGCTGGAGCTCTGTTCAGAGCTGGCTCTCTGGTGCTCCTCCACTCCTGTTTCACAAAGGATAGGTACACTTGCCTCACTCCAGCCTGGTCATGATGACAGGAAGGGATTTTAAATTGTTTTTCCCGTAGTTTCTGTCTGATGTGTATGCAGTGACCTGTGGCATTTTGAACCCTTCCATTCCCACAGGACAAAGCACCTCCCTAGAGTAACTCCTTGGAAGACCACAGTTATAAAACAGATAAATCTGCCTTGTTCTTTTCTCTAAATCATGGAGATAAGGCTGCTCATCCTTGTACTTTGCCTTTTGCTATTCCTCCACCTCTGTATTTTGTTCCTTTGTGTCATTTGATCTTGTCTGGTTCCAGTTCCTAGACTGAAAGCCCTGGGAGCTGCCTGCCAAAACCCAACAGATTGTGCAAGAGAGATTTGCTTGCCTTGGTACAAGGTCTATTGAGTGTCCACTCCCCTTTCACCCTGAAAAGGGAGAGGGGTTACACCTCCACTGTCAGCTTAACGTGTCAGCTTCATTGAACAGGTTTGATTCAACTTCCTCAATTCTTCCCAGGGCTATTTGGAAATAAGTGAGAACTGTGATTTCAGGAATAAAATGAAGCTGTAACACACAAAATAGGAGGAATGTTTAAAAAACAGAAAAACATCCTGAGACTTTTTCTAAATGATTAAGAAATAAACTGCAAAACTTAATGCATTATTTTTTCTGTCTTGTTCCTGTTTCCAAAATGCTGACAGAGAAAATAAGGACAGGAAAAATGGTCTTTGAGGTGATGGAGTCAAATGAAAATACAGTGCTAGAAGCAGTAGCCTGGAGCCAGGAATAATCAATCAAATGGCCTATAACACAACCAGATAAAAATACCTCTTTGGTTATGTGGGCTGTGCAGTGCAGTCAGCAAATTGGAGAAAAACTTAAGGAAGGAACATTTCCAGGAGGCACATGAAAAGACCTTTGAAGTTCAGATAGGACTAATGGATCAAATGAACCATGAATAAAGGAGCACACTGCTAATGTTGCTGCACAGTGCTGAGATCAACACTCTTCTCAATGACAGCTCAGAGTATGGGCATGGGAGCACTTTGAAGCACAAAGACTTCTCTGACTGTTACCTGTGCAGAACCACTTTCATGCTCATTTTCCTCACTCCCTTAACATTTAAGATTCTTTTGCACCGAAGGAGTTTGAGCTCAAGCACCTGCCACAGTACTCTTGAGCCAAGATCTCCAGCATGCCAGTGCTGGGTGCAGGTGCTCGAGAGGGTGAACTGTGCTGCAGGGGAACTGAAGGGTGTGCACAGCCCCTGCTGGCTGAGAAACTGAAAAATTCTTGCAGTGCTCTTCTAAATCTGAAAGTTCTAAACCCCTGGAAATGTTCCAGTTTGTAATTTGTCTAGCCCACAAACTCCTGGCTCAGTATCCAAGCCTTTTCACCATCCTCTACACAACAAAAAGAGCAACTGATCCTCCAGTTCCCTCTCCCTGAGATTCCCATGGCTCTTTCCAAAGATCTGTGTGTGACATACAAGCTCTCTGGCGCAACACTGATAGCAAGGTGTCAGCACAGCTGAGGTGGGTTTGATTTGGGGTGACTTTGCCCCGAGTGGTTCAGCTGCTCTATCTCCCAGGTCCCAGAAGTCCCTGTACTCAGCCAGCATGTCACCTTGAATCACACAGCTGTGAAACGCTGCGGGCTCAGTGCAAGGGCTTGAATTGAGTTCTCCTCAGTTGGGCTTCTTTTGTTCTCCTTCACTTGCACAAAAATCTGAAGTGACAAATACCAGGGAGAGAGGAAAGTCACTTTGAGTGAGCATGCAGATGTAATGTCCACAGAGAAGTCCTCCACACTTCACTGCCATTCAGATGTCACCTTGCAGCAGAGACTGCGTGACCAAAGAATTACGTTCAGAACTGAAAACCATACTGAGAGCTGGTGGTGCGTGGTTAATGCTGCCTTAGAGGACACTGTGCAAAGGCCCTGTCTGCAGCGTGCCACAACCCTGCAGAACCGTGTTACAAAACTCAGCATTTACCTTGTGAGAGTCGTAGCTGGATGCTGTGGGTGAGAGTGGCTCCCGAGCCCTTGCGGTGCCAGCCAAAGCTGTGGAGGGGAGTGGCAGCCCCCATTCTCCTGCTGCTTAGTACCAACCTCTCTTTCGAGGCTGATTACTCGCAGACTGTCACTACTCTCTTTACCTTCCCTTCCTGAAGGAAAATGAATGAACACGATGCCGGCCACAGCGGGCCAGGGCCGCCTGACGCTGAGGGGAGCTCTGTAACCCCTGTCCCAACTCCGGCCGTGCCTCCCCGCCCTGCCCCGGCTGCGGGGGGCTCTCCTGGGCTCCTCCGGCACTCTGCGGTCCTCGCCCCGGGGGAGAGCGGCGTCCCGCGGTCCCCGCACGGCACGGAGCCTGCTCCCTCCGCCCCCGGCCCGGGGGAGGGCAGGGGGGAGGGACGGAGGGCACCTCCCGCCCGGCGCGGCTCGGCCCCCGCCGGCCCATGCGGGGCGGCTCCGGGCGCTCGGCGGCACAGCCGCGGCAGCTCCCCGCAGGGCGGGCCGGGTCGGGATGGGGCTGGAGCTGTACCTGGACCTGCTCTCGCAGCCCTGCCGCTCCATCTACATCTTCGCTCGGAGCAACAACATCCCCTTCGAGTTCAAGCACGTGGAGCTGTTCAAAGGTGGGACGGGCGCTGCCCCGAGGCGGCGGGGCCGGGGCGGGCGCGGCCCGGCGGGGCGCGGGCTCAGCCCCTTTCTTGGCTCTTGGCAGATTCGGTGCTGGGGAAGAAGCCGGCGGCGGGGAGCGGCTCGGAGCAGCCCCGCGCAGGTGAGGGCAGGGCAGGGGACGGGAGGGTCCCCAGAGGGCAGGGCAGGGGACGGGAGGGTCCCCAGAGGCCCAGCGTGTCCCCGGGCGGTGGCCCAGGGGCGGGGAGGCACCGGGCGGGCCGCAGGCGCTCGGCGCTGTAACGCGATCCCCCGCGGGACCGGGCTGAGCCCGCCGCACCTGGCCGGGCTTTGCTCTCACGGAGCCGGGGGAAACCTTCGCCTCCCGGCACAGGAGCAGCAGCGCGTCCTTCAGCCCGGGGAGAGGGAAGGACGAGCTGCCAGGGTCACCCGAGTGATGCTGATCCCTGCTCTGCCCAGGGGCATTGAACGCAGTGGTCTGACCGTGCGGCTCCAGTTCGCAGAGCAGTCTCGTAGCTCTGCTGCATCTATTTTTGTGGCTCTCCGAGGAATGTTCCTCTAGCCATTTCTAGCAAATTAGTCACACTGACGGCCCAGGAGTGCTCTGGGAATGCTGTACTTTTCGGAAACACTCAGCTGTTCAGGCTCCTCCAACTATATGACTATTGCCCAGTTAAATGTTACGTTTTCCTAGTAAGTTGTTACTTTTCTGCCTAAGGCAAAACATATTACTTGGAAATCCTTGGCTGAGGATTAGATGATTAGGCAGGTATGTGATTGGCAAATAGAGTGGGATTTTTCCCCTCTATTTCCATAAAATCTTCTCTGCTGCTCTTTTCACCCACCAATAAGCCCCCTTCTCTGCTGTATGACTTATGCTTAAGATTTCCTCATGTCGCAGCCTGCCCTGCTTTTTGGCTGTGGATACTCTGCTTGTTAAAGCCCAACAACACACACTGTGTGTGTGCATCTGTATCTGTCTATCCATATCTCCATCCAGCCTTGGGAGCCATCAAGAACTAATTACCTCAGATACAACTGATGTTAAACAACTGTAAGTCAAGCCAACATGGCAGGAATGATAAAGATGGGCTTCCCAATACCACTAAACAAGACTGGCTCTGCTGGCTGGAAGAGAGACACAAGCTTAAATTCTGCTAAACTGCAAATACAAATGTTTGTCTCTATTTTCATGCAATAAGCAGTGGGTCCCAATGAAGCAGCCTGGAGTTAGTGTTCACACCAAGGCATTTAGAGGTTCACAGGTCAGTCAGAGTCTCAGCTTGTATACAGTTTGTATATCTGTGTACAAACCAAAGTAGCTGATGCCATCCCCAGGCTGTGGTGCAGGCTGTGTCACAGACACTGACCTACTGTCCAACCTGCTGTAATGTCCTGTTAGCTCTGTCAGGCAATAAATATGCTCAGTATTCCTGCTAGAACTGCTGTATGATGAAATCTCTCTGAAATCTGATTCAGGCTGCCCTCACCCACTGCTTACTTCTCATGTGCTTGTTTCTTAGTTTCCTGCTGCCCTGGATAATAAACACAGACAGCAGGACAACCAAGCAGCTGGCTGTGCCAAGGGACTGCTCATTAGCTGTAAGCATTACTGACTGGCAACTTTCTACTGCATTCTTCTGAAGACCAACTGAACACCACAGATCTCACCAGAGCTGGGTGTGTGGTGACCACTGGCCTTTGGGGCCCTTCTAAAAGCACAGAACAAAGCACCTTCCCTGAGCAACTCCTTGCATGACAGGAGATTTACAGACATTTGTCTTTTTGTGATACAAATCATGGGGGTGAGGCACCCCGTACTTTGCCCTCTGGCTTGATTTTTGGACATTTTTATTTTTATACTCAATTTTCTCAGTTATTAGGCTTAACTTGTGCTTTCTCTTAGGCTGTTATTTTTAAGAAGCTCTACCTAGGGCTTCCTACCTCTCTTGACAGCATTGCCCAGTTCTGCTGTGCAGATGGAACCTCTTACCCAGCTAAGCTGGAAGCCATCATCACAGCAGGTAGCCAGAAGCTTTTCCTAACCAAAGGGAACATGTGGGTTTTAATCTCTTCAAATAGCAGATTAATGTAAACCTTAGTCTCTGATGAAGCTACTTACACTGGATTTTTTTTTAAAAAAACACTTCTCAAAGAAGAAACAAGGTAGAGGCCAGTCAGCTGGAAAGGAGCACAAGTGGTAATGCTCCTGATTTAAAATCTGCTTGATTTAACTCATTATGTGAAATTGATAAAAGGAAAAGCAGTCTAATTGTAATGCAGCAACCTGTCTTCTCCCAGCCCTTCCAAAACCAGCTGCAAATAAACTTGTTTGTCCAGAGGTTGGTTTTATTTCCCACAGACTATTTCCTACTTCATATTTGTCCAGCAATGTAGACACTGCTGCTGCTTCCTCAATGGGCACAAATAGTTCTTAGGGATGGAGATCACTGTAAGTTAATAATCCTTTTTCTTGTCTTTTTTTGAACAAAGGGATTTTTGTACAACACCTCCTGCTGGTCATGCTGATTTGATCAGGATTTGCACTTTCCTTTTAATGTCTCCTCAGGAACACTTAAAACAAGCAAAACAAACTAATTCCTCACAGCTTTTCTTACTCAGGTGTTCCTGGGCTGTGTGCAATTGTTGTGCAATAATCTGGCATTTAACTGCAGACTGGCAAGTCCGGTGCCAGCAGCAGGAAACTGAAAGACTGATTAGATAGTCAGCTGTTAATTCCTCCAAGGGAGTGTGGAGTTTAAATTCTTACAGAATGGTGTCTTCCTCCTGTATTTTCCTGTTAGAAGTAGTTGGTGTGCAGAGCCAGGAGTAACACAGAGTCAGGAGTAGTGCAGGGTTGAGGTGTCTGAGCTTCCCTGGCCATATCTGGGAAGATATCCAGATGTCCACTCTGTCAGTAAGTTCTACAAGTATCCTGGTACCTGAGTCAAGCAAGAGAACTTGTGTTAGAAGTAGAAACTGTTCCATGCCACGTGCCCAGGCTGAGCCGAGTGCCCTCTGCAGACAGCTCTTACACTGACTCTGCCATTTCATTACCTCTCACTTGTGAGCTGTGACCTATCGGGAAAACCTCACCCAGCTCACTGATCATCCAGCTGCAGGTATTTCATTTATCATGCTCTGGCAGATACACTTCTGACCTCAGACTTGTCTGTTCATGTTCTTAGGGCCATCAAATAGTGAAGGTGCAGGCAAAGTCAGCCTCTTGAAGAAAGTACCAGCACTAAAGGATGGAGACTTCACCCTTGCAGAATGGTAAGAACTCAGTCCTTAGACTTCCTTGGGTTCCAGCAATCTGTGCTGCATTCAGAAGATGTCATTCCCATGGAATAATTAAGGATCACAGAATATATGAACATGCTGGTTATTTTTAATAGTATAACCTCATTTGATCTCTTTCCACTTTCTGTTTGAATTATCTTTCAGAATGTAAACAACTCAGCTGACTTAGCTTCTTCATCTCACCCTGAATGCACTTACCTCAAAATGGGATTATAAACATTTCTGGGAGATGTTTAAAGCTTATAAAAATTCCTTTCACCCTAGGAAAAGAAATCACTTTTACTCTAGGAAAGAATTCTGTTTATCTGAATTAAAGGCTGAGAGAACATCTACACAGATAAAATTTAGGCTTTAAAAGATTAATATGGAAACTGGTTAATGATGTCATAATACTGAAATTATTGAACTATAGCAGTATCAGCATGGTAAGGGTGTCTGCATTTTCTTCCATTTTGTCAGCACATTTTCTGTGGTACCTTTTTTTGTAGTAATAGTGTAAGTATTGTTGCAGATGACTAAGATCTTTTTCCATCTGACTTCTGCCAGTTAGTGAGAGTATAAACATCTGGACAAACACAAAAAGATTCTGTAGGGTTTTCTTGCTGAAATTTCCACTGACTTCAGTGGACAGACCTGATGAAAAGGCAGCAATAACACATCAGAGAGTTTCATTTAGTGCACAGGCACAGAAAGAGCACAGGTCTCAGAGAGATGGGTCAGAACAGGCAAGGAGCAAGTGGAGCTATCATCACTGATAGATGATCATGGAGGTTTATTGTTTCTTTACCCCAGTACTGTCCAGCAGCACCATAGAACAGTGCTGTGATTTTCCAGCAGGTTAAAGCTTTCCTGGAAGCTGAGGTGATTAAGAGCCACTGATTTCAACATGAATTAAATGCCTTTATGTGGCACTGGAACTCCTGACTCCACTGGAAATCCTGATGTAAATGCTTTTTAGTGGAAGCAACAAGTTGAGAAGGAGCAGGAGAGGGAGCTTAGGCAAAAGCATTGTGCATCGTAACTGCCTGACGCGTTTCTTGTCTCTGCTGATGCGTGAGCAGCACTGCCATTCTGCTGTACCTGAGTCGAAAGTACAACACTCCTGACCACTGGTACCCCTCAGACATACAGAAACGGGCCCAGGTAGATGAGTACCTCTCCTGGCACCACACCAACATCAGGGCTAACGCTCCTAAAACCATGTGGATCAAGGTAAGGAGACTGAATGTAAAAATGTGACTAAAGTGATGTTTTCCTGTGAGAATACTGAACACTTTTTAACAGCCCCAGTTCAGAGACAGTTTGTCATGATGAAATAATAAACCTAGGCCATTCCTAGCTAAAGGAGCTGTTGGAGAGGGAGTTGTTCCAAACTGATCAACATCAGGATTTGGCAAAAGCAGATTTGGTCATTTTGGCTTTTCCCTTAAAGAAGGTCAAGTACAGAAGGTCTCAAACTCAACAGGCTTTCATTGCCTGGATTTGTGAGAGAATATGTCACTGATTTAGTATTGCTTCCAAGGGCCTCCCCCTCCCTGCACAGCTGTGCAGAGTGTGCACAAAGTTTGGCTTTGGTGAACATGTGTTTTGTTGGTGGAAGCAGAAAGACTTATATTCTTCATACAAGTCCTTGCAGCCTCCTTAGGGTGGAAATCCAGGAATCTTCTGCTTCCAGAACACTTATGTGCTTCTCTGAAACAGCCTCAGGGACAGACAGGAGAGACACTGAGAGGCAGATATTCTTTACTCAGTGTACTCAGGCCAATTTACATTTAGGCAAAATTACCTGATTCATCCTGAGCCAGAAAATCATTTAGTATCAGGTGATTTTGCTGGACACCAATTTCCAGCCAACAGTTTCCTCACCAAAACACCAATTTCCTCACCAGGCAGTTAATTCAACTATCCTTAGAGACCTAGGTGCAAGCATAGTTCTGTGAGGACAGCTGGTATGGAATTTCAGATAAAATCAGGATTGCTAGTAAACAGATAAGAACTTCACTCCTCCACTGTAAAGTTTGCCCTTGTTTGTGCCTAACAAAGCATATCAGGATTCATTTATCTTCTTGAATTTAATAATATTTGATTTTTTTGGCTGTAGAGTAATTCAAATATGAGTCAGATTCATACAAGAAGCAGTTTCTTCCAGCCTCTGCAGGCTGTCACTGGAGTGCTCCAAGGGAAAGTAATCCAACTAATTGCTGGTGCTGATGATTAGATAGCCCAGATGCAGAAAAGGTCCTCAGAATAACTGTAAATATGGAAACATATAAAGCCACCATGTAAGAGAAGCATATTAACTAGAAATGGGAGAAGATAGATGGCCCTGATTATCTCAGGAAAAGGAAGAAGATGCTGATTCAAGTGATTTTACCCAAAGATCCCATCATGCATAATTGGAATCACTTAGGAAGAGAACTGGCCAGAAATTTTCTGATTAAATAGATTCCACATGTATTTGGCCAAAATCCTGTCTTGGATTAAGCAATCCCAACTTGAATTGTTGAATATACTAGCAGTAAGTAGAAATTCAGTCCACTTGCACTGATTGAAATTTGTGTCTTTAATTTTGATTCTCTAATTAAACTGTACTTCTTTAGCTGTGGAAGTTGAAGGCAGCACAGCTGTGAAACACTATGGGCTCCAGAGGTGCATACACCTCTGTGACTGATACAAAAATACTGTGGAAAGGCAGCTACTCCCTGTGCCAGCAAGTCTGTGCAGACACAAGAACTGCACTTATGTGATTGCTCCAGAAAAACTTCTATTGAAATTAGACTGAAATTAAGAACGATGCTTTGAGCCACAGAAAGTTTTGTGTAAAAGTGGTGTTGACCACTTCCAGCCTTGCTGGCTGCTGTCACACAGAGGAAGCCCATGTTGATGCTTGATGAGTCCCCAGTGCTCCTGCCACAGCCACCACCATTCCCCCTCTCGGTCACCCTGCAGGACAGGCAGCTGCCAGCAGCACCCAGTTCCACAGCAGGGCACCTGGCAGGGGCGGCTGCTGGCCAGCTGCTGGTGACATAGAGGATGTAGCAAGGGTGACTGTGGCAGAGATTTGTCTTCCCTGGAGCTGTTGCCCATTTTTCTTTCATAGCCCAGCAGGGTGGAGCGGGAGGGCACAGCTGCCAGGCACAAAATGAGATGAGGATCCTTGATTTTGTTCTGCACATTGCTGCTGACTAGCTGGAGGTCTCTGCCCTGGCAGGTCAGCCACTTAGGATTGCTGGTGTGTTCTCTGTCCAGGAGCTCTGGGGAGCTGCCACAGCCTATGAAGCTCTGCCATCCCCTTCCGTGGCTTTATTGCAGGTCACTGATGATCATGGGGTGTAAATTAAATAACTACTACCAGAGAAGATGGTCACAGATACTGTTATGTCCCTTCTCTCCTCAGGTGTTGATTCCCCTCTTCACAGGGCAGCCACTGCCCTCAGAGAAGCTCCAGGAGGTTATGGAGGGGCTGTCCACTTCCCTGAAGCAATTTGAGGAGAGGTTTCTGCAGGACAAGGCTTTTATCATTGGGAGTGAGATCTCCCTGGCAGATCTTGTGGCCATTGTGGAACTGATGCAAGTGAGTGCTGGAACATGGTGAGGAAGCATCAGCACAAGGGAAAACAGATGCTGCTGAGCAGGGAGGGTGCAGCATGTGGTAACACTTCACTAGGAGGAGAAACGAGGGCATCTCAGCAGAACTGGCCTAAGACAATGGGGAGAATCTGAGAGTGGGTTCAGAACAGCAGCGAAAATAAAAAAGCTGGCTGCAACAGATCTCTTTTGTTTTTCATCTCTAGAAATAACCTCTTCTTCATTTATTATCATGACTTTATTTTTAACCACCAGAGAAGGAGGTAATTATATATAAGTGAGAAGCAATAGCAGACAGGTCTGATGAAATGAGACAACCATGTAGGAACACTTCTATCATTCAAGAATATAATACTTGCCCATGTCATGTCTGGAAGATTAAAGAATTAATCTCAGACAGAGGCAATCAAATTAAGTCTGGTACAAACTGGTTGTTCCCTGCCAGACCACCAGGGTGGATCCTGCAGCCCAGCAGTGATTTCTTTCTCCCAGTTGATTGTCCAAGGGACTGAAAATCAGCAGTTCTGCTTCTCTACATTGTGTTCCAGAGAGTGGCACAGGCAGAAAGCAGAAGGGAGGTGGATTTGTTAGCTAGGACACAGCTTCAGTCAAACACTTCACATTTTGTGCTGGGTGTTGCTGTGTAACCCAGCACTCTGTACTGCAAACTGGGCAGTGCTCCCTGGAACCCCAACCCACCACATCTGCAGTGTCATGGCTGAAAACAACTCACAGAATGTGGTCATCTATGCTGCACTAAACAGCTACTCCAGCACCCAGGAACTGAGCTGTAAGTGCCCTTTAAAATACAGGTTAGCTTTTGTGTCCCCCAGATAGGTACATCTGACCAGAGATTTCTCTCCTTCCTACTTTTCCCTTTTCTCCCCCTTTACCTGTACCTGCAAGTACACTTTTAGTGCTTATTGTTTCAGAAAGAAGTGACTGCCCCAAGCCTCACTGTTACTCTCTCCCCTTTCTGCAGCCTGTTGGAGTTGGTTGTGACATCTTTGAAGACAGACCCAGGCTGAGGGAATGGCGCAGGAGGGTGGAGGATGCCGTGGGGAAAGAGCTTTTTTTCCAAGCCCACGAGATGATCCTCAATATCAAAGAACTGAGCAATATTCAGATTGATCCACAGCTGAAAGAGCAACTGGCACCTGTGTTGATGAAGATGTTGAAATGAATTAACCTATCTTAGCATTTTTCCTGCCTTTTTTTTTTTTTTTTTTTCCTTTTTAAACTTCTTCTCTGACATCCAGTTCTATATGTAACTGGAAAGAGCACTGTAAATCTAATACAGAAATTGCAAAGTGCTTCCCCCAGGCCAAGTCCTTCTTGTGTCTTTTTGGGATGGAAGCTGAGGAAAGTTTAAGACCTAAAAACGTTAAATTTAAACAAAAGGCTGAGGTCCTACAGGTCACTCAATGTTTATCTGAATTTTATTTCAGTGTCAGTCTTCTCAGAGATGGTAGAGACAAGAATGGTATTTCCTGACAGAATTCAAGCCAGCCTATAAACTGGGAACATTAAAGAACTGAATAGGATGAGGATCATTGTTTTCAATTTTAACATTTGTCCTGCAAAGTGTGCCTGATCCTCATCTTCCCAGCATGTGTCTGCACAGAGAAGTAGAGCACAAAACTACTTCACAAAAGTGAAAAAAATAAATTTTAAAAGTTTCTTATTGTTGAGGCATGTTGCTTGGCTGTCCATGTACATTCCACACTTCTTCTTCCTTTGAAGCTCCTTTGATAAATTTCTTTGTATTCATCTACAGCTGTGAATCTTTATAATTCTTCAGTTTAACTGCTGCTTTGGATTTCTGAAAGCCTGGGTTCTGTTGGTGCTCTGTCTACCAGTACACGTGTGGCAGCAGCTGTTCTTGGAGATCCATGCTGCTGGTGGCCACAGCCTTGGAATAACTGCCTACCTTAAATACTGTGTTAATATTATATAAGGAGTACCCTGAAAGAATGCATTCACAGTGTTTTCATGAAAGAAAATATAACAGTGCACAAATTGGATTTTTTTCTATGGTAATACTGTAATAGCAATCCACATTTCTCCTAGGAAATGCAGAGGGAATAAATGCAGACGTGCTCTTCTGAGACTGTTTTGGATGGATGTTCACCAAGTAAGTCACCCTGTGCAGCTGAAGTAATAAGAGAGATTTTGTGGCATTGAGCAACACATGCATCACAATAAAAGGGCAAAGAGTTGTTTTGGAGCTTTTGGGCTCTTTTTCTTGGCTGTTTGTCTCTGCCCAGTTATAGCTCAAATACAAAATCCTTTTGTATTGCAGCACAATTTATGAGGTAAAACTGAGGAAATCCAACCATTTCCAGTTTCTTCAGCTGAAAATAACGAATTGTAAAGGATGCAGAAATTGGTGGAATATATATCTGTATATTTCCATTCATAAGTAATTGTTGCCCTTACCCTAAAATCCTTGCCAAAAAATTCTTCCTGTAAAACAAAATGAGTAATGGAATTCAGGCATTGCTTCTTTCACTAATGAAATAACTGTTTCTTTGGTTTTTTTCCCCAGTGCTACCTTGTCAAGACTAAGTCTTGGCTAGTGACATTTTTTGCTGGCAAGTTCTAAAAAACCTGTTGTTTTCTCATGGTGTTTTTCACCAAGGTTTCAGTTCTAGATACTACTCTGTCCTAGAAATCTTTTCCCAGCCTTATTCCTGGCTGGTTTTTGCACACGACTCTTTGTGCCAGTATTGTTTTCACTAGCAGCAGTGAAGGCCAAGCAATTCTCCAAGCAAAAAACATGAGCAATTTCATCAGTTTTCATCAGTGTTGTCTAGAATTAGAGAAAACCAAGATGTCACATTACACAACATAAATTTTCCCAACAGTTTTGTGCCTTAAATTATTATCTTTTAGTATAGCTGGTTTCATATAAGCCTTTGCTGTAAAGGAGCTCATGGAACCTCACTGGACAGTAGCTCAGCTTCTGAGAAGCCTCTGATCTCTGGTTTAGACACCTCTGATCTGTAGATTAGACCGTCCCTGTGGGCCAGCCTGCCGAGGTCACTTACCAGCTTGGGAGCTCAAAGTCCTGATTGCTCAAAGTCCTTGTAATTAATACACGTTGGATAAAGCAGTAACCTCTCTGCTTGCTTTTTAATTTCTTGTAGTGTTGGTCATTCCGGGTAATTACCGCGCTTCCATTCTCAACCCTCCCTGCACAGAGGTGTCTGTTGTAGTGACCTGAAATGTTTTTCCACTGGCAGTAAGGCCGTCACAAAACTCATTTTACCCACGAGTGAGACGCGATGGTTTTGTTCTCCCAGCCGCTAATGCACACCCCAGCAATGGCCATGGTGAATCCCAAAGGCCGGGCAGGCAGCGGGGCTGAGGTGGAGTAAGCGGGGCTGCGGCCGCCCGGGGCTGAGCCCGCCCCGCCGCGGCTCCGCTGCCGGGGCGGCTCCCGGGGCGGGGCAGGGCTGGCCCGGGCCCGGGGTGCGCTGGCAGAGGCGGTGCGGGGCAGCCATGCCGTTCGTGGAGCTGGAAACCAGCCTGCCGGCCGAGCGGCTGCCGCCGGGGCTGACGCTGAGCCTGTGCGCCACCGCCGCGGACATCCTGGACAAACCGGTGAAGGTGAGCGGGGCCGGGGCGGCGGGGCCGGGGCGGCGGGGCCGGGGCGGCGGGGCCGGGGCGGCGGGGCCGGGGCGGCGGGGGCTGACGGTGCCTGTCCCGGCAGCGGGTGAACGTGACGGTGCGGAGCGGACTGGCCATGGTGCTGTCGGGCTCGACCGAGCCCTGCGCCCAGCTGATCGTCTCCTCCATCGGCGTGGTGGGCACGGCGGAGCAGAACAAGGAGCACAGCGCCCGCTTCTTCGACTTCCTGACGGCGCAGCTGGGCCTCAGCCCCGAGCGGTGAGTGCGGGCTCAGCCCGGGGGCACCGTGATCACCCCAAGGGCAGCGAGGGCGTCCTCCCATCGGGCCTGCAGCTCCGTGCGGGCCGTGGATATGGAATACGACAAATACCGAGGGGATGTTCAGAGCAGTGGAGATAGTGGCAGTTCCCATGTTCGCCAGGAGACTAAGTTTTAATACAGGTTCAGGACGAGATTGTAGACACTAAGTGCTCGTGGATACTGAATTCCAGGCATGTGGTTTGGAACTAGATGAAACCACAGACTGTATGCATTTGTTGAACAGTCTGGGCATTACTGTTCTCTGAAGACCAGCAGGTACAGTCGGTGAAATTAGTGTGAAACCCAACCAGAATGGGTAGAGCTTCTCAGAGCTTCACCCTGGCAAATGCTGGAACAAGGCTGTTCCTGAAGGTCAGCCATGTCCATCTCTGCTTGTCCTACCCGTCTTCCCAAAGAAGAGTGATAGTAGTACTTCCCTGCCTCTTGGATACTGTCAGGATAAATCCCTGGCAAGATTATGCACTATGTGCTTCCTTCTCAAATGAACAAGTATCACATTTAAAGTGTTGAAATGCAGAGTGCTTTTGTTTGTGTGGGAGAAGTCTGTTTCTCCCTGACCATACACAGCTTATGCTTCCTTCTGTTAAATGAACCCCCTGAAGTGTAAGACAGTGAGACCCTAGTGTAGATTTTCTGTTACGTTGCAAACTGGGCAGCAATAATGTTTAATTGTAAAATAATGTTTCCTGACCACGTTTTTGCTCTTATACCCAAAAGGATTGTCATCCGCTTTTTCCCACTGGAGCCCTGGCAGATTGGTAAGAACAAGACAGTCATGACATTCCTGTGATCCTTTGAGCGGCTGGCCAGAACAAAGCAGCAATGAAGACAACCCGGAGATGATCAGCTCTATCTGCTTGTTTCCTCTTGTGATCAAATCTGTGTAACTTGATTCACTTTTGTCTTTGCATCCTGTACACACAAAGCTCAAGAGTGAGGCAATCAACTGTACTGATTTTACTGAAATAGTTCAAAGTCTTTGTCTCAAGCTCAGGCCTAGACAAAGCTACTTGTAGCAGTAAAAAGTTTAATTCTAGAACATTTGGCTTTACTGAGGACCAGAGAGGTTCTGAGGTTTATCTAGTTTTTCTCATAGTTTGCAAGGCAGAAAAATTCCTTGTTTTTCTGTTTCTCTATGTCAGCAAAATTGTCTCAGGCCAGCAAAGATGACCTGGAAGTCAAATTCTTTTTTTTTTCAGGCTCCTCTAAAGCCCTTTCTGGAAAGAGAGGTGATTGCTTGGAGAGAAGTTTAGGCATTGAAGGCTCATGTCAGATCTTGTGCTCTCTGCCCTGCCGCTGCCACCTCCTGTGACTGCTCCTACAAAGTGTTACTACTCACAAGGTTTTCAGGGCTCAATGTCTGTCTGCTGATGGCAGTGTCTGGAGGACAGGTCACTTCTGAAGACCTGCACTGTTCCACCAGAAAATATTTTGAAGTTTCTGCTACTGCCAGTTTTAATTCCTATTATTCACTGTTTGTTCAGAGTCCTTTTCCTCACTGTTATAGGGAGTTTTGGGATGATTCAGCATCTCACTGTGATCTGTGTCTGATGTTTCTGGCTCAGTGTCCCTGCAGAGAAGCGTTTTGGGTTTTTAGGACCCATGTACTCCCTCACTTTATAACTAGAATACAAAGGGCATTTTATTGAAACAAAAGCAGAGTACTTTTGTGTACAATGTTGCCTCTGCTTTCTCCTGCTAATAAAAACATTTATCAGTTCCCTTCCACTTTGTGACTTGGTCAGGTGGAGGTCAGGGAGCTCAGCAGAGCTGAGAGCACATCCCTGGGACATGGGGTCCATGAGAACACAAGGCTGTCCTCCACTCTAAATGGAGTTTTATTTGTTTATGGCTTGAGGTATCTTCTAATTACCATTTAAAATTTATAATTACCATTTAAAAGTTGTTTGTTCCCTATACACCATAAATAACTTCTGTTTGACAAATCTGACAGGAATATAATACCAAACACAAATTTGTGTATCAGGCTGTTCTGGTTAATAAACTGTAGCAAAGATTGTTTTGGTAAGTGTCAGTCTACTGGCTCACAGCATTGGGGCTTTGTAGGTCTTAGTGCTTGGAGACAGACATTGTGGCTGCCCAAGGTCTCTCCACTTTGTCAGGTCTTTTCAATCAAAAGTTTTTGAAACTCAGGCAGCTGACAGGTAGGTGAACTGAGTCTGAGAACACTGACTCAGCAGGACTGTGTTGCAGAGAAGGGGGTGGATGGCCCTGGCTTTGCACCAGCTTGAGGTGAATATTCTGAAATGCAGAAAATAATCTGACTTTAATGCTGATCTGCAGATGGTTCATTTCCTGGAGGTCTTTCTGCCTCCTGAAGTAACAACCACAAACTCTTGCCAAAGCCTTTGTTTCCTTCAGAGAAAACTTGCTCAGCCCTGGGCCCCAGCTCTCTTGGTTTTGGGCCATGTTGGCCACCTGGGGACTTGTGCAGGCTCTGTGCTTTCCTCACCCTTGGCTGCTTCCAGTGTGTGCTTGTGCCTTGGAACAACTTCCCCACTATTGCAGAGCTGAGCAAGAAGATGTAAGAAAGTTCATGTTGATCTGAAGAAATGGCCAATTTTTTACTTCACTGAGCTAAAGTTGGAGTAGGTTTGACAGTATTTTGGGACTTGAGAAGGATAACCTGCAAAGGGATTGTGCAGGTCCCTGGAACACTCTCCCAGAACACATCAACCAACAGAAGCAGGGAATGTTTTTCACACCTCAGGTTGGAAGAAATCAGGAAATCAGGTACACCACCCTTATCTATGGCTCAGCAATGACATTATAAAATCCCTTTCCCTTGAATGCTACATGCAGATGGTCCCTGTTCCATGGGCTGGAGCCTGCCTGACATCTGGAGTTTGTATCTCCCAGCTGTGGTTGATCTTTTTACTGTTGTAACTTCCCAGGCTCAACCTCCTCAGGTTAACAAATATTTCTGCTCCCCAAAGTGCTGCTGTTGTTTGAGAATGCTGTATAGGCATATGTTCAGATTGAGAGGCAACGCCCTGTTTTTGAACACTGAGTAACCATTTCCTAGCCTCAAACCTTTGGACTTTGGACAATCTTTCTGTGTATTTACTCCAGAGAGGAGCAGAGAGGCCCTCAGGATGATGCTGGGCACCACTGACAGAAAAGTACTGCAGGGTTTTGATAGCTTTGTAAGTTACCCTCCAAACACAGCAGAGTGTGATGCTGCTGCTCACAGCAGCCCTGTGCTTGGTGTGTCATGGTGGAAAGAAGGGCATTAACACAAATGGTAGATTTGAGATGAAGAGGGCTCTTCCTCACAGTGCCAAGTGGTGATTCAGTGCAGTGCTTGAGCACAAGCTTACCTTCATCAGTGTGACACGACGTGTTGTAGCAACAGGAGTATTTAAAGGTGAGGTTCTGTGCTAGTCCGGCACGTTCTTGGGCTGTGCTGAGGTCCCTGTGGGGCTGCAGAAGGCACATCTGCTCTCTGACATTCGCTGCTGTATGACCACCTTACACTTTAATAAAGTCATTTACACACAGAGCTGTCTCAGCAGTGCTGGGCTTCACTTCCCCCTGATCCCAGGGCACAGAAGTGTGTTCCCATCTCCAGCTAGCCCCATGGCAAGGTTGAGGGAAACTCAGTGGCCTTGGGCTGACTTCCAGAGATCCACACACATTCAGGGTTTTGCCCACACACCCCACACAAGCTGCATCTGAAGCTCCTGGGGCAGAACATCTGATCTTCACTCACCTGTTGAATATAAGCTGTCTTTAGACCTACTAATTTCTGACGCTGGAATCCAAATTTTGCGGATGGGCTGCAAAAAGAGGAAGACAGTGCCTTTACTTTGTGAAGGAGAACAGCTCTGCCCAGCACTGTTTGTGCAGGTGTTAGGGTGTTTGAGGGTTGAGAAGGCAAGGAACTGCTTTCTGCCCTTGCACCGTTTTTCTGTGAGAAATCCCCAGACATATTCAATTTGGAAGATGAGCTCCACATTTTGGAGCTGGGCTGATGGAAGATGACAGTACGTTTCCTTGGGAAGGAATGCTCATGTTCCCAGTGTCAATGGGTCAGACAAGACTGCCCAGAAGTGCAGGAAACACCTTTCTGTCCTGACAGCTTCTGAGCGGGATCAATCCTTGGATGTATTAATTCTTGGAGGTGGTACCCAAATTTCTGTGGTGGATCCCTGAAAGGGAACGGTGACGCTTTTCCATAGGAAGGAAAACACCTGGACCCAGTGTTTCAGGTGCAGATACCAGGCTGCCCAGGGGAGGTAAAGGCCAGCATGACTTTGCTGTCCTGGTACTTTTGTTGTTGGAGCAATCAGAGTCTTAAGCTGCGCCAGGGGAAGTTTAGACTGGATACTGGGAGGACTTTCCCCTCAGAAAAACTGATTAAGACATTAGACCGTCCTGCTCAGGGGAGTGGTGGAGTGGCCGCCCCTGGAAGCGTTTAAAGAAAGACTGGACGTGGTCAGGTCGATGCGGTGGTGCTGGGTCCCCGCTGTGCCGCTGCCCCCGGAGCTCCTTTCCCCCGATCCGCTCCCGGTGCTCCGTGACCTGCGAGCGCCCTCAGCGCCGCGCCCCCCACCTCCCAGTGCCCAGCGCTCCCATTGGCTGCCTGCGGGAGGGCGGCTCGGCCAATGAGGCGCGGCCTTGTTGGCGCCGTGGCTCCGGAGGCGGTTGCGGTGGAAACCGCCGGTGCGCGGCTCCCGGGGGAGCGGCGGGAGCCTGAGGGACCCGCGCCGGGAGCCCGTGGGACCGCCCCGGGAACCCTCCCGGGAACCTCCCCGGGAGCAGCGCCGGCATGCCGGGGGCGGCCCCGCGAGGTGAGTGTCCCGTCCGCCCGGCCCCGCGGAGGGGCAGCCGGCGTTTGGGCCCTGCCCGGTGAGGGGAGCGAGAGCCCGGCCTGGGCGGCCTCGGCCGCGCCCCTCCCTCCGCGGAGCCGCGGTCGGAGGCGAACGTGGACGCCTGCCTCCTCCCGGCCGTGTGTGCCGCCCTCCGGGCGAGCGGCGTGTGTCCCTGCCCCTCCGTGCAGAAAGGGATCGTGTTTCGGTAAAAACGGCTTGTGCTGAAGAGAGGCGGATCTTTGCAATGTTCAAAAAAAAAAAAAAATCCAAAACAAAAACCAAGTTGTTTTTTTTTTTTTAAACGTGTATCTGCAATGTATGGATCCCAACAAGAGCTGGGAAAGCCCAAGTCACTTCCTTTGTTTCTTACTTAGAAGTTGAGAACACAAGCTCTGGGACCAAGAACTGACATTGGGAATATTTACTTAAACTTTGAACTACTAAGGTAAAAAGAGAGAATGTTTTGAAGGCAGAAGGCTTGTTGCCTTTCAGGATGTGCACACCTGTTGTAGCTGCAGATTTATAACTGTGCCAGTCTTGTATCTGAAAGAATACAAACTGGTTTGTAATAGTTAATATGATAGAGTAATTATTTTTTGCCTGCTTATCTCATGTAGGTGTGTTCCTTTGGAAGTGCTTGTAGTGACATACTCAGTTCCTAAATGCTGTGGCACTGGTGTAACTCCCTCCACAGTCAGGGGAGTTTTCAGCCATGTACAGTGCCTGGTTTAAACAAAAATGGAATAACACCCGCGCAAAAGCTGTGTAGGGGCAGCACCCTGCCCTTCTTTTCTAGCAGCATCTCACAGTCCTGTTAACTTCTGTGCTTTCAACCTGTGAACAGCAGGCAGGAGAGATGCTAAATGGTTGTTATTAAGTTCCTGTGTGTTACAAGTTTCCAGTATAAATAATTAGTAGAACTGAAATTGATTTCCCACATTTTCTGTGGTTGCAGTTTCCCCAAGGGTCTAACCTCGGAAGTAAAGTCTTGACTTTAATCTCTGCTGTTGACTTCCTCTGCCACCTTGAGCAAGATTATTTGGATTCAGCAAAGGACTTGGGCATATTACTGCATTTTTGTAAGTGAACTTAAACCCCATCAACTTAAATGTGTAATTGATTTGGGACCATACAGACTGTCCTAAGCATCTACACCCTGTCCAAATGTGAAACATTCAGTCTATCTGAAAGAGGTAACCATTATTCTCCGTGCATGTATTTTCTTCATGTGAAAAGTAGACAAGGAATCTGTCCTGAAGGAGATTTGAGGTTTTATTAATGTTTATCTGGTGACTTTAAAGAGAAAAATGCTTTATTGCTGTGCAGTTGTCAGTTTGATTTAACTACAAGCGAGTAGAGCCAGTGGTGCACGGGCAAGCAAATGCTCATTGCTGAATGAGTGAAATTCCTGGCAAGGCATTATTTTCTCTACATGCAGAACTAATCATGATGATGTATGAGTTAATTCAGCTTATAGTTCAAAACTCCCACTGCTTCCTGCTGTGGTTAATTCTGGACTTACTCTTCTATTAATGTAGTCTCCCATATTAAAGACTGTTTTTAGCCTGTCTTGCATATGTCATCTTCTTGTTTGAGTTGATGGGAAGGTTTTATCATACAGCAGTGAAGGTTTTCTATAAAAGCAGCACAGAGCTCTTTCATATATTTTTGCCTTCACTAACACGGTGTTTCAAGCTGTTAATTGAATATAAATTATGGGCTTAGGAGGAAAAATTACTTACAGGTTATAAAGGTGTATTTACCCCTTCAAACTTTTCATCAGTGGTAAAAAGGACTGGAAATATGAGTATCCTTTTTCAGAATGAAGAAATGCTAGTTAATAAAAGTTCAATTTCTTCTATTTGGATTCATCTAGTAGATCTAAGTAGCTATAGCAGTAGCTATAACTTGTTTTTGCATGAAGGCTGTCTGTAGAGGTTGGTCAGTATACTCAGAACAATTGTGGTACAAACAGCGTTCTGTTCTAGCAGGGATGGCAGTAATGGGAATTATTCCCCAGTGGAACTATTGTTCCTCAGTGGTTGGGCTGTCTATCTCTTGGCATGGGGTGGTGGTTAATTGGTTATTAAAGTATGCTTGTAAAGTATTCCCAGCTTGTCTTTTTCTTCTGAATGTTTTCTTTGTGAACAGAATAAACATTCTAGTCCTGTTTGCTTTCCAGACCTGTTTGTGATAGACTCTTCCTTCTATTCCTGGAGAAAGACATTGTGAATTGTTGTAAACATGGTAAGGGCTTTTTGAGAAGGCTTTTGAGGTGTTTTGGTAGAAATAAAATTGAGAATTTTCTCTTTCCCTGGGACTAAGAAGAAATTGCCATAATGAGAACATTGTTTTTGGAGTGATTGTAGTAATTGGTAAATTTAAGAATTTGGAAAAATACCACTGTAATGCACATGTATATTCTAGGAAAGCTCTTGCTTGCAAGACACTTGAAATATGCTTTGTTCAGCTGATTTTAGGTGGGAAATGGTTTTGATAGTTGCTTATTTGCATTTAGGGATGATTAAATGAATTACAGCTCTTGTAACTTTATGTAGAGATCTCTCAGTATTGTTTGTGTACCCATTAATTTAAAAAAAGAGAAAAATCCAGTTTTCAAAGGAAACTGGGAGATCTGTGGATGTAGATTTCTTGTCACACCTCAATTGTCATTCCAGATTCGAATTGCAGCACTGAATGCGAGCTCCACAGTTGAGGATGACTATGAAGGTACCTTTAAAAGTCATAAGACACAGACCAAGGAAGCTCAGGTAGGTAATTCCACAATTTTCTTAATGAAGTTTTGTCTTGATGGGAGTTTTGTCCTCTAGTTGCAGGGATTTGTTCAACCACGATATTTTGTTTTTATGAAAGTTTAGTTACTCTATCTCTTGAACTCTCCTTTAGCAAACTAAAACTTCACCCCAATGAATTATTTAGGACAGTAATACAAATGTTCTCCTATATAGCAGAAAGTATTTAAAGTGTGAAACCACTGAAATGCATAACAAATATATTTAATTAAGTTGTCTTAATAAATACATTCTAATTATTTAAATCACAGGAAGCAGAAGCTTTTGCTTTGTACCATAAAGCTTTGGACCTTCAGAAACATGACAGATTTGAAGAGTCTGCTAAAGCTTATCATGAGCTACTTGAGATTCGTCTTCTGCGAGAGGTCAGTGACCTTGAGAGAATGACACTCTAGAAACTGTTTGCTATATTTTGTCTTACTTCCTTTCTAACTAGCTAACTAGAAATGTCAGTGTTATCTATTAGCAAGTTGTGTGCTCTTCTTGTTACTTGCCTGATTCCTAATGCCCACGTTGCATTTATTTTATAATTTCTAGGCAGTTCTTTCTGGTGATGAGAAGGAAGGGCTGAAACACCCGGGTTTGATGTTGAAATATTCCACCTATAAAAACCTGGCACAACTGGCAGCACAGCGGGATGACTTAGAGACAGCCATGGAATTCTATCTGGAGGTACAGTGCAGCTGAAATTAGACACTGGAGCCATAATTTTTGTAAAAGCTTTCTAGAATACAGACATACACATGCAACATACATCATGTCAGTGTATAGTTGAATACTGTATTCATTCTGATGCTATATGGGATAAAATTGGTCCACCATTCAGTCCCCAAAGCAGCTGTGATCCTGCTGAAAACTAAAGCAGTGTCAATCCCTGCAGCAAAGTGGGGTATGCATGTCTGAAATGTGGATAATATTGTTTGTTGTGCTTTCTAGGCTGTAATGCTGGACTCCACTGATGTCAATCTCTGGTATAAAATTGGTCGTGTGGCAATAAAACTGATCCGCCTACCCTTGGCTCGTCATGCTTTTGAAGAAGGGCTCAGGTGTAATCCTGATCACTGGCCTTGTTTAGATAACCTTATCACAATTTTATATACACTCAGTGACTACACAAGTGAGTACAATGCATGAAAAACATCTTAATATGTGTGTAATTTTACATACCAAGAAAAAATTGTAACAATGAAATCCTAGGTTGAAGTGTATCTTGCGTAAGCAGTGCAGCAGGGTTTGATAGAGGCTGCTACTTCATGATAGAGATTTTCCTCAATTTTAAAGCAGGATGGTTTAAATAAGTTTTGGTTAC